>NW_026901656.1:0-515502 GCF_033783945.1 Neopsephotus bourkii | reverse complement strand
TTAGAGAATTCAAGGAACCTCTGAATCAGGCTTGTAAGCATTTTGCCCTGAAGCTTTGCTGCTTAGGAGCACAGTCGAGATCACCCCTTTCTTCTAAACACCCCTTTGCCAGCAAACCCCACCATGAATATTCAAATACCGTAACAGAATCAAAAGCTTTGTTTAGTTCCCAAAAGTTCTTGCAAGGTTTTGTTGCCATTATTTAATTTCCAGATTAAAAAATCAGATGCAAAAAAACACATGAAGATGATGCTATTTCATTAGCATGAAAGAAATGACTGCTGAGGGTCCTGCCCCTCCACTGATACCAGGAAGCTCTTCTGAGGGCAAAACTCACCCTACACTGGTGTGCATTACAAGCCCACTTCTTCCTTGCAATTAAAGACCTTGCTTCATTCAGTCTAGGGGGGTAAAAACAGCCATGTGTGGCCATAAATTACCTTTTCTCCCAATGTGAAGTCACTCTGACCTCCAGAGTAGAATAAAAATGCCTGCGAGTTATGTATAAACAATTTTTTCCCCTTCTGTAATAACTTTGTCTCCAGGGTGTGTGTGTGTGTAGGGGCAAGTGGGTGTCTGATTTCAATACTAGAGTAGAGCAGTACTGATACAGCTCTGAGTGTGGACAGTATGTCAGTGTTTTATAGTGTTCATAACAATTTTACGACATTTTCCCTTCCTGCCGCTGCATTGTTCTGGTTCTCCCAGGTGCAGGTTAGTTCTCAGTGTGAAGTCAGCGCACTATGCACATATCTCAGATCTTCTTGCAGACTTTATCCAGTACCCTAATCAGGCTAGGTGCACACAGCTGTGCTGGCCTGCATTGTCTACTTCACAGTCAGCTCATGGCTCGTGGTATAGTGTGCTTCTATTCCATCACATCAGTTTGTTGTATTCTGGATTGCAGTGTAGAAGTGCTGTTTAATCAATGTGAGCAGCTGAACAGTTCTGGCCATTTACAAGCCTGAGGAGGTTGTGGCAGCACATGTGCTGTCAGGAAGAGACTGTGTTAAGAAACCATCCTTAAGCATTGTTTTAACAAGGATGTTGAAACAAGAAGCACTAGATTGTGTTTTGTGGGGTTTTTTTTCTTAAATAAACTCCTTAAACTATATATCGTCACAGGACACTAGAAGCCTTTATAAATTTAACATAAGCTACTTTTACCAATAATTCCAGGATAAATGATCATATTACTTTGCCAAGTATACCTACAGCATGACCCTACAGGTATAAGGAGCAATGAAAATACGACAGTTCAACCTAAGAGAAAGATACAAAAGCTTAAGCCAATTCTCATGGAGAGAAGCAAAAGTAATGAGTATAAATTTATGGGTTGCCCGAGAAACATGCCCAAGTTGTTTTCAATGGGTCAGAAAACCAATGAACTTCCATGATTCCCACATACAACAACCCCGTTCTTGTCTTCCTGCTCTACTGACATGATTAACACCCTATTAACAACAGCAATAGGTTTATACTCAGGAGTCTACTGTAATTCCTATGGTACCTTGGCAGAAAAAAGCCATTTCTGGCTCAAGCTCTTGCCATGTTGTCCTCAGCTCACCCCAGTCTGTAGCTCAAACCTATGCTTAGTAGCAGCATAATGAGCTCCCATGCAGGAGGAGATTAAGCTTGTCTTCACTCCTAAAAAATCTGTTTTATAAAAAAAAAAAAAAAAAAAAAAAAAAGAGAGAGAGAAATGAAGAACCCTAAATTTGAGTAAAACTTGACCTTGGTGAACAAAGTCCATGGGAAGACTGCATCTTCAGTGTGGTTTTTTTCTCCAAGAAAGCCCACATATACTATATGTTTTACAATACTGAAATAATGCCTGGAGATAGAAACCTGATCCTAAAGTGGCAAAGAGCCACCACCCCAGGTTACCAGGCTATTCCTGACATACAAAATGCCTAGGGACTGTGGAAACACACACTGGTTATAGGTTGTTGCAGACTCCTTATTATAAAGTATCTTTGTAGATGTAAAACTTCAGAGAGAGAGAATTGAAAGTAACCTATGACTTCTATCGAGTGTCATCAGAGCCAACTAATTTCTCTGGATTCACATGATGCAGTAATGAGAAGAAAGTCACAAAGCCTGAAAAGTACGCCTAAGCCTGTCATCGTATCTCAAACAGGTCTCTGGGGATTTGCCATCCAACCTAGAGTTCCTGAAAATCAACTGTCTGCAAGTCAAGTCATGTATAGTTTCAAAGAGTGTGGACTCCCAGGGATTTTACTTGACTCCTGGGCAATGTGCATCTGCAGTGCGTCAGACAGAAGCTGAGCCTCTCAGTTCTCTTGTAAGACTAGGTCACCATACTTTACCTGTGTATCTAGCCACAACTCTTCTTTTCTTCTAAGTAGGTAAAAGGTATTTAAATCAGATGAGCTAGGTAGAATTTCACTACCTCCTAAATGGAGTTTGTGACAAAGTCATCTGGATTCAGTGATATTTGAGGAAAGTCATTAAAACTATTCAGAAACCATATGGACCTACCCTTATCACAATATAACATTAGAGTAACAATCAAACACAGATGCAATTTTAGCTTAGAAATCCTCATAGTTTTTCTTTGGTGAAGCAGATTTATCAAAAGAAATATGAAGACAGAATTCACTGTGCTCACAGATGTCACTATGTGGTTTAAATTATTAGTAGTAATCCAACCATTATTATGATGCCTGTCGCATCTCTCTAAACCACTCACTTCAGCAGCCCTGAAATGTCACGGTTGATTTCACAGTGATTGTGTCTCACCCTGCACCTGGGCAAGCAAACAAAAGAGTGAGTCCTGAGCCAAGGATAAAATGAGATGAAAACGTTAATATGCAGCATGACCAAACAATTTCATCTTAATGTCATTTAGAATACTGTGTTTCATCAACATTTGTAAGGAAACATACCCATAAACCCCATAAATCTCAAAGCCCCCAAATCTGAAAGGAGTGGAAGCAGAGTACAGGATTATTGTTGTACAATAAGGCTTTCTGACATCACACAAATGATTCCCTGCAGAAAAAGCACATAGTCGAAACCACACCAGTATTTTTTCAATTGTGTATGGTGTTAAACTGCTCAAAGCTACAGGGCAGACATCCCAGAGCTTCTGTTATCATAAGCATCATCAGGCCGTGTTTCATGCCTCATGATTAAATACCCACTGTGAAACATGACTTTTCATTTCTTAATGTTGTTTCTTAGTCACAGCTTGTATTTACCTTAACAGTACGGGCAGGTTATCACTTCTTTTTTTAAGGTCTCCCATACTAGGATGGCATACAATAGGCATAATTTGTCACCCATCTATGCCCAAGTTGGATCTGTTTCTGAAACTATTTCTTGGACCCAAGGACTGTAAACTAGTGTTTGGTTTGTTTAGGTGTGGAAGTAGTGGTTCTGGAGAACTGCATATGGAAGACTGTGTAAAGTTTTCCCTCTTCTAGTCCAGAACACTAGAACGTTACTCTGTAGATCACTGAGGGACTGGAAGGACCAAATCCTTTCATTGTAATTAAATTTGTGTCCCACCAGTACAAAGAATAGTAAATGCCAAGGGGAATTTCTACTCTGGTGATGTGACACATTTCTCCTGCAACCCCGTTTTACCTTCTTTTTTGTCTTTGCACAGGGTCATCTAAGGACAGGAACAATACTTCTAAGATGTGTCAATTACAGTCAGAAAAATGCTGTACTACATTTGTAATCAGGGTGTCATATTGAAGTGATAAAGTGAAATATCCTGTGGAACATTATGAACCTGAAAAGTAGTACCCTAAGCCTGTCCGCAATTCTAAGAGAAAGACATACAAGTTAAAGCAAATTCGCTCTATGGAGAAAAGCAAAAGTAATGAGTAGAAATGTATGGATTGAACAAGAAACATGCTTAAGTTTTTTTCAGTGTGCCAGAAGACCAACGAACTTCCATAATTTCCACACACCACATTCTCTCATGTGCTTTGTTGGCAAATCAGGAATAAAACTACTTAGTCTAGAGTTGCGCCAGTGTAAAAATTACGTCAAAGTTAACATCATGAAAATGGAAGTAATTTAGTTCCTGATAAGCCAGCTAGTCCATTTCTGAATCTGCCTTAATCATAAGGTAAAAGCAAAAGGATTTAATGCTAGCATGCCTTCTCACAATGTAGTAAGTCTAAGCAAAGAGGTGTTTATTGCTGTATTTGTCTGGGAATTTACAGATCTTCATGCTGAGAAATATGAAAAACAGTGTTCAAACAAGGAAAAGAAGAACGAAAGTAAACACACATACCATGTATTTCAGATGATGTTTACCACTAGGACACATCGTCTACTGTGTCATTAACTCTGGCATTTACCACACAGTCAGAATTTTACCAGTGTACAAAGAAATGGCAGAAAGATGCTTAAGAAGAAAGAACAAAGGAAAGAAGAAAGGAAACTCCTGAGAGGTGGCAATCTCTAGATCTGGTCAGTAAGGCATAGGGCAGATCCTTATGTGACTGACAGAAAACTTTGCTCTCCACAGACAAGGAAGCCTTTTCATCAGGTAGCAGTTTGAAGAGCAATGTTAGGTGTTGTGCACAGATTCTAAGCACAGAAATGAAAATGGAAATGCCTTTAGCTGTCCAGCTGTTTTACCATCATCAGTTTCTGACGGGATCCATAGCATGAAATGCTTTCATATCTCTGTGTGCTTGGAAAATATTCTGAGCCACAATGCATTTATAGCCCAAGCAGACAGCACAGGCAGCAGGTAACAGCAAAAAAAAGGATTTTTTTATAGAGAGCTGAAGTTCCACGAGATTACTCAATTTAAGGACAGGCAGCAAACCTGTGCATATGCTGTGAATCAAAGCCAGATCTCCACAGTTCAGCCCCCGCTTTGCTTTAACTGCCAGAATTTCCTTTGTTCTCCCCAAACCACCTTCACCTAGCTGGCAACAGAAGGACATTCCCATTGCATCCTAAGGCATGCTCCTAATTAGCGTCCCACACCACAGTGGGTACTGGATTCCCCTCCACTTTATATTTGCTTCACTAGTGCCACAAATTACTTTCACACTTGCATGCACATTACCCAAACATAGAAAGTCACAACTGTCTGTAAGCATATTGTGGTCTCATCTAGCAAAAGCAACGCTGAGCTGAAAAGCAGGATGATCCTTTTCTGTATGTCTTGGGCTCACCATGGCACCAATCCACTCTCTGACTGGCAACAAACAACTGCTTGCCAGTCATTTACAGCAGCTGGATTTAGTGGCTGGACACTACTTTCTGAGAGCAAACTTGAGGGCAGGAAGGGAAAGATGGGTGTGAAAGCCATTAAATAAGCAAATTCTATAAATAAAAAACCAGAACCTTGTGTACTGGAAGGAATCAGAAAGAGGGATCAGTTTTCGCTACTAGGAGGCCTTGAAACCATTTAGCATAGTTATTTTTATTTAAAAAAAACAAAGTGGTTTGGAAACTCAGAACTTCTTTTATTGGGGCTCTACTAAGCACAGTGAGCAAGAAAGTAGCAATACCTGATACTTAGTTTCAGGCGACTTGTCCTTCCTGTCCCCTTTTGAAAGTGCTAGCTGCAATTCACCGTTCTTTGGTGGGCAAACAGGAACTAGGAAAAGGCCAATCTGTGCAAACATTTTCTGTTACTTTTTCCTTTCACCACTAAGCCTTCCACAACTTGAATTAACTCAATTTCTTTGGCATCCTGGTTAAAACCACTGTGTTTCAAGGAAAATCCATATCAAACTCATGCCAGAATTATACGTTTCAGTCTTTTTTGGTACAAATTGGACTAGACTGAGTTGGCCCAACAGATTAACCAATAAAAAGAAACTTAAAACATGAAGCACTTATAAATTTGGAGTCCACAGGGAATCAAAACCAGATGATTTACATGTGTGTTTTCTGAGTTTTCTCAGTAGAAACAGCTTAAAGAGAATTAATTTATTTCCATTGTCAAACGTTCCAGAAGAGTCAATTAAAACTCTGTGCAGGTGTACACAGTATATGTCATCTGCTCTGAGTGGGTTGGGATTGTGCATCTCCCAAAGCCACAGCTTTGGTTTACATTCAGGGAAGAATTTGCTATGGCAGTTTTAGACATTACGTCTCTTAGCTGTTGTCAATCCCAGTGTCCTCATCAAGAGACATACTTTGCCACAGAGATGAAGCAATATGTGACTCTGAATATTACCTTTCCAACACAGCCTTGTAATCAGTGACCCGATCCCTCAGGTGTTTCTATGACCTCTGCCTATTGTGGCCTCACCCAGAAGCAGGCACAGGAACACCATATTTGAGGTGAAAAAGCTTGGTACATAAGATAGGTGTCTTGCTGTCCTCAAACTGGCTGTGAAAGGAGACACAATAGGTGATTGGGCATAAAGTTTGCAGAATAACAGATGATATCTCATCTGGCTTAAAGCTTGCTGATACAAAGTCAGCCTGTCCAAGCAGTTTGTTTTACCTCAATCCAGAAGACTGAGTTTGTACAAAAGAACAAGTAATTGTGTCTCTTGGGATCACAGTATTTCTAACAATGTTCTTCAGAATTAAAGCCTTACTACAAACAAGCCTTTCTCATGCAGTGGTTGATGCCCAAGTAAAATTTGTGCCTCTATCCCTCAAATATTTGATACATTAACAAATGCAACAATACCCCCAGAATCACCCCTCTAGACCCCTAACCACCTGTTTGGGCATTTGCAAATGCCATTAGCCATTTCCCAGTCATGGGCTAAGCTGTGAATCTATTAGTGTAAATGATACCAGAAATGCATCAAAAAAAAAGCCAACCCCAAAACAGAAAAAAACCAAACCAAACCCAGACTGTAGAGCAGGGTACTGTGGTTCTTGAAGACATTATCCTCAGCTGGTACTCTGCCATTGCAAATAATTGTCTAGCCACCAGTTCCTTCAAATCAGAATGTGCTTCTGTCAGAAAGACATGCACAGTGCAATTCCCTCAGCCTTGTTCAATTACAAATTACAGAGCTGAACTGAAGGAATTTTTACACCCTGTTGTTACGCAGTTATAAAGACCCTTCCTGGTCTTATAGCTTCGTGAATGTTTGAAACATTCAGAAAAATAATGAAATACATGAAAAAAAAAATAATCTGCATGCCCCTTTGCTGAAGGAAATCTAAATAATTACAAATGTATCAGTGCACTAGATTCCCAGTTTTAAAGAGTTCATACTCAGCAGGCCACAGAAGTGAAAGGAATTATACTGTAATGAAAATTAGATGTAAAATAAATTGCCATAATTACTGAAAAGGCATTTTTGGACTAGTCTGTTCTAGGTGCATAAAATGTGTTGCTCCTAGTAACAGAAAAACAAAAGAAAATCCTCCAGAATTTACAACTCAAATTTGGGTGGGATTTTTAAAAGCACTTGAGGTGCTCTGAAACTCGATTTCCACTGACATCCAGGAGTGTCTGAAAATCTCCACACTTGTGTCCCACCCTTCCTTCCTGTGCTGCCATTTACCATCCCAGAACAGAGCCCTCAGCACTACACTGCAACTGATTTTGAAGAAGGATTTCAATAGAAGGTAATTCAAGCAGTTTGTGCTTTGAAAATAACAATAAGACCACCTTCATCAGCAAATAATTCCACCACCAGCACCAATAAAAAGGAATAGCTGGCAGATTTCAGCAGCTCAGTCCTGAGCCAGTAGTGTTTCCCACAAAGTATTGGCTTACTTGCCAATGAGTGATTTCGAGCCTATCTTGTAGCTGATAGTTACCAGAGTGTCACAGAGGTGTAAATTTTCAGTTCATGAGAGCCATGGGAAATTTTTCATATCAAATATTGAGATAAAATTGTACTCCATGAGATTTTGTGCATAGATTGCATAAATGGTATTTCAGCAATGCTTACAAACCCATTGCTTCTGAAATTGTGTCATGGATATAATACTTTCTGTATATGTGGTAGAAAAGTTGCTCCACAAAAAAAGGTTCACTGTTAATTTCAATGGGCAAACAAAAAGCCAAAGGAAGTCAGTAAGACAAATATTCATTGAAAGGCAACTCCTCAGTGCAAGCATCAATGACAGGAAGCCACAGGAGCAGGTAAACCAATGTGCAAGGTAAAACAACATCTGACATTAAACTTCTGAAAGCAAAATGCCTCTGAAAATAAAAAAAAAAAAAAAAAAAAGACAAGACAACACTTTATAAATTGAACATAAGTTGCAGGCAAAAGTGTCAACTTTATTTCCTTGCCTTATCTAGGAGAAAGTCCACAAAATCAATAACTAGAGTCTGTAATTGCCTAGCTACATTGATAAGATGAAAGGATTTGGCATCCTTCACACAAAGAATGTTCCCTGATGTTGTTTAATGTTAGAGCTAAAATCAGTAAGCAGAAGGATATCTCTTGCCTTCACAGAAAAAAAAAAAAAAAATACCATTTGAGAGTGAAATGATTTTATATTTTAGAGCTTTCCACATACAAAACAACAAGAACAAATCCTCACCATCATGCCTTTCAAACATCTAAATTGCTGAAACTATCATGCTTTAGCTTTGAGACCAAGTTTTCTATTTTTTAGAATATTTAATACATTTTTCAAACTCAGTGTTTTTCAAGCTGTTTAAAATATTTTTCATTTCTCTGCAGTTCTACTAACGAAGAAGAAAGAAGGATGGAGAAAAGTAAAACAGCCCCCATTTTTGTTTTGCTGCCTTCTTTCTAGATAAGAATGAAAATCGTTCCTTTTCTAGGTGTTGAATGGGAACTGAGAATTTATGTCAATTTATTGAATTTCCCAATCTGAATCACATATTTCACCAAACACTGGCAGGTTCAGAAAAGTTCACTGAAGTGATTTCCTAATTAAAATACCATCATATGCCATTTTAAGAAAACTATGTTTTATGTGTCATGTGTCTACTTCAGTCTTCCTCCTCCTTGCCATTTCAGTATTGTAAATTACTGGTTTCCTCATTCCCAGAAACTATCGTTACATGCCACAGAAGTGTGAGGTAGGGATCAAAGAGTTCTTTGGCAGAGTTTTGTCAAACAAGTGTAAGGGTGATAACACAGAACTGTTCCAAAGCAGATTTATGCTACTTAGATTTACAAGGATTGCTGTCAGGAAATGAATGGTTGCTAATGGGAAGTTGTTATTTAACATCACTGTTGTTATCAAAACAAGAGAAAGAGATCGTTCCCTTTTGATAACATCATTCTTGATAGCCTGTAAAGGGTTGCTGAAAAGCACCAGTATTCTGTGAGTACTCTTGCTTCACTCCAGCAGTTCATGGCACTTAGTAAATTTGCTTCTCAGAGCTTCTTCGAGGTGCAGTTTTTGCTGTATCTGTGTGTTACCTCTCAGATGAACAGGCTGAAACACAGAGAATAGAAGGGTTGCATTTATTCCAAAGCTGGTTACCAAGTGAAAGCAGTTAAATGCATAATGAAGAAAGGGCTCAAGATAGATATCTCAAGTCAAGTTCGTTCTGGACAGTTAGCTTCAAAACAGGAAAGACAAGATAAAGCCACTCCTGTTAGACTTGTGAGGCATTTGCTGTTCAAAGTTGCTGTTTTGGCAAATGAAGTCATCTGTGTCCCAGGAATAAACTAAAAACGAAAAGCTAAACACCAAAGAATGAAGAACAAACTTACTACAGCCATTTTTAGTGGTCTTGTGCCGCAACCATTCTCTAGCTTTACTGAGATCAAGGAAATGCCTAACATTAAAATTGCTAGCTCTTAAGGCTTGGATCTTTCCTTGAATCTCTATTCTTGTTTTGTGTATGCTGGGACTTGGTTCTTCATGAACTGCTCTGAAAGAGAACAGGCAATAACGTGTTTTTTGGATCTATATAAAAATATTATAAAAACAAGGAATTACTTCTAGATAACAGGAGACAGCCTGGACTAGGAGGCCACATATGCCAGCCCTTCACAAAATCTCCTCCCAGGAGAGACATGTGGATGCTTTATGAACATAGAAGGAACTGCAGTAAGAGAAATTACATGTGTGCCTCTGAGACACATTTGCATATCTCATTGCAGACCAGAATTTATCCCTTGCTCCAGTTCCTTTCTACATATAACTCTACACACCCACATAGACCGGACTTCTGTGAGACAGGTACTCCCATCAATGTAAAGATAGGTCCAACAGATAGGCCACTAGAGTAAAAGGTAGGAGATCATTAAACTCTACTACATCTGCAAAAAAAAAAAAAAGCTCCATGTATCTACACCCCAAAAAATTACTATTGTAAAAGTTTGGCACAGGAACTTACAACACAACATGCAAAAAATAAGGCTTCAGGGTCACTAAAACAGGATAAAACATAATAGTGAGCATCTATTGTACAGGAGCTGCAGGAATCACCTCCACTTTTTCACTTTTTTTGCTAAAGATGCACAAAAATACACAAAACACGAACATCTATCATTCACCACAAAGTTTTTAAGAAACACTTTTTTTTTGTCCATATTAAGATGGGAATGCACACAAGAAGCAGATTATTTATCATCTGATTTTCTCTTTTTGTTTTGTTAGCAAAACAAAGTTGATCCTAGTGCACACAGAACTAGGAAATATTGTAAGCAAGTAGATGATACTGTAAGAGAAGCTTAAGTATATATAATCCATATGGGTTATTCACGATCTGTTCCAAAAATATTTTATCGGCTCCCCATTACAGTCCCCCTCCAATACATATATTAGTGCAAAAATCCAAAATTAAAGAGAATTATTTGTAATCTCACATTAAAATTCCATGTAAACCAGTAGTTTTAAAGGCTGTTCTCATGGTGCTATGGAACAAATTAATAAACACAGCGATTTGTTTAGCATTAGATAACAAATAGTGCTTTAGAAAATGCATGGGTTTTGGAAAAAAAGTGTTTTGAAACTATCTTGTCATGTGTCTGACCAAAACTGTAGTGAACTGTAAAGGAGACTTTCTTTCTCCAAAAGTGTATGACATTAAGAAAAACCCAGTTTAGTTTTTTTCAGCTTTGCGAAGTGGATTTATTGAAACATTTCTGCTTTCTTACAGTTTAAATATAAATGAGCACCTAGGACACTCTAAGGTCTCGGAGACCTTAGATTAGAGCTATCTAAGATTCTGGAAACGCAGATGAAGCCAGCAGTGAATCCCCCATTGTTTATAACAGGGGTAGGACTTCTTGATCTGAGTTTGCAGCTTAGGCACTGAATAAAAAGACCACCTCAAGTATGTCACTACATGTTGTTAAGCCACCCATTCTGTGTCCACATGCTCTGGTTTCACAGCTGGACTGCTGCTGCCTGTGTTAGCACTGTGCAGTGCTGGAGTTTGCTACAACAAGCATAGAACATAGGCACTCAGAGGATGCTACTTGATAATTTGGTATTTCAGTCATTGTAACCCACCTTCTTAGTCTTTTCCTCCAGTTCTGCTTGCATGTTCACGTAATGTGTTAAGGCATACCAACATTTTAAAGACAATTTATTCATTACTGTGTAAAATAGTGATTAATTATTCCTCTTTGTCATGGCCTTCAAGCATTTTTAGGAAAAACACAGGAAAAAGATGTTTGTCCCCTGTAACTTGTTATCATACATGTTCAGAAAGGAAGGCTGCAAGACAGTATTTGGTCACAGCATGGGAGATTGTGGCCCAGAGGTGACAAGAGATTTTGGGAGACTGGAGATTGAAGCAGATTTCCTTTCAGAACACTAGACAGTGAAGCAGTATGATTTATGAATAAAACAGCAAAAACTATGCCCCTTCCACAGCAGAGCTTAGCATGTATTTTACTGGAATCAGTGGTTAGCTCTAATAACTTCCATAGCTCGGGTACTGAGGCTAAGAGGAAAGTCAGACTTTTCACTGAACAAGTAAATAATGTGATACAACCCTGCTAGCCTCCTGGCTCACTAAGCTGCCATGTCCTCAGAATGAAGGCTCTCTAAATTAGTGGGAAAAGGGCAAATGAAGAGCTCTTTGACTTTGCATCATCACAACACCCTGCTGCTGCAGTTCTTTCCTCCATGAATGTCAGATCTGTCTCATGAAACTGAAAAAGGGAAAAAGGGAGAGATCTTGATATCTTAGTCTTCTTATATGTTTTTAAATGCCCTACTTTCAGACTAAGTTGTACCAACAGCAATCTAGAGTGTTATCAGCCCAGGCTGGTACTGCTCTCAGCCTAACCCGCCATGAATGTTTGACTATTTCTTCCTCACTGATACCCTGTTATATTAGTATAATACAGGCCTACTTTTCTAGTATTTGCCTTGTTATCACCTACGTACATCTCTTGAGGTCTTTGTTTGACTTCCTCCTAGTAAATTTGGACAGTGTTCCAATGGCACTTAGCCCTTCCCCTCTGAAAGCATGCTGTGCTCCAGAAGCAAGTGTGAGGAGTGTACCAGGACCTCGACCTGCCCCACAAGAGCTCCACAAATTTCACCATAGCCCCTCATCCTTCCCCCACACCTTTACGATAATACTTTTCTCATGATACATTTCTCCCCCTCACACCTCTAAGATAATAATTTTCTCCACCAGAGTACTTATTTTAATAGGATACCACAGCCACGCATATGTTAGGTGGCATAAAGGCCTCTGGGCTAACAGTGAAGTACCAGGTAAATGGAGAGAGATAAACCTGCTATGTCTCAGCAAAGAAAGGAAAGATCCCTATCATGTGTGACTCCACACCCAGCTTTCCTCTGAGAAGGAGCTAGCTTGCTCAAAAAGAGCCCAAGAGTACATTTACATTACATTTATGTTAGTTACCAAGGGACTGGGACCCAGTAAAATAACGGAGAACCAGGTTATCTGATGGAGAATTACTAAGCCAAATGTATGGCTATAAGGAGGACATAACTCGTTCATGACTCGTAATGACAATTTCTTTTAAGTCATTTGGGATTCTGGTCTTCAGGCCAGGAATCACAAAATTTCCCTGCCAGCTTCAGCAGGTCAACACTTGTGATTCTAACATATTTTGGGATAAACTGAAGAACGGTGTATGGTGGAGGTGAAGGGGAAGAAGCCTACAGTGATAGCTGCAGACAGAACCCAAAGCAACTAATTCTCAACTATATACCATTTAGAACATTGTATAAAATTAAAGAATGCAAATTACTGCTAGTTCTGCAGATTCATGTAGTAAAATGTGGCTGAATTAGCTGCATTCATTCAAAATACTGAATCATCTAATCACAAGTTGAGAGAGGAAGTATTAAAAAAAAAAAAAAAGCCCTAAATTCAGACAGCCCTTGAGATTGTTGGAATACATATCAGAGATGGATGATACCATTCAGGAAATCTTTAAAAAAATGTTTTCAGTTTGAAGATTAGCTGATGATATGAAAAACTTCGTTAAGACTCTACATACCGTGAATTAGCATGTAATTTCAGCTAGGGGGTTTTGTCTATGAACTGTTGGAATGTGGCCATTTGCTGGCAGAGGGACTGGCAAAAACCCCTAACTCTTGTGACACATCTAGTTTTGCTGCATCAGGGAAATCAGACAACACAGCTGAGTGCATGATTTTTGCTGCTGGTTAGAACTCACTTGTAGTGTGTTTGGTGTTCATCAATTGCTAACAGAGCTCCAGATATTCCTAAGTGAAAAAATTTGCTTTCTGTAAGGAAGAATGAATGTTTATGTCAACTGTTATTTCCTTCTTTGATGGTCTGATTCAACACCTCCCACTGAGGGGCCAGCTTATTTTAATAAAGCACAATTCTGGGCCAATCTCCAAGTATCATGGTCAGGAAAACTCATAAGCATGTACCTAAGTGCTTATTTTAAAGAATTCCTTTCTAAATCAGAGCTCCAGTAACAAGGGAGCAGAGACATGCTGAGCACTTGTGCAAACCCAACTGGCCACACATGGGCTCAGAAAAGTGTTCAACTCAAAGCCTGTTCAGCAGTTGAATCCTATTCATTGAAAGACTTAAGTAGGCAGAAAAAAGGGTGGACATGATGATATGTCAATGGGCAGGAATATAATTTCGTGTCTTGCTGAATCATCAACATAATCAGGTGTCTAAATAGTCCCTGGCCAATCCTGGGGGATTAAAGCATTTTGCCTCTTCCTTTTTTGCCTGGTTCAGAAACACCATGAAAAATCCTGCAGTTGGGTCACTCAGAGTTATTTCAGCAGAGTATTCAGACTCCAGCTTAAAACACATCCACATTAAGACACTGTTAGGAATTTACATCGGCAGGAGACTTGGCACTGTCTTATGCACTGTCTTGTGGGAAATGTTCACAGGTCCCTTTGTCCCATCCTCCCATAGCAGATTTGCCCATCTCTTCAAATTCAGTACTGCAAGCACAGACACAGTCCACACTAGATCCCTCTGCACCGAGGCAAAGGAAACATTTAGTGAAGCTTGGCTAGGCAACAGAGCAGCTATTCTGCTTCACCTTCTCTGGGTAACGCAGTTTTGTGGGAGCCAGGTGTTTTAAAAGAAAAAATCTTGTCTTACTTTCAGCTTTCAGCTCATAAGGAGAGACACCTCACCTTGAAAAGGAATTAACACTAATTTGCCACTAAAAAAAGTTAACTTTATTGTAAGACAAATGTTCAGAGATGGGTGGCTGTGAATTTGCAAATGCACTCAATGTATGTCTTGACTTAAGAATTCTGAAATGTCCACTGGTTATGGATTCTTAAAGCCTTATTTTCTATATATTTTTATTAGCATTGTCCCTGATCCCTTCATATCTACTACAAAGTGTCAGATTTGGTGTTGCTGATGGCTCCTCTGATGTTCTGTTTAATTTCCATGCAAATAAATCTCATTTTGCTGATGTCTTTAAAGTTATGCATTAGACCAGAGATGTCTCTGAGCTCTGTCTTCAATAAAAAGGGGTAGAAGTGGAACTAGTAATTTCGTTTCTTTCAAAGACATGTATTTTCATGCATATTAAATCCATCTGTTTCTGAAATGTATGCCTTTCTTCAGTGTATAATTTGATAAAACCCAAAAGAAAGCCTTGGAGCTCCAAACTTGAAGCAGAAAGGGAAAGAAAGTGATCAAGACCAAGACGATAACATGGCCGAGGACTTTACAAAAGGCAAAAAAGGAAAGAGCCACTATATTTTTAGAATGCAAAAACAGCAGCAAACCACTCAGAGGATCCTGACAAAAACTCTCCATGCATTTTTAAATTTCAAGGAATAAAAGAAATCAATCCTATAGGTTTGCAGTCTGGATGCAGTTGCTGCAATCAGGACACATGGGTCTATATTAATGAAATACATTCGCCTTTACATGAAGATTTAGGTTGTCTGTCTTACGTATAATATGTGTCTGGGCTGTGCTAAGGCTGCCTGTAACATTTTTAGATTCATCTTTACTTCAAGGAGCTTTTATTTCAACACACTTCAAAAATACAGTGTCTGTTTCATGAAGCTAGAAAAGCTTTCAGATCTCAACAGCAGCATTACGCATGAGAGGACGTCATCACTTAGCTCCCTACATCACTTCCATGCTTTTGAATGATTTGCCTTTTAACAAGTCTGTGTAAAATACTCTCTTTGTCAGGATCCTCATTAATCTGGGACAGATTTTTTTAAAAGCTTCAAACACCCCTACCCCAAAACTCTTCCACAGAGTACTGAAACCATTAACCATGACCGTAATGTTACTAGGCAGGATTGTGCTAAAGATTGACTGTTGTTATAAATTATCCCACAGATGCAAACAATTGGAACCACAAATGGTGATAACTAGTTAAAAGATATAAGCCTAAACTTCACTTAAAAAATTGATCTGACTTCACAGACATTTATTTTGCTGTTTTCAGCAGAAAGTGGATGATCTCTACACAAAACAGAAAATCTTCAAAGTGCACTGAGCAGGAGCCTGTAACTCACAATTTGTATTACTTGGAAGATGTGCTGTGGTTTCATAATTTTTCTATACATGGGACCACAATTAGGGCTAAATATAAAAGCTACAACATGATTTTTATAGCACACTTTTTCTTCATAGCTGAATGGGGAAAAAAACCAGCTGTCTTTACTTGTTGCTTTGCATACGTAGGAAAACAATTTCAAGTGGTGCCCTTAAGTTTCCTTCAAGTGGTGCATTTGTTCAACCCTATGCAAAAGCATGTGCTGGGAAACAAGATGAATCTAAGCATCTGGGCACTGGGACATGTATGGCAGGACCTCACAGTGTAAGCCCTTGGCATTCTGCTCTCTGCAGCTGCTGCTTTGTTCGCTTGTGCAGCTTGATGCTCATCTATTTCTCTTACTTGCCCTTTCCACAAGGAATGTTTCTTCTTGCTGGAGAGAGTGTTTCAGAGCTTCTACATCTCTCCCAGTGGCATCTCTCAGAAGGGATCCTTCAGTTCCAACTGTGGCACATGGGGTCTTGAGATGTCTTTTACTGACAAGTAAAGCACATTGGCAGAAAAACTTTCCTCAAGGAAACAAATTAGAGACAGTTGATATAATTCGATCATGAAAAGATTGGCATTGATTTGTTTCGACATGAAACCCTCCCAACACCATTATGATCACAGAGGAAACTAAAAAGGGGAATTGCTATCTGTGGCCCACAGAAAGAATCTAAACTTGAAACTGTACCAGTGTAACTTTATCAGTGAGGATCAGAAAATAGAAAATTTTGCTTAAATAGTCATGTCAGAAAAAAATCCTTGGATAGATGCCAATAAAAATACATATTCAAAGATTAACAATTAGTTTGCCTCCTGAATTTGGATTAACTATACAGACCCATTCTTTTTATCCCAGTGTCCTGGGTTCGGCAGTAGCAGTCATTTTTCTCCTTCTTGGTAGCTGCTGCAGGGCTGTGTTTTGACTTTCGGGCTGGGAACAGAGCTGAAAACAATGATGTTTTGGTTTGGCCAAGGACTTTGTGAGCCTCATGCTCTGCCAGGGAGGGGGGAAGCCGGGAGGAAGCAGAGACAGGACACCTGACCCAAACTGACCAAAGAGGTATTCCGTACCACAGCACTTCATGCCCAGGAGGTAACTGGGAGTTACCTGGAAGGGCTGGTAGACTGCAGGTTTGGAGAAGGTATCGGTCAGTGCTTGGTCGGGCTGGGGGGTGAGTTATTGGTTGGCTGGTGCTGAGGTGTTGTATTCTCTTCCCTTGTTATTTCCTTTATCATCATTATCACTGGTGGTAGCAGTAGTGGTTTGTGTTATGCCTTAGTTACTAAACTGTTGTTATCTCAACCTGTGGGAGTTGCATTCTTTTTGATTCCCCTCTCCATCCCTCCGGGAGTAGGGGGAGGGCAAGAAGGGGGGGAGTGAGTGAACAAGGTGTCTGGCTGGGTTTAAACCACAACACCCAGCACTGCTTCATCCACACTTAATGGGGGCTGAAAACTTTATCAGCAATGCCTTGGATAAGGGCAAGTCCTTGCTGTAAGATTCAGGCCTTTTGAATTCTGTTACTCACAGATGGTTTTTTTGCAGGGGAAGCAGAGCCTGTTTATAGCTCAGGGACAAATACCTCTCTCTCTGGGTTTTTTAAACACAGAAATTTTGGTCATTCCTTTGAATGTTTGCCTTCACTCACTTTAACACATTTCACATACAATTTGCAATGCAGTCTGATGCTTACTGCAGCCTGGTGACGTGAATGGAGTGAGGGACTTGCCACACCACCTTCACTGCTTTCACAACAGTAGACTGTACCATAAACAGATGGGTGTACAAAGAAACAAGTTTTGGTTTTCCAAGCAAGACGTGGAAGCAAGAAAGTTCACACCTGTCCCTAGCAAATACAGTGGTAGAGATAAATTACACATTTTATAATTCTTTTAGTACCTACTAAGTACCAACAAAATAAAGATCCCATGTTACACTGCATGCTTCCATTTCAGTTGGAATTTGTTTCTAACCAACCATTCTCTGATGCCATCAGACTGGTCATTGGAATAAGAACTAAAGCCATTATCAAAAACTATTTTTCTCATGAAATCATGTCTGTTTCTGTCTTTTTGCTGTTCAGCCCCAGAAGAAAGGATGTGATGGATTCCCTCTCTAATGCCTGAATAATGTCAGAAACAAGGGAAGAAAATCATACTGAAAGACGATGTCACAGCCTCTATCAAAGTGGAAACTTCCTCCTTATTTCTCTCTTTCTGAAGAAGACAGACAGACACACGTAAATCACACCTGTAAACATTATAATCCTAAAGAATTTCCTATGGTAAAATCATTTGAAAGATACCATGCTGTCTTAAATTGAGGTGGTTGTGTTGGCAAAAGAAAATGGAAGAACATCACTGAGTGGAAATTGGTTCAACAAAAATTTATTACCTTGTCCCAAGTTCAAAGCAAATGGAGTCAGGTCATTATTCAACAAGTCAGCAGCTGGCCCTCAACAAGGCATTTTTTTCCCCCAGAGTGAAGATAACTGAAGCCTCTTCCTCTTGTAGCTGAATAGAAAAGCTGTACCTCTGAAAGGGTGAACACAAACATACAATTAAAATGCTCTAGAGTCTACCCCACTTTTGGAAACCCCACTTACATTTTTTAGTCATGTGAAATTAATGTTTACAACATGTGTATTGTAAAATATATCTGCTACCTTCAGGAAGTGTGGAAGATTCCTCTAAAATTATTGCAGATTAATTGCTTGTACAATTAACATATCTTATACATGCATTCCCAGCTTGCCTGTAACAAAAAGTTAACAGTTTGACCCATGCAGAGAGACTATCTCAGAGAAAGCATTGTAAAATCTGCTGCTGATGCAAATATTTGAAGAGAAGGTAGACTTTTTATTAACAGCTGATTGTAGCATAAGCTCAGTTTCCATTAAAATCAGTGACCCTTGGATTAATAGGGGAAATTAGTACCCATCATCCTCATTTGAGAGGGAGTCCTGTGAAAAATGTTGATTGCCTGCATTAATTCGATAAACAGCTGCAGGGGGCTCTCCTTTGCTATTCTACAGAGAGAAGCAGCATGTTGGCTTCTCTTGGTACAATGCTCCTTCTGATGTGAAGAGAATCAGACCAGCAATATGGGCATAACATGCAGGGACAATTCCTGTCCATGGCAACAGCAAACATTGCTCTCGGAGGACCTTGTCATCTTTCCCTTTTGCATGAATAACATCTTTACGATGGCTCCTTTCTCCTCACCACCCTTAGACAGTCCTTAGATGATCAAGCAGAGCTTTCTCTTTTCTCCATGTGGCAGAGAGATTGTAATTTCTGACAAGAAATTATGGGCCACATGGTGAAAGCTTCATCCTTCACTCAGGTATTGTGCCCATCTTTTCAAGTTCTCTGATGTGAATGAAGACCATCTTGATGGCCTTTCTTAATGCATCCTAAAAGTTTGATCTTCACTGTAGAGTCCCACTGCTACCATAACTCTGATTACATTGCCCTGATCATCTTGAAACAAACCACTTATGCTTCTACTTCCTTTCACAGCAGAAAAAAAAAAAAAAAAGGCTTGAGAAGTACTCTTATTCAGACTCTAATAAAAAATTGGTTCTAGTTTTTAAAATATGTAATTATAGGCAGAAATCTGCTTGCGCTTCATATCTTTTCCTAACTCTGAAAGAACAAACTTTTTTCAAAGTACGTAAAATAATTCAAACCTTATGATACCTTTGTTCTTTTTGCCAGAAGCGTAAGCCCCTCTGGCCCCTTCAATGAGGAAAAAAAAAAAGACAAAAACTGAAACAGGCCACGGGTCCTCTATCTATATATACTGAGAATTTCTGATCATCTGGGGTTGCTGCTTTTAAACTTTCCCATTGCAATCATATTCTCTGTACACCCAAATTGGTTGCAAAGTTTTTCCACATCACTTTCATGATGTGAAAGCACACGGATGTGTTTTCTTAGAACCGCCTGCAAAGCTGACTGCCAGGAAGCTACAACTCCAATGCTCCCCCTACACATATAAAATCTCCCCCTTGGCAAACACATCTTAAAAGGATAGGCAGATTTAAACATGGAACAGCAATTGCTGTTAGTGGGGATGATTCCCAGGGAAAAGTTTCTTTCCACAATGCCACAAGCATCCTCTGTGAGCAAGTGGGATCACAGATACTGCTTGCAACAAATTGGACAGTGGGGGATCTCAATTGGAGAGAAAAAGCTTTACATCATAGAAAACATTACCCCTGGGGTTGAAATATGGATACAGGAACCCTTTTCAAGTGAAAGATTTACAGCCCCATATTTATGAGAAAGTGTTATATTGCTTTGAAAGTATTTTGCCTTAAAAACTAACTAGGACAAGTTTTCATTCAGCAGTGCTAGTTACTCTTCCAGCGCTGCAGCAATAAACTCTCATGAGCGTGCCGTTTCCTACAGGTTTCTCAATACTCAGTTCCTCCCAGGCAGAGCACCCAAGCACCCCCATGTTCACACATTTGCACACACCCCACCTGCCAGCCCCCCTGGATATCATTTTCCCTCTAAGTGGATCACTGCAGAGGGAATTGTAACATTTCCAAGGTAGGGACCATTTTTAAACCTGCATTTCTACAGGCACTAATGTAATACAGATTTTCATTGTCAGCTATCTTTGTGATTGCATAATGAAAAATATCCAAAACTTTGATCAAAAAGATGAGCCAAGTTCCTTGATAAGTAAATGATAGCATGAAGAAAATTATAAAGGTTATGGAAGTTGTATAGGGGTAGGTGTTGAAACACAGTTCTTCTTTCCATCAGGAGAAGTGCCCAACTTCCATCAAGTGCTGACAAAAACAATTGTTCACGAAGGTAATCCATGGTTATTAGAGGGGAAGACTGCTTGTACTGGCTTTACAGGAATTCTGGGATGATAAAAACACTGAAGATCACACAGTGTTCAGATATCACAATGAAGAGGGCCTTGGAGATGTGTCAGAAAGAGAGAGGAGTATTCAGTATGGTGTACATCATGCATGAAATCAGAGGAGGAGCCACAGTGAATCAGGGAGTCTCCCCCCTCTTCCCTGCTTCTCCCAAGGCTGCACACTGCTGACCTGAACTGAAAAAGCTGGAAATGAAAACCAAATCCTCTCCCGGAGGGAGAAGAATTGTGGACGCATTTCTCTAAGCACAGCTCAGCAATTAGCCTCTGCTGCCCAGCATAGCATTTGGCAGTCACTGAGGTAAAAGGAGAGAAAAATCAGGAACAAAAACCCCTTGGAACTGGAGAGACCGTTAATCACAAAACACTTTCTCTGTTTCTCTGGTGCCCTGTGTTCTACCACCACCACCCCTTCCCCCTTGTAAAACAATTCAGTTGAGAGATGACAAGGGCTTCAGATTCAGTCAAGTCAGGAAAAGATGATACAGGGTCTGATTTAAACTTTGAATGGTTTACAGGAAATAAAAATAAAAAAAGAAAAAGAAAAGAAAAAAGAAGGTCATCAATTCTATACAACAGCAGACACCTGCCAAAAAACTATACCCTGTACCACAGCAGTAAAATAAAGGAACTGCCCGATCTCTTTCCTCTTTCCCTATATGTGGCATTTTCAGATCCAAACGATACCTTGAAATAAGGTTTCCACCTCAAACAACAGTCGACTTTCCTTATGTGAAAGCACATAGAATCACAAAATCATAGAATGGTTAGGGTTGGTAAGGACCTCAAGATCATCCAGTTCCAACCCCCCTGCCATGAACAGGGACACCTCACACTACACCATGTCACCCAAGGCTCTGTCCAACCTGGCCTTGAACACTGCCAGGGATGGAGCATTCACAACTTCTCTGGGAAACCCATTCCAGTGCCTCACCACCCTCACAGTGAAGAATTTCTTCCTTATATCCAATGTAAACTTCCCCTGTTTAAGTTTAAACCTGTTGCCCCTTGTCCTATTGCTACAGTCCCTAATGAAGAGTCTCTCCCCAGCATCCCTATAGTCCCCCTTCAGATACTGGAAGGCTGCTATGAGGTCTCCACACAGCCTTCTCTTCTCCAGGCTGAACAGCCCAACTTTCTCAGCCTATCTTCACATGGGAGGCGCTCCAGTCCCCTGGTCATCCTCGTGGTCCTCCTCTGGACTTGCTCCTGCAGCTCTGTATCTTCCTTATGTTGAGGACACCAGAACTGCACACAGTGCTGCAGGTGAGGTTTCACGACAGTCAAGTAGAAGGGCAGGATCACCTCCTTCGACCTGCTGGTCACGCTCCTCTTGATGCAGCCCAGGATACAGTTGGCTTTCTGGGCTGCAAGCACACACACTGAAGCCAGCTGATGTTCATTTTCTCCCCGACCAGCACCCCCAAGTCCTTCTCCAGGGCTGCTCTGAATCTCTTCTCCTCCCAGCCTGTAGCTGTGACAGCAGCATGAGTTGCTGGTCCCCAAAAATAATCTCTAAGTTATGAATACCTAAGAGTAACTGGAGCACCAGCTTCCCTGTGATACCTAGGAGCCTCAGATTCCTGATGGTAAATAACCAGGGTGAAGCAGAATAGAGAGAAGCCTTCATTTGACACTTATTATGAACAGGCCATAAAACTGGAAACTAGCCTTCACCCAGAAATCTAAGAGCAAAATCCTGGCTGCTGCTGACCCACTTAATTTCTCTGACTTCACCTTGTCTCCCTTTCTAATCTTTCCTATCTCACCTATTCAGACAAAGATCCACAGAGAAAGGATTGGCCTGTATCATTGGAAGTCTACCATGATATGGATGGGCTTCTGGTTTGGGTTTTCTCTTAGTCTAATGAGAAAATAAGTTAAATTAGTACTAGAACCAAAGTTGGTCTTATAGGACCCATGAATCGCAGCTCATCCCTAAGTACTCCTTCTCAGTAAAGGAACATACAAAATAAATCTGATCTATTCTATGAACAACTGTCCAGATTAGGGTGTGGGTTATTGTTAGTCTGCTTTTTAATGCTTCAAAGGCACAGGTTCTCTTCCATGTGGACAGCTGGGCAGAAGATGTAATAAACTATAACGTACAGTCACAGCAGAAAAAGACAACAAGATCTGAAGTGCACCCACATTGTGGCTAGAGAAAGGCTATGCTGGTCTGCTTGTGAACACTGTTCTGACCCAGCTGCAAACAATGGAAGTACTAATCTGCAGGGATTTCACAGTACACTCTTCTTGCAAAAGCAGGGCTCTGACACTTATCACTTGTTTCAGATTTATCAGAGGGCAGAGGGACACTTCCAATCCCTATAAAATCCCTACCTATAATTAACTGATGATTTACAGCCTCATGTTTTGCTAATAGATTTCCCCTAGCATCACCTTTCAACAAAACCTTTTATATTATCTTTTGTTACATTTCATTTTGCTTACATTGTACAACAATGTAGCTGCCAAGTCATTAAGAGGTTTGGACTTTGGCTTTTCATAATGAAAGGGAAAAATAAATAGGAAAGGCTTCATTTCTTTTTAAAGCCTCAGCCAACAGGAGAGGGAGAAAGAGAGATTTCAAGATGGAAAATACCATCAGAGATCACTGAAACCTCGTAACTCTTGATGCAGAAGCAGAAGTTAAGCCCTACAAACTGTGCCGGGTCTTCCCACAAAACACTGACAAAATAAGAAAAAAACCCTGAACACAACTTTTCCCTTATCCAGAACAAAAACATAAACTGAATAATGCACTGGCTGAACATTTCCAATGGCCAGAAAACACAAGACAGACACCATTCTAACTCTTCATACCCTAGTTGCACCTGATACTCCTAATAGACGTTCAGGCCTCTGAGGCAGATCACATGAAAGTGGTGAAAGTTGTCCTTACTTTCCAAATATCATGTTGATCAAGAAATAACTGGCAGAACAAGGGATTACCTGCAAACTTAGAGAAATATTACAGGTCTATGGAACTGGCATACAAGCACGCAACCAAGAGGGGCTCTTGCAGACCTGTAGGAAGCACATCCACACCAGTCAAAGACAGTGAGACTAGAATTCATTTCTGGACCTGTGTTTCATAGCCAACAAATAGCTCCACAACTGACCTGACCACAAGACATGATAGGCGATGTCAGGAGTCTTGCCCATCCACAGAGTCTCTATTTTGGCATGAGCACACAGCTAAGCCTCTGCTGTGGGTGGTTTGCATGAGCAAAGTCAAACCAGGGAAGAATGTGACAGCGATCCAATCTGCATTGTCGTGGTCTGTGCAGGAGGCCCGTTCTTTGTTCTCTATACGGCTCTTCATCAAGACAGGCCAGGCCACTATGTTGTTTAAACAACAATGCCAGCATGAAGCTTATGGCACGTAGCAGTGCTTGTCTCTGGTGCTGCTGAGCTTTGCTCTATGTTCCAGGGAAACAAACCTGCTGACAACAGGCCACATGTTGTCAGCAGCAGACCATGTCTCAGCCTTCTGGGACCTGTGGTCCCTCTGACATGGCAGGACTGGGCCTGTCATATCTAAGTGTACTGTACTCAGGGTGGGGTGGCTTGTCCCTTAGGGTAAATCCACAGAAAAGTTGTTAAGCTCAGTCACAGGGCTTCCCCTTGAACAGTACAGGGCTCAGTACAGGGTTGAACCCATCAGGTCCATTGTTCTCCAAGCAGACTCTTGCATGCTTTTCATGGCCCTCCATCATGGCTTGTCATCACCCAAACAACACCACCATCTCTCCAAGGTGAGCAATTAGTCAGGAAGTACCAAACATCTTCCCAGGTCAGCTGCAAGTCTCCTAGTTCAAAGGTACCACTCTGATTCAAGCACCTCAGGTCTCACCTGGCTGTGACAGAAGGTCCCCATCCTATATCATTGCTTAGTAGAGCTTGAGTCACTTTGTTGTCTTCATGCCTTCCAGATGGTGGCTGATCTCTTCCAGGGTACCTCCCTGACTGCAGTATGGGAAATGGCAACAGGTAGCATGGTGAAGTATTAGTATCACAACTCAGAATGTGTCACTTATCACCAGCACAGCTTTAGAGGACAGTTAGATCTTCACTGCCATTGCGCATTCAACATCTCTGCTGTGAGATGACGAATGCACATGATCTCTTCCATGAGCATCCTCAGTGCACATGATGCCATGAATATAACCAAGTAACAGCTTTCTGCGCAGATGTCACTGCATTCAACCATTATTGAGGGAGGACTCACAAAAACAACAGGAGCAGAAAAAGTGGTAACAGATCATGTGAAAGGTGGTCTCTTTCTAGAACAATAGGCAGATACTTCAAACTTAATAAATCTAAGCTGAAGGGACAAAACAAGACCTATCTGATCCAAAGCTAGGCACATTTTGAGTTGCATTCTTCCTGGGCAGCAAAGAGTCAACATGAACATTTGTTAAAGTACTGATCAAGAACTGAAAAGTATTTTCCCTACAGATTCCACCAATGAACTCCAAATGAGAACTTCAGGAATACAGTGGCCTTCCCTTCAAAGTTCCAGGAACAAAACTGAGTTTGGTATTTCTCTGTAACTTCTGTCTCCTTATGGATATTACTGAAAAATTGAGGAAAATAGTGAAAGAAAAAAAAAAAAAAAGAATTAGAAAGGAATTAGGGGGGTATAGGAAAGAAATAATGACCTAATTTAGGTTTTCCCTGTGCTAGTATATCCATATCAAAACTGTTTTAAAAATCTGGAGAAGAGAAGGGGTATAAAACACTTTCCCTACAAAAAAAAAAAAAAAAAGAAGAAAATTGAGAAAAACATACGTTTTTCTGTGGAAAATCGTGTTAGTATAGCTATTATCTTTTTATAAGACACTTTCTATGTATCCGTTAAGAAAGATTAAAAAAAGATTAAAAAGTGACAATGTATAAGCAAAAAAAATCTGGAGTTTATTAGCACAGTGGAGACAGCTAAAGTAAAAATGTATTTATGGCAGATTAAGTGTATGAAGAAGTTAGGTGCCCAATATTCTTTGACGACCATTTTTAACTTTTAACTTGCAGACCGTTCCCTGTTCAAAAAGAAGTGCTCATGTACCTCTCTCACCATTCCCATTTCCATTGTAAGCCCGTCTCCAAAGCTGATGAAGCTATTCGGGTCATCTTTTGATTTTGATTATTTCTGTCTAATGGAGAACAGAACTTCTGGCAAGTGATGCAGACCTGGGGTGGGGAGGAGGAAGGAATGAACAAATCTCTCCGCCTCTTACGGTAGCAGCCACAGCTTAAATGGATGCAGGCAGTATGACCAGAAACATAATAGCTCTGCAGTCCTGTGTAAGCCCAACCAGTGATGCACAGCAGCAGAAGCAGCTGGGAAATCCACCCAGCTCCCAGACTACAGTGTGTTTACCTGAGGGAAAGAAGTAGGGAAACAGAAGAAAAGGGAAGAACTGAATTAGGGTCATGAAACACAGGAGATTAATAAAGCAGTGAAGAACTCAAGGGGGTGTCTCCAGTACTGTCACATCAACATTACTGTCTTGTGATCAGCCTTTTCTTCTTAGCCAAGGCTTTTCTGCTGAAGTACAGAAATGCATCTGGTCGAAATAAGACTACCATATTTGCAAACTACTTTATCTGAAAAAAAGAACGTTCATTTTGTTTATTGAGGGAGCAGGAGGAGAGCAAACAAAAAGCAAACCAGAAGATAAGCAGGCATTATGTTTTGACTTCAAGCCTCCTCTTACTTTACGGAGCTTGTTCCAGTCTCTTCCATCATGACTGTCACATTTATAAGTTCATTCAGCTGTATCTAAATTCCTCTGAAAGAGTAAAGAGAGAAGGGAAGCCAAAGTAGCTAAACAAAAAGATTAAAAATACAAAAAGCTGTGGTGTCAGGCACTAAAGGGGAAATTAACTGTGGCACTAAATGCAGAAATGCAGGTGAAAAAGAGAAAAAGCCAGCAAAAGAACTCGAGCAATTTATTTAGTCCTCTTTCTGCCTCACGAGCAAAAAGCTCAGCAGAGTCAGTAGATCTGAAGGACAGCTAGGGTGTGGAACAAGGGCTGAGAGCAGTTGAGAGGCTTATGGGGTGTTTAAATGAAAACCGTCTACCAGCAAGAATTGCAGAAAAATGTGGGTGATACACACAAGAGAACTCTTTCTTTATGGGAACAAAGAAAAGGAGTGAAAGGGGAAGCTCACTAGAGCATCTCCCCAAGACTAAAGTTGTGGAAGAAATTACAGTACAGGTTGACAAAATGAACAGAAATGAGACAACAAAGCAGAGGGTATTCACCAGGCAACCCAAAGGATGGAATAGGTGCATTATTAACAGCATATATAACCTCTCACTTCAAACACCTTTGGTACTGGAGGAATGAAGGTTGATTTTCCTTTTCTTTTTCTCATTTTTTAAGATTGGAGGAAACTACAGGCCTGTTAGTCTACCAAAACCAAAAAAGCAGACTACAAAGAGGCGCAGAGCCAGAGGGCACCTGGATAAATAAAATCTAATTGAGAAATGTTAGCATGGCTTCTGTAAAGAGCAGTCTCTTCTTACAAGCCCCTTAGAAGTCTTTGAAGGGATGAACAAACATTTGCATAAAGGCCATTTACATTGTATAGTTTACTTGTATGTCTTACAGCTTTTGAAAAATCCCTTCACCTGAGGTGTCTAAGCAGCCATGGTGCAGCATGGATTGTTTTGACAGGTATAAATAGTTCATGAAACAGAAGATGTGGGGTAATGGTCAATTCCTGCAAAGGAAGAAGGTCACCCACCAACAGCCATGCTCTGTGACCTGTGTTTTTCCACACATTCATAAGTGACCTGGAAAGTGAGTGGTGAGCAAGGAGATAATGTTTTATTGGTGGAATAAAAATCAGTGAAGAATTGCAGTGAGGCCTGGGTGTGATGACGGGTAGTTTCAAGAAAATGTCAGCTCAGTGCTTCACAGCAGACAAAAAGCAAACCAAACGTTAAGGACTACTAAGAAAGAAGTGCAGAGCAAAAGAGATGACTTTTTATGCTGCACTGTAAACATGTGGCTTGCCCACACTTTAATACTGTGTAGATTTTGTATCTGTGTTTCTTGGCTGGGCAATTGCGATACTATCCTATGCCCTTCTGAGCAGCCCTGCTGGAAATGTCAGTCTACAAGAAAATTTCCATTAAAAGGGGAAGAAGTTGCAATTACACCTTCCTAGTGCTTTATGGAGAGCATCTAGAACCAGAAGTGTTTCGTTAACATTTGTTGATTGTATCTAAATAACCAAACATTTTAAGGTATCAAAAGCATAAAGAAAATAAATGTAACCTTCTTTTCTTTCACTTGTTTTCAGATAGAAAATTGAGAGAGAGGAAAGCAAAATAAGTAAAATATTGAAAAAGCTCAAAATGTTGTCAGTATTTTCATCCATTGGAAAAGAAACCTTTTGTCAGCCCGTTTTCTCTCAATATGCTGTAAAAAATAAGGGTTTGGAGAGAAGCTGTAAAAGTGGAGTCAAAAAGTGATGCCAAGCAAAGCAAACTACATTTGTTATCAGCTTTCAGATGCACATTCCTAATCAGATTACAGTTGCAATGTAATCAGTATATTTTCACAGCAATTAAAGTGACTTAGCAGTCTATGGCATATCCCCTATGACGAGATAGTGTGAATTTAATTTCTGTCACTGCATTTAAAAATGGATTATGGAAACATTGGAGAACATAAGAGTGGTCCGTTGTTGCGTGGCCTGTTCAGATGACCTTAGGAATATAAAGATTTGTGAGCTAGCAGCTGAACCCAGGACATAATTTATAGAAGAAAATGTCAGTGGTCAAGTTTCTGTTTTGTTTTGTAGCTACTGGAGGAAACCTGCAAGATAATATGAAAAAAAAAAAAAAAAAAAAAAGCTTAGCCACTACTATTGGCTAAAAATTGAAATTCGTCTTTCTCTAATGGTGTATTGTTAAAAAGATTGACAAGAAAGCAGCAAGTTAAGTTTTTAAAAGGCTTGCAGACATGTAAAAAGCTGTGTCTTTCTGTGAGGATGCTAAACGGTTTTAAATTCCTTGGAATTAAAACACCTTGGAAGGTGTAAGCCTGGATGGCTGTCAAAGACTGCATGGGATCTTGAGCTACAAAGATTTGGCATGTTTTACTCAATTTAGTGTATATGCACTTCAGTTACAGAATTCATACTGCTACTCATGAACAACATTGTTAGGTTGTGTTTTTTCTTTTTATGGTTCCAATATTGTGGATATGGAAATGACACTATTTCAAGGGCTATTGAGAGATGTAATTATGACTCTTTGGCCTGTGGTTAGAAAAACTGTACAGGGTCACTAGCACAGCAGTCTGTTTTGGTGGCATGTAGCAAAGACACAGAATTATCAAAAGGCCCTTTTACAAGCCCTTTATAAAACCTCTCTGGAAAGGACAGAGCAGCATTTCTGCTCAGCAAAATTTATTACTGAAGAACTTAATTTTGAATTGGGTAGACTCTGTTTTCTTGTTTTACAGCATATTTCAGAGGTATCATTAATATCCCCTCATCTTTTCATTTAAGAGACTCACAAGCTTTCTTATTCCTGTTTGGCCTTAATCCTACTTTTACTGATGTTCTTCTACATCCCCTGGTCTGCCTGTCCCATCCTGCAAGACCTGTCTTGCTTGAATAAATTCCAGTCAGCCACAACACATCCAAAAGCAATAGGAACATTTCCCCTGCTCCTTCCCACAAGTCCTTGCCCTCCTTATAGCTAAGGTCATCAAAAGCTGTGGTTCTGTGGTTAGTTTCACTTACTCTCTCTTTTCTCCCCAGTCATCACAAACCCTAATTTAAAGTGGAGTTTAGGTACCTGGCTTTCAGATTTACTTATAGGCTTGTGATTAAATTTAATTTAAACCCATTCCCAGGTCGACAAAGCACAGGGTTTCTCAGTGCCTCCTCCCACACTGTCTCCATCTTTAAAGGATCACATGGATTATCCCTTTTCCTGCTTTCACAACCTCGGCTGGCAAAGCTTCTTGACTGTAAGGTTTGTGGCTGCCTTTACATCCAAGGAATTTTGCAATCACTGTGTTTAAGAAACAATTTTATGCAATTTCATTATATGAAAACAGATCCAGAATGATCCCATTATGATGAAGTTGCTGTTGCTTTCAGCTATTTTACAAGCACAAAGCAGACTTTACCTCCACTAAAACGGGAGACTAAATAGTGCTTGATAGTGCTCTGTGTCTAAACCCAAGGATACCAACTTCTCAGCAACTCAGACATAGGCTGAATTTCCAAAGATTAAAAACTACAAGCTACAATCTGCCCCTTGCCTTGCTCTATACTGTGCAGGAAGGCTGTCCTAACATCACTCCCATAGCTGTAGTTGCTTCACAGACTGCACAGAATCAGTTTCTTTAAAAAAACAGATACCTTTGTAAATGATGGGCTGTTTTCCCCACACTCTGCCTTTCTCCGGAAGTGAAGTGACTAAAGCAACAGGCATCTTGGGCATACTAGACACACTCCTTCAGACACGTGAGACTGCTGGAAACTCTGTGTCAGTTACTGCGTTCAAGAGCAGATTCTATGCCAAGTCATTCATAAATGCCAGAGTTCTTGTCCCTATTTTAACTTCTTTTTTATTCCTCCCTCTCTTTTTCCCAAGCCACTCACCAGCAGGGCTCTTTCTTACCCTCTCTCCAGCCAACGGCAGTGAGCTCCACAGATTTGCTGGCTGCCTTTCCCACTCCCATTGACACTAGGCATAAGTAGCCTCTCCAGCTGTTCAGCTCCTGAATGAGTTCCCATGGGGCTGACAAAAGGGGAGGAGAGAAACAGCCATGCTAGTGAGGGAAAACTCCATGCCACTTTTCAATGGAGGGAGCACCTTCGAATACATCTTCCAGCTCCCCAGCTCCATTCTCAACTGCACCCACCTTTTGAATGCGTCAAAACCACAGGGGTAGCTGGACACAGTCTAAGTATATGCCAGGGGGAGGGTTTCTGAGAGGCACTGTTTGGGTGCCTACCCAGTACCACAATTGCTCATCTACCCCATGCATCTTGAAGTATGGCAAGTGCTGTGGAGCAGGAAGAAGCACACCATGACCTCTGGTCTCTCACCAGCCTTGGCTCACCATACCAGCAGATCCACACACATACCTTTCCCTCAGCATACACGGAACACAAATGTGTTTTCTAGCATTCATATTGAATATGGAACTGCTTGAAGAAAGTGAAAACACAATAAAGCTCATACTTTACTCCTGTTCTCCATGAAATAGGGTCACTTTTGCCTGACAAAGTAAACCAAATTTGGCATTTGTTCCATACTTCAGTTTTAGTGGAAACAGTGGAGGCGTACAAGGCAGCCTCACTCCTAGGCCAGTGCTGCTATCTTAAGTACCCTCTGAAGTCAGAGGAGGCTGACTATGACACTGGCTATCTCTGTTGTGCAGGAAATACTGATTATCTGGACTCTGTCATGGGCAGCCAGAGAAGCAACATCAGGGAGCAACAGCCCCTTGAGCCAGGTCCTTTGTGGCCCAGGAGACACAATATGGTCTCACTTCCCCCTGCTCAAAGCATCACGCTTGTCAAGTGCCAAGGTGTTACCCATGCAAGCAGCCTTGGCAGAGACAGCCTGGCTGTTGCAGTGGGTCAGCATGAATAACAGAGCAATGCTGGGACATTGCTGCTTGCAAGCCTGGGACAGGGAAATGTCACCACTCTTTGCTGGAGAGGGAAGCAACTGCTAAAAAAGGAGACACAGCTCTTCACCAAGAGCTTACTGTGGGAATTGGCGTCTGATTGAAAGAAAAGGCTGTGGCTTCTTGAAATGGAAAGGAAAAGCCTCCCCACAGTGTTACAGGCAGCTGTTAAAAAGGCAGACTAACAGCTCCTGTGTCCATGGTACAAACTGAGTGAATCTGGTCACAGAGAAAACACATGCTTTTAAATCGTTCCCAACAAGGACAACCTACCTAGTGTCATAAATTTATCCTTGTACTCCAGGATGTGTCCTGAGAATTGAATCTGAAGTAAAGAGCAGGTAACAAATTAAACCTGCTTCTCCAAGGCCCTTGCTGTGCAGATCTATCTCTTTCCTCTATGTTTCTTAGGTGCCCTCTAAATTTACTTCAAAATCTACGCTTCCCTGGGGCTTCAGACAGTGCATGATCTAATGATGGAAAAAGGGATAAGAGCTCTGATAATTCTGCTGCTTGTTTGGACATACTGCTACTTCATGAAGAAACAAACTTTTCTGTGATGCTATAGACCAATCCAGGTGGAGGCAAGCCTCTTACCTTGGAGAGGAGATGAAAACAATATTTCTATTTCTCATTACTACTGTAGTAATGGTACAGTGGTCTGTTATCAAGCCTTCCCTCAAGACACCAGTGGGTATGAGATAGTCTTTTGTTTGGTTTCTAAGACGCCAGTGGGTATGAGATATTCTTTGGTTTCTAAGCCAGTTCCTTAATGTCTACGGCAGTCTGAAAGCAGCATAAATAATCCCATCCTGGCTTGGAAGGAAGAGAAAACTTGCATGCAACATTGAATGAACGTCCCAGAGAAGCAGTGACCAATGATTCACTTTGAGTAATGCTGACTCACTTTAAGGTACTTTCCATCTACACACGCACACACTGAGAGAGTGAGCAAAAATAAATGCCTGATCACAAGAAACTTCAACCTAAATATTGTTGTAACCTTTTACTTTTCCCGGAGAGAAAAATCAGGATTCTTTTTATGGAGAAAGACTGTTTGGCAGAGCAGCCAAAACCAGTTGTTTTTGTTTTAACAGGAGTTTCAAATCAAGAGATAACTGTTAAGGACAAGTTTTTAGGGTGTGTGGGGCAGGCCACAAAATTGCAAGTACTTAAAGCCTGGAGTATGTAAACAAAGGCTTGTAAGTGCTGCAGGGTCTCAGCATGTACGTCTCTCTTGGTGAATGAGGCAAAGCTGAGCACAATGGCAATGGCTGTCAGTAGCATTTGCAAACCCTTGCTGTTCTGAGAATACCCGAGGTATCTTGCTTTTGAGCCAGGAGCTCCCAGACCAGTTCCCCTCTCCCTGTCTTACACAAATATGTTTTCAGTGAAACTTTCTCCACCCTTGAAGTTAATGTACTGGGCTGAAGGAGCAATAATACCCTGATCTGGACCAGTGGTACTTCTGTTTCCCCTCCCTGTTGTCAAGATCTGTTCTAGCAAGTGCTCTGCTTAGTCTCCACTCCTCTGTTACTCATCCCTATCTGAAGCAGCCTTGTCACCCTCAGTTTCTACATTTTTTCTTTATTGTCTGCAATTCCCTAGGCACACACTGTTGTTCGGGTACATATCTCATGGTCACACAACGACACACTTCTATGCTGCACAGAAGTCCTACCATCTCAAGACACAGCACTGCTTTCAAGTACCTTCTGGGGCAGGAGAAATATTTTTGGCCAACTCACTAGACTTGTGGGATCTTCACACTGCTCTGTGCAGGTCTGAACATTTGCTCCCTGTGCCATCACTGCCAAAGCCAGCAGGAAGTGATATGCTATACTCCCTTCAGCTCCCTGGCAGAATCAGGTCGCACACAGTATGAGTACCCTTGTGTTGTGGAATATCCCCACGGATGCTTTCATGGTTTGCGGTTAGGTGAGAGCTTTTGAGGTGGTGTTGCCTCTCTTTCCTGTGTTTCCTTAATCCCAAACTGTGAATTAAAAGCCTGAGAAAGCAACAGCACTGTCTCAGAACTCTCCAGTATAGGCACCGAACTGTGCTAAGTTACTCTCAAGAAGGTGCTGGGAGACTGTTGGGATGGGGCAGGAGGCGTGGCTAATGGCAAGGAAGAAACCCAAATTTTCAGGCAAAAGCCACAGAGATAAGCATCCCTTGCAAGGCTGATTTAGAAAACAGATCTTCACATGGTGGTACCATTGCACCTGAAGTACCTTTTGCTGTGATAGTCCCTTCCCTGCATATACATGCAATGGGTGTAGGTGGTCAAAAATCATACAGCAGCCAGTGCACCTGCAGGAAAGCAGAGTAAATCCCAGCAGCCCTTAATTGCCCCTACCAAATGTTGGCTAGGAGGCTGCCATCATGCCTGGAGCTGAGCACCAGTACTGTCTGCCAAGGGGAAGAACATGGAACACCTGCTTCAACATGGGAACCAACCGGCTCTTCACTAATTAAATCAGATAGAAAAAAAATAATGCTGTGATAACAAGAAAGAAAATGTGAATCCAGATTATTAATATCAAAACATATTCGAACGGCTGAGACACAAAACTTTTCCACTGAAAAGCGCCTACCTCTCCTCCCTTTCTCCGATTTTGTTTTGAAACTTCTCACTGCCTCCTGTTAGTAAGTGGAAAGCTTTCCACCTCCAGCTCCTCAACACATCCAAAATGTGGGAGTTTTTTTTTCCCTTTCTAAGCAGGAGTGAGTGCCAGCACTCCAGCATTGTGCAAGGGAACCTGAGGTATGGGAGTTAAGGGAGAGCTGAGTGCCGCAGCCATGGCAGCTCAGAGGCCACACTGCCCTCACCCATTTCACCACAAAGTGGAATGGGCTGTCTATCATCACCTCAGGCTGTCCTCACAGCAATGGTACTTCCCCTGTGTGAGGCATACAACAATCATACTGACCTGCAGCAAAGCTTCCAGACAAGGCTGGATCACCCAGGCCTTTGCTTCGCTGCTCTCAAGCGAGCTGTTCCCAGCACCACTCAGAGGTCTGCCTAAACCTGCGTTCACCAACTGGTTGGTTGCTGTTGCAGAAACAGAAAGTTCTAACAGCCCCCAATTCCTGTTTATCAGCAGGGCCAGGGAAGTGGTGGATTTCTGCTTATGGGGCAGCAGAGGTGGCCACCCACTTTGTGGAGCCAGAGGCAGAGGAGGGGTAGTTCCCCACCAGTTTCACCCGGGGCTACAGTGTCCTGCAGACATCCTGCTTCTGAGTCCAGCTCCCTTCTCCCCAGACTGGAACCTCTCCAACCCATCAGCACCTGGCAAATCCAGCCAGGCATCTTTAGGCCAGTGATGTCTCCCCACGACACTGCGCTGATGATCATCCTGGCCATAGTGCTGAGGGAGATGGTGGGAAGCTGAGCAGGCCAGGGCTAACCCTTGAGCATCGATGGTGCCAGCTGAACTGGGTATTTCTTGTCCTGAGTAGGAGCAGCAGATTTGATACTCCACCAGGGGATTTACTATACAGCAATGATTTTGTCATGGATTTCACAGAGGCTCTCTTCAGAGAAAGCATGATGTGTCTGACATCCCTGCAGTTCATTTGGAGCAGCAGACACCTTCTTATGCTGGGTTGTGCTTTTCCTCCTCTTCCTTCCATGTCTCTGGCCATTTCTGTGAAGGAAAACAACAGTTCTACTGCTTGTCTTCTTAAGAAGTGACAGAATGCACTCACAGAAGAGGATGAGGGTGAAGGTGCTTGTTCTCACTTCTGACAGTTCAGTAAGACCATGCTGCTCTGCACATCCAGCATCCCTGCAGGACAGTGTTCTGAAATGTACTGTTCCAGTGTCAGAGCCAACTGCAGCTACAGAGAAATGAAAACTCATACATGCTTAATCTTTGCAGGCACCATCAATAGGATGAGGCAAACCAGCTTTGAAAGAGCTAACTCATCTTCCAGCCACTCCCAATACTGGAAAGATCATCAATGAGAAATTGTATCTTTCAATGAACCTTGATTTTTTTTCAGTATAATGATAGGCAAAAATTTGTTGTGTTACAAATGTCTGTGTATCTTTGCCATCTATTCACCCTCCCTATACTTTTTAACCTGAGGTATTTTGCCTCCTTGTTTGAAATACTTGAGGACGCTCACTTCCGAGTGAATGCAGCATCAAAGGCTGCAACAGAGATAGCTTGTCCCAGGGAAGAGGGTACAACAATGTATTTTCTTGTTAACACCTGTACTACTTAGAATTTAACTTCCAGTTGTCTTGGTCTTGTGTGACTGCTGCTTTATACGACTCAGTATCAGCAGAGCGATAAGAAAGGCAACTCTTAGTCAACCATTGAGCTTAGAAATGAAAGAGATAAGTTTAATGCACAGCCTTGTCTCCCGCAAGACTCTGCCATAGTGCTGATCATATTGTTTAGACTCAGCAATCACTTGGACCCATAAGTGGAAAGACTGTCTGATTTTCAAATTATATATGTACGCGCAGAGACAGGAGACTACTAACTCGAAACAGCAATGTGCTTTTCAGCAGAGCACGACTTTCCTGAGTTGAAAAGTCTTTCAGACTATGCTTCTGGTTTTAGATCCTTAGTACCTCACATGCAGCACATACGCAGCTGACCTTAAGATCATCAAGTTCCTACCCCCCTGCCATGGGCAGGGACACCTCACCCTAAACCTCATCGTACAAGGCCTCGTCCAAACTGGGGGTCCATGCCAGGGATGGAGCATTCACAACCTCCCTGGGAAACCCATTCCAGTGCCTCACCACCCTAACAGGAAAGAACTTCCTCCTTATATTCAATCTAAACTTCCCCTGTTTAAGTTTTAACTCATTACCCCTTGTCCTATCATTACAGTCCCTAATGAAGAGTCCATCCCCAGCATCCCTATAGGCCCCTTTCAGATACTGGAAGGCTGCTAGGAGGTCTCCACGCAGCCTTCTCTTCTCCAGGCTGAACAGTCCCAACTTTCTCAGCTTATCTTCATATGGGAGGTGCTCCAGTCCCTTGATCATCCTCGTGGCCCTCCTCTGGACTTGTTCCCACAGTTTCATGTCCTTTTTATGTTTAGGACACCAGAACTGCACACAATACTGCAAGTGAGTATCACAAGAGCAAAGTAGAGGGGCAGGATCACCTCCTTCGACCTGTTGGTCATGCTCCTTTTGATGCAGCCCAGGATACCGTTGGCTTTCTGGGCTGCAAGCGCACACTGAAGCTGGCTCATGTTCATTTTCTCATCGACCAACACCCCCAAGTCCTTCTCCACAGGGCTGCTCTGAATCTCTTCTCTGCCCAGCCTTTAGCTGTGCCTGGGATTGCCCCAACCCAGGTGTAAGACCTTGCACTTGTCACGGTTATGCTTCATAAGGTTGGCATCAGCCCACCTCAGAAGTGTGTCAAGGTCCCTCTGGATGGCACTCCTTCCCTCCAGCATATCAACCGAACCACACAGCTTGGTGTCATCAGCAAACTTGCTGAGGGCACACTCAATCCCACTGTCCATGTCAGTGACGAAGATGTTAAACAAGACCGGTCCCAACACCGATCCCTGAGGGACACCACTCGTTACTGGTCTCCAGCTGGACATTGAGCCGTTGACTAGAACTCTTTCTGTGTGGCCATCCCGCCAGTTCTTTATCCACCGAGTGGTCCATTCATCAAATTGATGTCTCTCCAATTTAGAGACAAGGATGTCGTGTGGGACAGTGTCGAACACTTTGCACAAGTACAGATAGATGACATCAACTGCTCTACTCCTGTCCATCAGTTCTGTAGCCCCATCATAGAAGGCCACTAAATTTGTCAGGCAGGATTTCTCCTTGGTGAAGCCATGCTGGCTGTCACCAAGCACCTTGTTGTTTTTCATGTGCCTTAGCATGCCTTCCAGGAGAATCTGCTCCAAGATTTTGCCAGGCACAGAGGTGAGACTGACTGGTCTGCAATTCCCTGGGTCATCCATTTTCCCCTTTTTTAAAATGGGGGTTATATTTCCCTTTTTCCAGTCATCGGGAACTTCACCTGACTGCCATGATTTTTCAAATATGATGGCCAGTGGCTTAGCAGCTTCATTTGCCAGCTCCTTCAGGACCCGTGGATGTATTTCATCAGGACCTATGGACTTCTGCATGTTCAGATTTTTAAGATGGTCTCGAACCAGTTCCTCTCCTACAGTTGGCCCAGGGTCATCATTCTCACAGTAATAGTCCTCCATATGGGGTTTTTAGGCAGTCCTTTCAATATTTTCCTTTGTAGTCCAAATTTCCAAAGCTCCAACCCTAATACTGAATAGGTTTTAAAATACCTTTAAAGATCTGTTCTTCAGTGTCCCCATATACAACAGGATCAACAACAGCTCCATGTCTTCTCTACATGCTTCCACTACAAATAATACACTAGAGTCTCAACTGGACCTTCACACAGAAGATAGGTTATCTGTCTCTTTTGGGAAGTCTCTTTCATACTGACACCCAAGGCTCACCATGTTTTCATCCATGCAGTCATACCTGCTCATCCCCAAAGCCCCAGGTGAGTGGTCCAGTGAAGCAAAGCATCTCCCAGAGAAGAAAGGGGAGGAAGGAAGGGACCAGAACACCTAACACCTAACCCAAGGAACTTCTGACTTGCTGTTCCTTCATTGCACCTCCAAGCAACATGGCTTCATAACAGAGTGCACTTTTTTCCTTTTAATTGGCCTTCACTTTTCCGGTATCCTCTAGGACTGCATGAGTGGTAACAACTCATTTTTTCAGTGTGGGTTTATGAATCAGTCTTCTTTTAGTGGCTTGACATACATGAAGTCTGACATTTCAGTACTTCTAGGAACCCCCTGCATCTTCTTATGCTGCAGCTTCGACTTTGCTAAACAGCATACAGTACAACGTAAGTGGAGGCAGGTCTTGTCAGTAAGCACCCCTTGAAGAAGGGAAAACAAGAAAGCAACCCTTTAAGTGGTGTTTGTCAGGGAAAGGATCCCATTAGCTCTGATTTGAGTAGGTCTTACTAGGAGTGGTTGCAGTTTTGAATCACTGACCAGGAAGCAGGGGGATGATCAGGTTTGATATGTCACCCATTAATAGTAGCTCTCAGTGATCCACGGGGGGTGTGCGACAGGTCATCAGAAAGAGAACAATCTGCCCCTACAGCTACATGTCACACACCATTCTTGCTGTTGGAAATGTCTTCTTCCCTGCCAGGACCCAAGAGGGTTCCCAAAGAACATCTGAGCTCTATCTCACCTGCTATTTCCAGCAACACGTCATTCCCACTAGAAAGGCAGTAGTTATCCATGAGTGTTCAGGAAGTAGGAAAAGATCCTCTTCCAGATCTTTATTATGTTCAGACTTACAAGCTTCTGGGTAGGGAGCACTGGAAAATATGGACAAAACTGGGAGTAGTGCCATTTGCTTTCTACAGTCACTGAAATGAGCAAAATTAAGCTTTCAGTAAAAATAGTCTTTTTACTACTCACATCAGAAATGCCTCAATTCTTTTCTCTGGGAAAATTTCACCTTTTCAATGGATCCATTTAACTCCAGCAAGAGAGAATTCATGCCTTCCCCCCACTGAGATCTGAGAACTTTCACTAGACCAATCCATGACACTGGTGTGACTGGACCTCGCTCCCTGCTTCCACATAAGCTATTTGTAGAACTGATTTCAGTAGCAAAGGTATTTCTGTAGAAATGTGGCTGCTTGCACATGCTCTAGAAAAAAATCCAAAGAGGACTTGCTTTTTCATCAGATTGTTGGCTACAAAGAATCCAGCCTCTTCTAGTGCAAGGTTTGTGTCTTCAATACGGGTATCAACTGCTGACTGCCTTGATTAGAGAGCCTTCAACGCTCTTCTGGCTATTGCTCCAGGTCATGAACTGTCCCGCAGCCTCAAAGCATCATTCTCAGCCTAGGAGGGGTGGCCATTGTGACTGTCATAAGCAAGAACATGAAACCTTCATGTGGCAAAGAGCTGTGAAACATATGCCACATACCTCAGAAAGCCAAGGGGCCATAAGCGAGCTGGGAGTCATTCCTAGATAAGGCATTACAATGGGCTTCCCAAGGGGATGAGGGAGAGGGGTTGGGCTGGTTGGACAGATACTTGTGTCTCAGGGTGATCCAGCATTGTCAATTTATTTTGCCCTGCTGACTTAGCTCCTTTCAGACCTTACAGTTCAAATCACTAAGCAGCCCTCCCATCAGCTGTGGTCACCAGGTATAACTCCAGCCTGAAGGCCATGGCTGTACTGCAGCCCTCACAAGATGATTTCTGCCACAGCATGGCTGTGCAGAAACTTGCAGTCCCTGCTGTTTTCTAGAATGTTCACAGAGAACAACTGGCATTTTGGTATCCTTTCCTAAAGGGCATATGTTTGGCAGTGATTTGCCTCCTTTGGAAGTAAGAGCAGTTGGTCAAATGCTAGACTCAGATGTGTTGACTACTATGTTCCATGACTTCAGAGTCAGCTGTGTCACTACAAAGCACAGAATTTGGGTTTAAGTTTTCCAATCCCCCTACAAAGCTAAGATTTGAAGAAAAAAAAGTGTGCTGGAAAGCAAGGGAAGTGATTTCACTAGTTGTTGAATGAGTCCTCAAACCTTCAGCTGTTGAAGGGAAAGCGCTCAACTTGAAATAACAGTGCACCTCTATTCCAAAGATAAATCTCTAGCAATGTATAGAAGACATAAAGAGTAGCCCTAACCCATGGTCTTCTGTGTTGAAAGATTTTTCTCCATCCCCAAATCCCCTAGCACTATATGCTAAACTATGTGACTGGGATGCGCGAGTTGCCTGAGGCTAGAAGTTGCACAGTGTCATGGAGGAGCCCATGAGCATGATCTCCACAGCTCTTCTGTACATCTGAAATCTTCTCTTATTGTTCTGGGACAGCTGAGAAAAGCAGCTCCAGATAACATTTCAGAGCCAGCTGAGAAAAGCTCCAGATAACATTTCAGAGCCAGCTGAGAAAAGCTCCAGATAACATTTCAGAGCACAGACTCCTAGAGGAGTTTCAGAACCGTTCCATGCCAAAGCTCTCTTGTGAGATTACTTATGCTTTCAGAAGCCTAAATACAGCTCCTAAACTCACTGCTCAAGCAGCATGTCAGAGACATGACAACCCCCCTCAGTCAGTGAAACTCGGGAGCTTAGTATTACCAGGTGACTTCTATGTGTCTCTCACGAATGTCAGCATTTGACTGTTAGGATTTTGCTTTTTCCTTTCTTTTTCACCTCTCATGCTTACTTCTTCAGTGTTTATGGCTGACTTTTTAAGGTAGAAGGCATTCAACTTGTCTCTGAGGACAGTGGGTGTATTGGCTTTCTAAGCTTTTTAATCTTGTTTTCTCCTCCTGACCTGTTGAATTGAGGGAGTGAGACAGCAGCTTGGTAAGCACGTGGCAGCCAGCCAAGATTAACCCACCACACCATAGATGGTAATGCCTGTGATGACAACAGGTCTTCCTCCACATTGGCATGGAGACACGTGAGGTTAGGCAAGAGACTTGGTCCTGACACAACTGTGAAGAAAATTGGGTTGTAGTTATGGGGCAGAAGTGGAGTGGAGGTATTTATAGCTTTGCTTGGGTTTTTACCTAGGTTTTGCTCTTGAAGGAAAATGAATTACTGATTCAGGATTGTTGAAACTACTTTTCTGCTTTTTTGTTACCGTGTTTCATACACCACTAATGCTTTCTTCTTTGCATGTACAAGTATTTTTATTCTGATTGTCTGCACTAACACTCGAATAAAATTATTATTTGATGAAAGATAAATGTCAGCTTCTTAAATCCTTCAGTGACAGCAGTTTTTCCTCTTCTCCTTTGGGTGCTGGCAAAATAAGAAAAGCCAATGCATATCTGACATTTTTCCCAAAAGAAGTACCCACTTCTGTTTTTGTTAAGAATGCTCAGTTTCAATTATTCTTATTTCTTTAAAGAAAGTGTTATGAATTGTACATCAATGAGCTACACATGTGCTGTAGTAAGTAGTAAGTACCAATACATTATTCAGATTCTGAATATGAAATTACTATTTATGTCATCCAGTTCATTCTTGCAGAATTGCCGAGGCATTTGACTAACCACTTGCATATAAAAACGTGTATTTTTGCTTGAGCAATTGAGAGTTTATATATAAAAAATAAAACAGCCCTCCAAATGGTGTTAACAACATATTCTGAGCTCTAGAATTACTATTGTTCAGACTGTAGAAACTGAATGCTATGCCCCCTGTTTAAGCAAAACTTCCACCAGAGTCTGAGTACTGAATGTGTCTCAGACGATTTTTTTTGTTTTAGTGGGTAAGATGTTTCATTTATTTTGATAGGGCTGTGTCTACATATTGGTTACAGTTGATGGCAAAGCAAAATTTCCATTTCTCTAAATTTTCAATGTTTTTTCCAAAATCCTTTCCCAAATTATGACATCAACATCATTCCCATAGTTTTTGAAAAATGAAATTTTGGAGATATTAAGCTAATTTTTAGCAGTTTTAACACTTTCAAACAGAAACTTCAAACAGAAACTTCTTATCAGATTTTAGAGAAGCTGGCACATTTCTGTAAACACTGACTAGTTTAATCAGTGTCTTCCTACAGAGTCTCTCATAGGAAAATCTTTTTGTCTCACAATATTACCACACTTTTCTTCAAGAGCTCAGTGGTGCTCCTCCGTGGTGAGGGTTGAAAATCCCTTTCCCCCTTATTCAGTGGGTCAAATTTAATAAACCCTTTGAGGTTATCCAATAGTAATAATAATTTTTTAAATATAAGCAATTGCAAGAAGTCAAGCAGCAAAGAGCAAGCTCTTCATGTGAGTTAAAAAAGACTATGGAAGATTCACGGTTATGTTTTATTTCTATTGGCATAGACATCAATTTGGCTTATAGGCTGCTTGCTTAAGATGGGTTTATAATGGCTTTGCAGCAGGATATGAAAGTGAGGGGGGCAAACAGCATACATACAGCTGAACATACCTCTACATATTGACAATACCAGGGTCGCAGAGATTGTCAGAGCAGTAGCCCAAAGGTTCAAGGGCAGATCTAAACTGTGACCAACCCTGTTAATAGCAGTGCTCCTAAGGCAGAGATGTTGCAACCGATGGGAGGGGGAGATGGTGAAGGACTTGGCAAAACTTCAGCCTGCTCTTAGCCCTGTTAAGGACAAAGAGTTTCCACAGTCCAGTGGTTTTCTCAAGTGTCAGGCTAGGGTTTCTTATTAAAAAGTCATCTCCTGACCTCAGTGTCTTTCTTGGGAATGCAGGTTCAACGGTTACATGCAGCCTGAGCTGACAGCATCATTCTATCCCAACTTGATGACTTCCATCTGAAGGTTTGATCCTAAAGTTATGAAGGTCTCTTTAATTAGACAATGTTCATTTCATTAATTCTGCTTTCAGAATATAAGAGCTTAACAGCAGGGACTGATTTTTTTTTTTTTTCAGTACAATGTAGATTTTTTTTTCCTTTTACTATCCAATTGGGAAATACTTTTGGGAAACACTTGTTCAAAACAAAACAAGACTCAAAAGAGGATTTTTCTAAGCCAAGAAATAATACTAGTAAAGAAATATTTTGGCTAGAGGAGGTTTGTGCTGGGGTGGTACTAGTGATGTACCTCTGTTGCTGCTCTAAAATCAGAGCAATGAGAAGTGCAGCAAAGGGCAATCACCATACACCATGGGCTCATTTAGACATGCACACAGCATGGGGCTATTTGCATACACCCTCACTTATTCTCCCCATCTGTGCTTCCCTTTTCCAACAACCAGACCCCAAGCACCTTCAAAATTGATGGCAAACTTCCAGTTGAAACACGCAGGCTGTGGGTTTTAGTAGGCTTGCGGTGTCTGTCCATTCAATACATTGAACTGAGAACAGGCACAGCTGGAAGGGTGAAGAGAGCAAATTTCCCAGACCTGGGCCACTAATATAAAAAACAAGCAAACAAAAAAAAGAAAAAAAGAAAAAAGGAATTTTCAAGATCTCAGGTAAGAAGGGTTGTAGCATGGGAGAAGTTAGTTAAGAGAGGATGTTAAATTTTATAACAGCAAAGCAGCACATTTGAAGCTAAATCATCTCAGAAGGAAGCAAGATGTCAAACTCCAACCTGATCATTAACATTTAGCATAGCAATGTAAGTGGTATTAGAGGAAATTTTGTCTCCAGTATCTGTGGGTTTCTAATAAATATCTTCACTGAGGCATGCTGAAAATAAAGCATCTTTTTATGAAGGACCTACTTATGGAAGCTCTTTGAGAAAGGGGTGGTTATACAAAGACATCAAATAAATAGATGGTAAGTGTTCAGAAACGCTGTGATGGCCAACCCTGACAAAATTCTTGCTCCTGAGCCTTCGCAGCTTCCAGGTTGGACCTGATTCCTGTGTTTGGTGAGAGCCTGCCACACTGCTGGGGGGAAGGCTTTCTCTTGGCACTGCCAGGCTCTGGGGCCGTTTTGGAGGGCAGGGATAGCTGCAGAAAAACAGGAGTGGGCAAGATGGGAAGAAGTGTGTTGGCTTTCCAAGGGGATGGAGCTGGGGTCCCCCAACCCCTCCTTACACTTATCAGCTTTTTCTGGTGTTAGGCCAGAAAGAAGAGCCCTTCAGCTGGGGGATGCCAGGGGAAGGAGGCAGACTGAGCACAACTGGATAGGCAGAGCCATCTGGGGGTGGACTGCAAGTGGGGACCAATACCAGCCCTTCAGGAATCCCAGGATTCACGTGCTTTGCTCCAGTTGCAAAGCGTGATTCAACAGGTCCTGGTCAGGAGAGGAGTGGCAGGTGTGAAATTCTCTGTTCATAGAACATGGCTCAGACCTTCCATCACTACCAGCATGTAAACTTCTAATTTTATAGTTCCTCTGGCTTATGGTGAAGGATTCCTACTCAACGCTTTAAAAAGCTAATTCCTGTTACTTTAAAGACAGCCTTCACCAGATTTCAGCTCTGCAGCCACAGACACCCACAGCCCAGGACCCCAGAAGTGCTGCTGTTGGTGTCCTGTGCTCCAGCCTTGCACATGGAAACAAGACCTCACCATGACCAAACAGCAGCCTGCAGTGGTCTGGATGCAGACCCTTGCCCGTATGCAAGCATAACCCACAGGGCCCATTGCCTACTTCTGAGTACAAGAGGTGTTTTGCAGACTTCTTGATTTAAGCTCCATCTTTGAGTGGGTTTCAGTCAGCATGAGCTGTGGTGTGTGACTTGGGCAAAAGGCAAAAATGATCCAGGAGATTTAATTTTTGAATCTTATTTTGGGGGGTCTTGTTTTTCAGTAGAAGTGTTTCATTATGTTATATAGTGCCTTGGCTCTGGGAGAGCTGTATAAATAAAAGTACTGTTATGTTACTTTGTTATGGGTTCTGCTTTCCAGCACTGCTCCAATCGATAAAGTTTTTTCTCTGATAATCTGGGTGCCTGATAGCATTGTGATAGCCAGGACCAAGAAGAGAACCACACTATACTACACAGTGAAAACCTGGCAGCTTTTTGCCATTGGATTTTGTGGAGCTAAGATTTTGTCCTGTAAATCTCAGGAGTGCCTAAGAATTTAAGAGCAGCAGCACACAGCAAGAAGGCTGAGACAGTCCATCAGATGCAGTAAACCTGGATGAAACAGGAATGTTGCAATGAATGTGCATGTGCCACTCTATTTCCTTTGTCGAGGAGTATGCAGGGAAAAAGTCAGGTTGCATTAATAGGGTGCTATGGCTGAAGAATGTCAATGCTCCCATGAAAGAGGTGTTACAGGACCTCTCTGTCACTGACTGCTTGCTGCATAGCTTGCTCCTGTTACTTCTTCATTCACAGTTTTCATCTTATCCCTCACACTGGATTTCTGAATGAAGATTCCACAATACTACATGTTTTGAATCCATGCTGTGCTATCAAATGCTTAGGATGATAAAAACAAGTTCTGCCTATCTCACACTGGGCATCTAAAGTTCTAGTGTGCTTTTTGTCTGTAGTATTTTTCTCTGCTCTTCACTTAATGGGGGGGAGGGAGGGGAACCTGCATGTGATCTTGTCAGATCCTGTGATAAATCATGGGCAGCAGACAATGGAGGAAACTTACACTGCAGTCGTTGGATGGGGTCTGTGTGCTATAAATACAGTATGAGGGGTGTTTCTTCTCTGTAAAGAGGAAAAAACTTTGGATAACATCTCATTCTATAAGAACAGATGGTCCCATGTACAAAATCAGCTAAGATTCCCACAGAAAATAGAGTACAAACATGTAATTATAACTGTGCTGTAATTAAGATAAGATGTTAAGGTTGGCACAAATTACAGATAGTGGCTCATCAGCCAGTTTATACCAGTCCTTTATGATATCTTTCCACCTGGGCAAATGGATCAGGATTAGGCATGGCCACCCATCCAAACTTTTATAGGGCCAGCTGGTACGTGTGAAATGAAGTGCATGACTGTTCAGTGTTTTTAATCCAGCTGCAGGAAGTCAAGCAATAAACAACCTGCCACAGAGCACTGTGAAGCAAAAATAACCCACTGCTATCTGCCCAGAAGTTGTGACTTGAACCTGGGAGCCCCAAGGCTGGTTCTGCCATGCTGCTGCTGGGTTGTTTCCTCTCCTGAGCTTCTCCAGCTTTTCAGGCCAGGGCCCTTTCAAAGGAGTGGTCTTTTGTGCACATGTGCGCACATGCAGGCGGTGGTTACAGGGGGATAACTGATGTCTTCAACCCCACAAGGAGAGTGCCAGATAAATTCTACCCATATTCAAAAGTGGGAGAGAGGGCAGCACCCTTAGGGAGGTCAAACCTCACCAGAATCACACTGCTTAGTTTCCCTGGCCCATACCAACAGGCGTATGTCAATAAAGTTATCTTATGTAATGCGGAGGAAGGAGTTGTCATCCCATGGAGACTAAGCCTGGGCATTCGCTCTTTATCTGAACCCTGGAGGTGCCAGACTAAAGGGCACCACAGAGTACCTCAGCTCTCTTATTGAAGGGTAAAGCCCTGTAGCATGATATTTTCCTCTCCTGAAATCTTTCTTTCTGGTGAGACTGTGGTCAAGGTTTGGATTGAGAGCACTTCGCCTTTTGTGATCGGTTCTCATTATGTGGCCTCCAGTGCTCTTTTATGATGTTCTTCTCCTCTATTCTTCTCTGCACTTTGAAGTGCTCTTGCATGAAACAGCATGACATAAAATAAAATGACACTTGTTATTAACACAAATGAAACATATGGCTTCAATTATCTCCCCTCTCTCCAGTTGTGAGGAGTGAGAAATCACTCATAAACGCAGGCAGCATTTTAAGAAATTGCAGGCTTTAGAGAGCAAGAGAAAGGAAGAAAAGCAGGCCCTGAGACATTGAGCTTGTCACACCATACAAAATGATAAGAGAGAAAAACAGCCTTGCCTGGGGTGCTTCCAGCATGCACAGGCAGAGCTGCACTGGCTGAAAATAAGAACAAAATTAAATACCAAACCAGAACTGTCAATTAAGCCCTAAACTGAGAATTGGCTCTGCCACTGACCTAAGGGTGACCTTTGGAAAGTCACTTTGCCTTTTTTGCGTTTCTGGTTTCCCACAGGCTGTGGTTTTGTCCGTTTGGCCTGTCAACAGAGAAACTGAAGGAGGGAAAGGTCTCTTTGGCCAAGGCTTTTTTTCCTGACATATTTCTACACCACTCCTAGATGCATGGAGATATTACTAGTCAGAATGTCTCTAACTCCCCCACAACAAGGAAGAAAAGCTCACTTAAAAATAAAAAGGAAAAAAAAAATCTCTGTTTCTCTCCTAATTTTTCCAGTTCTACTATCATTTTATTCCTTTTTCTGTTCCACCAGATAATGTTTAACCTTTAGAAACAGCATGCATGGCCTCTTGAACTGAGAGCAATAAAAAGGCTTAACAGTATGCAAACCAGAAATCTATCCAACCTCAGGGTAGCACAAGCTTATTATCCCAGCCTGTTCCATAAAACAGCTGACTTGACAGCCCATGTCAGCATGGAATGCAGTTAGCTCTGTGTTTTTTCATCTCTGCTTAAAAATGATCCCATTGAACCTAGGCTATGATGCATTGCAATTGGCATTCCTAGGGCTTGCACGTCTTGAAAGGAGGACTACAGCAAACCCTCTCCAGAGACTACAGTACTGACCATGGGACTCAGCCCTTCTCCCCTCTACTGACATAGACTTGATGCACACCAAAACTGTTGCCAAGAAACTCTAGGACCATGGTTAAATGCTGCTGGGATGAGCAGTTTGCTCTGTGCAAGCTGCACCAGTGAAAAAAATGGTTGGCTAATCATGTGCTTTTTGATCCTTGAGAGATCCCTTGTCTCTTCTGAGGTACAGCACAGCTGCTGTTTAGAAGTGTATAGCACTACAACACATGGATATAAGGAAGGGAGGGAAGCAGAATAGCATGTGCAGTAGAGGAAACTTTAAGTAAGCTAAAGGCTATTACTCATATGAGAGCCAGAACCTCCACCCAAGCTCTCCTAGTTTTCTCCAGCCCTGAAAAATGGACAAAAAGAAAACAAACAAAAAAAAACAAAACAAAAAAACACAAGAAAGAAAACCACAACAACAAAAAACCCCCACCAAACAATACTTTTTCCTGAGCTTTTAGGGGAATTGCTCTGTGGCAGAGAGATGGTATAAGCACTCATTAGATAGCTGCTTCTTTTCTCCTTATGAGAGGGTAATATTACGAGAAAATCAAGGAACTTTCTGGGAAGCAGGTAATTCTATGGGAAAATAAAACCTATTTCTATTCATTTTTTTCAGATTTCTGGCCCTCATTTTGTATCTAATGATCAGAGAGAGCCTCTTCTACAGTGTAATTGCAGCTACAATCCAACAGAGCAGTGAAGAGCAAAGGTGGATGCTAGGAGGCAGGTGTGCATTTGTTGTTCTTACCTTTTGTGTCAGCTTGCAGTGTTGAAGAGTAGATAAAACCTGGACATGCACACATACACATTTTTTTACCTCATTCACCTCCCCAGCAAGAGATACAGTGACACTCTCACTATCAGTTTCCTAGAAGCAGTACAATGCAGGAGCAGTGGGACCAGTCCTTTGGATAAAATCCCTGGAAGGAGAATCTCTGCCCTACCACTTCAAAAATGCTTTTCTTCAGACATATCTGAAGCACCCTTGGGACCCTGGGGCTAGGAGTATGAACATCTTTACAGGAGTGGAGTAGCCATTAAACATTACATGCAGGAGAAAGGTGTGCTCATCCATCTTGTAAGCAGCACAGTCTTAAGCCAGGGCTGGGTGATAACAATGAAAACACTGCATATCATGTAGTGATGACTGTGGTGACAGAAGGGGTTTTTCAGGGTTATTAGCTTTTCCTGCCCACCTCACCAATGGTACCTGGGCGCTAACTGTGAATGAATCTGTGACAGCTCATGAACACTGCCTCCCAGTTGAGTCTTTCACCAGCAGCATATCAGAAGCTGCTTTCCAACCTCTGGTGGGAATGCAGGTCCCTGTTGAAAACCCCCTGTGGGTTGGCAAAGACCAAGAGCCAAAACTGCAATACCCTTCAGTGCCTGTGTCTTCCAATACCATCTTGGCTGGCTTTTATGGAAAAGTTGTGGGTACAGAGCACTGGCCTGGGACTGGGAGAAACATCTTCTCCTTCTACCCAGGACATGATACCAGTCACCTCACCCTATTCTCCTGTCACCTCATCACCATGAGGTCTCTGAGGTGAAGAATGCAGGTGAGGGCATGCTCCTGTCAGACTATAGCACCTACAAAAATCAAACACTCAAAGTTTGGTCCCCAGGTCCTCGAGGCCTCACTCAATTTCAAAATATAATACAATGCCATAAATTTATCCTTTTCCAGTTAAAGAAACAATTATGAGGCAGGAAATGGCAAGGGATGTATTTTTAGGGGGAATGTGTTTTTTCTTTTTTACTACTTGTAGGTGTTACTGCCTTGTTGTGTAGGGTGGAGAATATGCCCTGTAAAATAGGGACAGCTGGTCTTTCACAAATATAAAGCCAAAAAACTACACAGCCAAAAGCTTAGACAGTGTTTCACTTGGGCTTTCACAGAGATTATTAATACAAGTGTACCACATGATATTAAATGCAGTTGACCTTTCTCTTTTGTTTGTTGTTAATAAATCTCCAAAGACAGGCTTTGTGCTCTTTTGCACTTGTTCTTTTTAAATTAGTTGAATAACCTATGTTTTTCATTAGAGACCCATAATCATTAGCCTTGCCTGCCTCTGCACTACACAAGGAGCAGAGTTGGAGCTGTGCCCCAGATGCACTATCTCCTTTCTCCCAGAAACCCACCTCCTTTTGCCTGCCAGTTCTTAGCTCCAGCTTGGTTTATCTCCACCAAAGAGATGCCCATGGCTCCGGATTTCCCTCTCAGCAAAAACGGTTCCAGATCTCCCTCCTCTGAAGGCTGCAAGTCTTCATTTCTTTGCCTTTAATTACCTCTGCCATTTAACTATATGATGCAAAGGGCTGCTCAGATACACACCAGAGTACGGCCAATTCCTCAGAAACAATAAGCTGTCACCTTTGCTGTGTGAAGTCCCCAGAAAATGGCACATGTAGCGCCTCCAGGAATTTGGCCTGGTTGGTTTGTCATCCTGTGCAGCTGGGGAATAAGAGGTTTCAATTGAATGTCAGCTCTTATTTATTAGAACTTGCAGCCAAACAATAGCCCACACACAGGGAGTGTCTGACAGACCAAAAAATACGCATGCAACTCCGTATACACCTCAGCCTTGGTTCCGTGTGTGTGAAGGCAGGGGACGCTCTCTCTTTCATACCTCACATGCAACTTCTAGACTTCTGCCTGTTAACCACTTTGATGCTCTGGATTGCCTTTTAGAGATATGCTTATGTCCTTTTCCCTGAGAATCACAAAAATAAATACAGCCTCTGCTGAATTGCCACACTCCTGCAGAAGGTTCCTCTGTTAAGCAGACACTATCTCCCAGTGCCACTCTAGTTTCTGCTTATTCTCTCTTCCTGCTCACCCACTGCAGATGTGCCGTGAATCGCTAGTGGGCTGTAAGAGGTAACATACCTTATGTTTGTTTATGTTGTGAAGTAAAAAGCAGCACATGACTCCAGGGGAGAGGAATTGAAGGGGGGGCTGGGGGGTGGGGGGAAAGGGAGAGAATCTCCAATTTTATCTAGTTCAAAAGCAGGAAATTTTGAAAAAGGGTATAATTTTCCTTGTAGGTAAACATCTTCTCAAATTTCATGGAAATTCTCATCTGAGTATTTTTAGATCTACTTCTACAGAAAGTTTGAAAATTAGGTAAATGACTTACAGTGTCCTGCTGACAGGAAAATGCTTTTCAGCACTGAAACGTAGTTCTGATGGAGGGAACTGTCACTTTTTGGAAAATCCAGAAAGGAGACTGAAAAAGCTGGGAGATGATTTGCAATTCCTTAGAGTGTTTGCCAGCACCTCTGCCTTCCCAGACTCACCTTTAAGGAAGCCTAAAGGCAAAGGAAAGCCAGACAGAACAGTAAGGCCACTACCATGTCCAGCATTACCTAAGGAAGAGCTCCAATATTAAGGTAAATTACTGCCCTAAGTGATGTTACCAACAAGCCAGGTTCACATGCTTCAAAGCTTCACTCACTTACTTAACCCAGAGCTACCACAACCACAAAAAGGAAGTAGAAACTGGTGAAACGGCATACCTAAGGATAGATCAACCCATTCTTTCGTCCAAACAAAAGTGGAATCACACTGAACAATAAATACAGCCCTCAGAATCTTCACTATAGCACAGGGAAATATCTTGGATGTCGTGCTGTTAACTATATTATTTGCATATTTCTACTATCTCTTTGATCATAATTTTGTCCCCCTTATCCTCCAGAGATGCCCACTGCTCATGAGCATGAGCTGGCTTGTGAACACGGTTGCATACTATTACTGTAATACTCCTTATGGCATTTTTTCAAGCCTTGCAAAGAACAGGTGATTTTTGAATAACTGGTTGCTTGTGTGCAAAAACTTGTCTCTTTTATGTGTCTCAGATCAGGCACCTGAAATCACCAGGTCTTGCCAGAACTTATGGCGGCAAGGCTGTTGCCTTTACAAAACCAGAGGAGCATCATGAAGTACGTCCATGCCTCCTGAAGTAGCTATAGAGCTCTAACACATTTCAAGACAAGAGAGGCCTGAACGAAACGTAAAAATTAAAGCCAAGGAAGGACATTTGAAATTAATAACAGCAGACGTGATTTAAAGCCACATAATATTCTTAAAGGCCACTGAGCACAAGAGCCTCGAGGAATGCATCCAACACCATCCCCAATAATGGGAACAGAGGATTTTTGTAGATGTGTTTATAAACATCTTGGGGAATCGCTTAAGTAGCAATCTCATGGGGATGCTCTGTTGCTCATTCCATTATATAGACAGTCTGATTGAAAATCTAAACCCCAGGATGTGTGTGCTTTCCACCTTCTTCTGCACTTACTGTTGTGAGCTTTTTCCTAGCTAGCTGATTCAAAGTCTCTCCAAAGAGAAGTTTATATTACATTGCTGCCACAACAATTCTTGCCAAGAAAATAAGCAGGGCAGATGGCTGACTTGTTGATTCACTCACTCAGCAAAAAGCTATGTGGATGATTTTGTTTTCCTCTGAGGTGCAGACTGCCTCTTTCCTCCATGCGTTTTTGGACCTGCATGGACCATATGCCTCATACAAACTGTTGCTGAATTTCTGTTAACCTGCTCCTGTCTGGAAGGCAATGAAAGTTTGCCATTGACTTTAAGAGCTCCAACCATTGTCCCTTCTTCCTCAAAATCAATTCTTGTCAGTCTGTGTAGCTGAACCTGGTTTGTATCCTCATACCTTGATTTCCTACTAATCTCTAACTCATGTCCTGATTCCACTCAGGGAAAAATAAAGGACATAACAAGTTCAAGGGCTTACTGGAATGTAAATTTTTACTTTTCTTTTTGGTTGAGGAAATCAGGTATTAATTCAATTGATATTTTTGTGCTGTATGTTTCCCTCATGTTGTTCTGGTATTTCATGTGAAAGCAAAAAATTGGGTGGGCAAAATGTGGGGTTTTTACAAAAGAAAAATACCTCTAATGCATAGAAATAACCATAAACTCTCTTATGGATAATATCTTCAAATACAGATAGGATCTGGGGCGTAGCCAAAATTTTCTGCCTTCAGTGGGTTTCATCTCAATTGCCCACAGCAAAATGCCTTATTTGGATTGCAGTGCACACTTTTGGAGTTACTGTACTAAAGGGGACAGATCTCTGCTGTTTTACTACCAGGAAATTGAAACCTATGATAACTACTTAAAAAAGCAGCATTACATGAAATAGCACCACTTGCTGCTGTTCTGTATGGTGGCTCTTTATTGTACTGATTTTGTATAAGTCATTTTGTGTAAGTCTGCGTCAACTGCAGAAAAAGAGAACAAGAAAGCAATCTCTTTTCTTTTTTTTTTTTTTTTTTTTAGAAATTACACCTTCTCACTTTTCATAAATGTGTATATTTAGGATTAAGTTCAATTATATGAACTTCTTAAAACTGACCCTCAGGCACAAACACCCCCCTATGTTTAAAGGAAAATTCTTTCTTCTGGGATTCTGCTGAAGTTCCTGGAATTACTATAGATAAAAATTAAATCTAATGCTTTCTATTATAAACCAAAAATTGTATGTTCAGAGATAAATTTTTTTGTAGCATGATCTTCATTCACTTTAATTTCAGTCACTTTAAAACTCTCCACCTTAAAGGGCAATTGCTTTCTCTTTCTGTCAAAATTGTATAAAGAGTAAAATATCTGGAGGAATTAAGTGGTGATGTCATTCCAAGAGGGAAACACATACCAGCTGTGAAACTTTCTGCTTCTCACCCCATCTTGGAAATATTTGGGTACTCCTGAGAAAATAAATACATGTTTGATGGCAGCTTGGACAGAATTAATAGTGCTACACAGAAACGAGAAGGAATGAAACATCAACACACCCTGCGTACACTGAAACTATTTCTCAACAAAAACAATACTATGTAATATACTAATTCCAGTTTCCTTAAGTGAGAAAAGAAAATCAGAGTTTTAAATTCAAACTGTGCTCCCTCTAATATAGCTGTCTCATGCAGAAAATGATCTGGCTTCTATATTGATAAACCAGGCTTTCTCATTCTGTACTAACTAGACCCTTTATAACTCTGAATTTATAAATTACACATATCAAACAACTCAAATGTATGAAAACACATTGCCTTATGGCATCAACTTTTGCAGCTAGGAAAAGGAAAACAGAGGAGGGAAAAAGTGAACTGAAAAGCTAAGACCAAGGCCTTGAGTTTCGGAAAGGTAAGTTTGAGTGCTTGGTTCATCCCAAGCTTTCTACATTCGTGGACCTGGTGCTAGATCTAACGATTTGGTTTCAAAGCTCACTTCCCACACCCCTACCTTTCCCTGTGCCTAAGGAAACTAAAGGCTAAGAAGACCATCAGCTCACTGCTTGGTCATCAGACCATAATTTAAGCAACTTCTGCATTAAAAAAAAAGGAAAAAAAATAGCCTACCTAGTAATTGTGAGGTTGCAGCTTGACTTACCACTTAGAAGTCGTCTTAGGGCACAGGCTTCCTTATGGCTTCGTCCAGATGAAGAATGGCCATGCCTTGCTTATGGCTCAGCAGGAATCAGAGGTCCTAACAGTTTGATATGTGTTCCTAATGCATGACACCAATACAGTATGTCTATCATGACTACAACAAAATTGGCACAAATGAACTTGGCCTTTTATAGCTTCACGTAGGCATGTCGAACTGAAGAGGCTCAGGTAAAAGGTTGAAGTAGAAAGCCTAATCCTGAAGCTTAGTATATAGAAGTTTAATACACCCCCACCCTCTGCTTCCCAAACAATGTGTGCAACTACATAGAAGTCAGAGCCAGAATCAGGCACTGATTCTGGGTGTCCTGTCATGGAATCAAAAACTAGTTTAGGTTAGAAGGGACCTCCAGAGATTTCCCCGTCCTATTTTCCACTCAAAGTGAGTCTAACTGCATCAGGTGGCCAAAGAACCTGCCCTGTTGAATCCTGAACCAGTGAAATCAGCACTGAATACCTATGCCTTTACAATGCCTCTTGTCACTAGGTCTCCGTCACTAAGCAGTGAGCTGATGGTCCTAGCCCTCCTTTTGCTGCCAGTGTTCTCATAGAAAGACACTGTTGTCCTTCACTTTCCTTGCTGATCTCAGCTCCTGATGAGCTTTGGCTTTCCTGACCCCATTCCTAGATTCACAAGCAATGTCTTTGTATCTTCTCTGTAGCTTGTCCCTGCTTCCACATTCTGAGTCCTTCTTCACATGTGAGCTCAAACAGGAGGTCCACATTCTCTGGGTTGACTTATTGCCACAGTTGCTCAGATGCCTGCACATTGCAGCAGATCATTCACTATCATTCTTGTGCTCTGAAAAAGATGTCCTAGAAGATCAGTTATTTTCTCCTGCATCCCCCAAGGATCAATTTCCTTGGTCCCTGTCCTGGGTTTACCAGTAGCAGTCATTTTTCTCCTTCTTGGTAGCTGCTGCAGTGCTGTGTTTTGACTTTTGGGCTGGGAACAGAGCTGAAAACAATGATGTTTTGATTTGGCCAAGGACTTTGTGAGCCTCATGCTCTGCCAGGGAGGGGGGAAGCCGGGAGGAAGCAGAGACAGGACACCTGACCCAAACTGACCAAAGAGGTATTCCATACACCAGCACGTCATGCCCAGGGTGTAACTGGGAGTTCCCCGGGAGGGAGAGTGGACTGCAGGGTTGGAGGAGGTATCGGTCGGTGCTTGGTTGGGTTGGGGGGGCAAGTTATCGGTCACCTGGTGATGAGGTGTTGTATTCTCTTCCCGTGTTATTTCCTTTATCATTACTATTATTGGTGGCAGCAGTAGTGATTTGTGTTATACCTTAGTTACTAAACTGTTCTTATCTCAACCCGTGGGAGTTGCATTCTTTCTAATTCTCCTCTCCATCCCTCCAGGAGTAGGGGGAGGGCAAGAAGGGGGGGCGGGGGGGGGGAGTGGGTGAATAAGCTGTCTGGCTGGGGTTAAACCACAACAGTCCCTCAAAGGCACTTTTCCATGAGACTGTGGAAAGCAGATCCCTGCACAGGCCAAAACCTATCTTGAGAGAGGTTTTGAACTCCAGGCTTGTCATTCTGCCGTTTGTCTTGCTCACTCCTTTGAGGGTCTTAAAAAGCACAGCCTTCACGTCCCTGCAGCTCATCTGCTCTCAGCCTCCACATGTTCAATATGTTCTTAATTATTTGTGAGTATCAGGTCCAACAGAGTGTCTTCCCTCATCAGTTTGTCAACTGCGTGCATCATGAAATTGCTCTTGATAAGCTCCACAAATCTCCTGGACTACTTGAAACTTTGTCAGCTGTCTTTTCCACATACACCCTGTCTTTCAAGTCAGTGGTCATAAGCACATACAAAACCTAATATTTTCCCATTAACTACAAAATAAACTGAATTTTGTTATCTCCAGAGGCTTAAGTGCATTGATGAACCCTGCTTAATCCTTTCTAGTTACACATAAAGGACATTGTGGAGTGGGACACTTCTCATCTGTGGTCTCCTTAATTAAGAGATATTTTGGTACTGCCAAAGTCACCCATGAATTCAATATTCCTGTCTGTTTATGAATTAACTGTCCAGCCAGAACAATGAGGAAGTCTATGTCTCCTAGAAGAATGGAAATATGATTCAGGCTTTCAGAGCCACATAAAGCTGGGAGAAATAAGACCCCTGTTTTTCTCAGACATTTTTGCTGAGGACTGTATTACTCTGTTTTTCAGACCAGGCACATCACACCCCCAACACCAACACAAATCGCAGCATCTGCCAGCAGAGAGCTCCATCCGAGACTCACTTCCAAAGAGAACCCCAGGCTTCAGTTTTTCAGAAGCAGACTGTAGTCAGCACTGGTAACAGAGGTATGGGAGGTGACAGCTAAGCATATGTCCCTATAACAAAGGATGAGGCTGATACATTCACATGTGGCTGAGTTCCACACACTACTCTTCCCAGCATTTATGAATGACCTCATCATCTTCTGCTTTTGCCCATGCCTTCCTTTGCATGACTGCACCCATGTCTAATTACCAGACTGTGAGGTCTTACCCTCTGACCTCAAAGATAGTCTTTGTGGAGAAAGAGAAGATGCAACCTAACCTTTGTGACCATGTTCACCTGCAAGGAGTGAACTGCCACCTCACATCACTATAATGCCAACACAGGTGTCTTGAGTGCAGGACACTGAATTCAGAGTCATTGCAGCTTGCAGGAGAATACCTGCTCCTTAATAGACTGGATCACCAATTCCTGCAGTAAGTGTTTTCCCAGACACAGCAACCATGTAGCAAAGCAGATTGTTTTCCTATAATTAAATGCTGGAACGCAAATGAAGCACTACTCGTTTACCCTGTGGCTTTGCCAAAAGCAGCAAACATAGCAAGACAAAGCTTTAAAATAAAAGCTCTGTGAGACAACTGCCTGGGATTATTCTTAACAATTTGATTTTAGAAGTTCTCATCCACCTCAGCTAACATACAGTAGAAATGCCTTGAGAGGGCTGTTGAAGTCCACCCATTTTGCTTCAATCACTGCCCAGTCTCACAGAGGAGACCAAGGGCCTGTTGCAGAGCTTGGCTGATGCACAGTGCCCAGGAATGGGAGAGAGTCTCTGTCCTTACTCATGGGAAGGAAGACAGTTCAGGGCAGAATCTCACAGCTGAGCCATGGGGTATCCTGCCAAGACAGTTGAAAGTCCAGATACCCTTTTGAGTTGCCAAAGTGGACAATATATCTGACGTAAAAAAGGGAGCAGAGTGTCAGGAAAGCTGGGCTCAACCTTTTGCCTTTCTACATGCAGCTTCATAGCCTCAGCCAAAGCACTGAGAAGTGTTTAAGCCTCCCATTTTGGTAGCAATGAGTTTGATGCCAAAGTAACTATAAGGATGGGAGTGTTATCCATGTGTATAACCTCTATGGGATGGCGTTCACATGTAATCGTGATTGTGAACTAAGGAAATACCCAAAAGGATCTGTCATAAGTACATAGTTGAAGAAAGCTGTATAGAATTAGTTGCAGCCTGCTGCCTAAGAAAGCAAGACATATCCTTCAGTGGTAACAGCCCACTAAATTGTTCAGGGTTTAATAAAATAGCCTTCTACAGGATGAATCAATTGACTTTGTTGCAGAGATGTTTTATGGACTCTTTATCCAGAGCTATGCAAAATGCTACTTCATATGCCACAAGTACTTTCTTCCTTTTCTCTCACCACAGTAGTAAGTCACTTTTGTTTTAATTCTCCCCAATCCACTGCAAACCCTTAGTGCTGGGCTTTAATTATTAGTCCAGGTCTGAGTCTGAAATAAACTTGTCTATCTGAGTACTGCTAGTCATGCAGAACTGGACACTGTACTTGTCCAAGCTGCTAAAAGACTTTTCTGTTGCTCAGAAACAAGGATGATTCAGAATGAAATGAGATAGAATTTGAACCTATGCTCTAAACAGTGCATGTCAGTAGCAAACCCAATGGGTATCTAACTTGGCCCAGCTCTTTTCTGTAGACTTTCTATTACTTTGCCTAGGGATGGATTCCCAGCAGAAAATTTCACAGCACACCTCAGTGGCCAAGAGCTTCATTTCAGCCCCCGAAAGTAATTCCTGCAGCCCTCCAGATCCAGAAGGCCAGACACAAATACTCCCTGCATGCAGGAAGTCTTGCATTTGGAGAAAGGGCAACATGCAGGCAGCAGTGACAACAGGCTGAGGACGAGGGACCCAGCATCCTCCATGTGCTCATCTCACTTGCTCTGTCAGGACTCTATCTTAAACCTGAGGAAGGCAGTTTGGGCTTTCAAAGCACCTTCCTTTTCAAGGACTTCAAAGTAACTTTATTAGACAGAAGTATCACAGACAGAAGATGAAAAACATAGCTGTGGGAGAGGGTTCACGATATGTCTGTGGCTCCCTAATGGCGCATGCCCAGCTCCTTTCAATGAGTCATGACCTTGCACTTCCTGCTCTGATCAGGTCACAGAGTGAATCATAAAAATGACAAAAGAGGGGAAAAAATCATTGCTCATCCATACATTTGGTTGTTGGCTCTCCAGAGGCAGTGGGATAGGTGGTGGAGGGCTGGGAACAAAGACGAGACTCAATTCCAGGTCCTGGAGCTTAAGATAAAGAATTCTGAGGGATTTCTTTAGGGAAAGCCAGCTGCTTGTGAGATTTACACCCTCAAACCTCAAGGTCACACTACCTGAACAGGCCTGCAGCAGAATCCTGCCTCAACATGGCTCTGTCGTTGATGGCAGTGTTTGTGCTGATAGATCAAATTAGAGAGTCCATGCCAAGATGAAAATGGTAAGAGACGAAACAGCAGCAGTGGGGGTCTTGACCACATACCACTTCAGATCCTTCCCTGCCTCCCATCACTGCTGCTGTACCAGCTAAACGTCCCCTCATAATCAACCAAGCCCTGGGAAAATGGCAGGGGCAGAGCACTCACAGGGGAAAAGCAGAAGGTAAAGGGTTAACGTTTCACAGCCTGAAGGCAGTCTGGTTATGCTGTTATCCCAGCACATGACAGGAGGAAAAGAGAAGAGGGAAAACTGTGCCAAACTTTCATCACGGACAAAGGAAAAGCTGGCTCCTCTACCAGGTTTGAAAGAACCCTGATAAATAGAGTTGACAGATGGTCTCCAGTTGTTCCTCACCCACATGAAAATCTCTTTCCCTTTCTTGTCTGTCAGTCCCTGCCACTTGCAGAGCTGGCAAGTTACTGCACTCTTCACAGAGTTTAGTTTAGTTCTTTTCTTCACAGAGAAGGTTGTCTTTGGCAGACAATACCACTCACGGGAGCTTTCTGAGGCAAGAGCATCATCTCACCAACTTCTTTGCCTCTCTTCTCCTTTCATCTCTTGTTTGTTTTCCATTCATATCCAGGGAACTAAGACCCTTGCCAGACCATTTGCATGTTTTTTAATAGGTGTCAATGGCACAAATGTCAGGAAGTGCAGGTTGTCTATTATTTATGTAACACATTATTTACCTCCAGGTTATTTACTTTGTATTATGTAGTTAGTTCCTCCCTATTCAGACCTTGGCCCAGCAATAAACCCAAGGGAAAATCTAAGTTTAAGAACTGCAGGTGGGCTTTTGAATGGCTGAGGCAGAAGAGACTAAATGCAGGCATTAGGAGCTCTGATCCTTGCCTTGCCACTGGCCCCTTACAATGTCTTGGGCAAACCCCTTTCTCCCCAGCCTGGGGTGGAGGAGAGCTGTGTTTGTACAGCTGCATTCAGTGAGGTGCTATGGTCTGCTTTCATCGGCATCACATATTGTTCCACAGTAAGATAATTTTCTGCCTTTTGGCTTTACGTGACGAAGCATGCTTCCTCAGGGTACTACTGCAGAAGGCAGTCAAACAGCCTTCAGCACCTTTCTAGGCTTGAGTCTCCATCAGAAAGGATGGGCAAAGGTAGTAAAACCAGACTAATTCACAGTTCAGGCTGAGGATAGTTACAGAAACATGCACAGCTCCAGTGTCATGGACCCTGGTCAAAGCTTGGCAAACAGGGAAAAAATGATCAGTCATCTGAATGGACAGGTAAATTCCTGTTCAAAGGTCACATTTTCAGGGCCCAGTGTTGAACAGCCCCACCAAATCAGACCTCTAGCACTCAGTGTGTTGTAGGTTGTAAGGAGTTCATGGGTGTTTCAATAGCTCAGTAGTTACAGGGTGTTAAAAGCAGAGAATAATAGCTATTCACAGGACTGTAAAAAGTTTGTATTGTTCCTCTGCTTATGAATCCTGTCTCTAATGTGCTAATGACATCTATTGGTCATATATTGGCCCTTATAAAACCATCTTTAAATGGGACTACAATATGAAGTATGGCTGCACTGCATACGCAAAAAAGCAGTTTTGGCCTTGAGGACATGCTTGACAGAGAGCTTTTTCTTGTTGCCCCTTTAAGTCATCAAATGAAGTAAGTCTTGCCACTTTATGCCATATCACTGAAATCACAGAAGCCCACACAGAGTTGTTTACAGAATAACTCATCAAGGATCATTCACTGAAGAAAACTATAAACAAATTGATATAATGGCATGTCTGGGAAATATAAATTTGGAAACGAATTCTAATTTTGAATTTGAAAGTGAAGATAAGCAGAATGAAAGAACATCAAGTTCCCCGAATCAGTTTGAAAACTAAATAAGTGACTGTCAGTTAGCCGTAAGGCTTTGGTGATGGTCATTGCAGAAGATAATTATCAAATTGGGGGGGTTAACACACAAACCTTGCAATATAGGTCCAGTAAAGCAAAGGCCTTTAATCATAATCATCGTAAGATTAATTTACAGTGTAATTTTCAGTTCTCCTTTATTATCTTCAACTTCTACTTACCTTCATGAGGGTCTACAGTTACTAATGCCTGAATTTAGACAGTCTTTTTTTTAGGAAGAGCCCCATCTTTCACACTGCCACACAGGAAAGTAAATCCTCACTAGTATCCATAAACTCGGCTCACCCTTCAGAGCAGAGAAAACATCAAGGTGTGAAATGAGCAACTGTCATGAACTACAAAAAAGTGAATGCATTTAAGATCACCCATCTTGCTCCAAATAACTATACTTCTTTGTGGGATCATTCAATAGAGTTTGATCTCTCAAATCACACGAACATGTCAAGTTTTTCAGTAATGTAGACCAGTGGGATTTCTGCAGAGAATGAGATCTAAATTCAATTCTCAGTTTCTTTAATTATTTTTGAACCCTGACTTTGCAATAGAGTACCACCCTGATAATAACAATTTATACACAATTTCATCATCTCAAAACACTTCATAGATTCAGCAAGTGGTATACAAGCCATGCGCAAGGATCACATTGCATCATCCACCAGGACAAGGCAAGCATCTCTATGATGATCAAGAGCAACTGTTTGAACAATGCACACTAATATTACTCAACAGCTCAGAAAAGGAAGTGAAAATTAGATGATTGCATCTAATGGAAACTGTAAGACGGATTTTGAACAACAGAATTCAATTGCCCAAGTTGGAACTTAATCGGAAGCTAAACTGAACGTGCTACCTGCTACAAAGAAAAAGCCAAAATCTTTGGGCTGACTTAGAATCATAGAATCAGAGAATAGTTAGGGTTGGAAAGGACCTTAAGATCATCAAGTTCCAACCCCCCTGCCATGGGCAGGGACACCTCACACTAAACAGTGTCACCCAAGGCTCTGTCCAACCTGGCCTTGAACACCGCCAGGGATGGAGCATTCACAGCTTCCCTGGGCAAACCATTCCAGTGCTTCACCGCCTTTACAGTAAAGAACTTCTTCCTTATATCCAATGTAAACTTTTCCAGGTTGAACAGCCCCAACTTTCTCAGCCTGTCTTCATACAGGAGGTGTTCCAGTCCCCTGATCATTCTCGTGGCCCTCCTCTGGACTTGTTCCCACAGTTTCATGTCCTTTTTATGTTGAGGACACCAGAACTGCAGACAATACTGCAAGTGAGGTCTCACAAGAGCAAAGTAGAGGGGCAGGATCACCTCCTTTGATCTGCTGGTCACGCTCCTTTTGATGCAGCCCAGGATATGGTTGGCTTTCTGGGCTACAAGCGCACACTGAAGCTGGCTCATGTTCATTTTCTCATTGAACAACACCCCCAAGTCCTTCTCCACAGGGCTGCTCTGAATCTTCTCCCTGCCCAGCCTGTAGCATTGTTTGGGATTGTTCCGACCCAGGTGTAGGACCTTGCACTTGTCATGGTTAAACTTCATAAGGTTGGCATCAGCCCACCTCATAAGCGTGTCAAGGTCCCTCTGGATGGCATTCCTTCCCTCCAGCGTATCAACCAAACCACTCAGCTTGGTGTCATCGGCAAACTTGCTGAGGGTGCACTCAATCCCACTGTCCATGTCACCAACAAAGCTGTTGAACATCAAAGATGTTGACCAGCCCCAAGAGTGATCCCAAACTTAAATAAGAAATATCAAGGATAACCTTGCAAATTTATTGGGAACTGTTAGTTTGTTTGAATTATAATTTTATTTTCTTTCTTTTCCTTCTTTCTTTTCCTTCCTTCCTTCCTTCCTCTCTCCTTTCCCCCCTCCTTCCCTTCCTTCCTCTCTTTCTCTCGTTCTCTCTTTCTCTCTCTCTCTTTCTCTCTCTCTCTCTCTTTCCCTCTTTCTCTCTCTCTTTCTTTCTTTCTCTTTCTTTCTCTCTTTCTCTCTTCCTCTCTCTTTTTCTCTCTTTCTCTCTCTCTTCCTTCTCTCTTTCTTCTCTTTCCTTCTTTCTTTCTTTCTTTTCCTAGAGCTATGGTTGGATTTGATACCTTAGAAGGTCTTTTCCAACCTAGTTGTTTCTGTGATTCTTTCTTCATTTTTTTTTATTTTCTTTTCTCTGTTGCCAAGAACAAAAAATAAGTACGCTGCAGTATATGCCCAAGCCTGCAGACAGGCTCCGTCCTTATCTCTGAATGGCAAAGGCAATTCCTTGGAGTTGCTACCTTTTACTGTCCTGGGTGGCAGTCCTAATGCTCTATCAGTATTAGTCTTTGGGAACTGGAGAGACCTGATCCATATTCTGAATCTTGTATGTCCCCACAGGAAGAATGGTGTTATTCACAGAGCAGGAAATGTTCAGCCTCTTCTGAAATGTAAGAGTCAGATCACATGCTAAAGACCTTTTTTTCTCAATAAGCTAGTATATCTGACAAGGAAAACCCTAACAAAGACTTACATAAAACTGTGCATTTATCACAATGGTTGCATCTTCTGAGCAGTCACTGAAGAAACATAGATGCTCCAGTATGTAGTGGAAATTTATCTGGCCTAAATACTGTGGCCATTGCTTTGTGTCATACCAGCCCTCAAGACTCAACAGAATACAGAGGTGCCAAGGGTGTCTGCTCCTTATAACTCTAAATGGACTGTCTTGTTCACCAACTTCAAATTGAGCCTCTACTAAAAGGAATTAATCTTACAGTTCCCCACAGAGGTATTAGGGGTAGATCTGATGAGACAAAAATATCTGAGGAGTCAGAAAAATTGGGCTGTGATACCAATGCCTTGCTGGTGATGGGTGAAGCTGGGAAGGTTGCTTAGCTGATGAGTGACAGAGATGAACAAATCTTGCCTGTTGCTGTACCAGGAAATGGAGCCTTTATAAAAGAAACCACCTAGTGATGTGTCTCTGCTATAGCTGAACCTAACTATTCTCCATGGCTGAATATCTAAGCCTGCACAGCCTCTGGTTGGTCCTGTGACACCAGCACTCACCCAGAACTTCAGTGCCAAAAACGCAAGCATGCTTTTTTTTTTGTAAATACTGCTTGGGCCAGTCCTACACTTCTTGAAATGGAAGGCAGCTTCTCCAGACTGGGAAAGTGCAGTTCACAGTGTGGAGAGGAAGGGAGAAATGAGACCATTCGATTCATTTCATTCCAGAAAATCCTGAGATGACATGGTTAATCTATCCAGCTGCAAAGCAAACAGGGTCAATGCAACTTGTCACAATGGGGCAGGTCAGCCACAGCAGTAACAGCTAGGAAAGATGACATTTCTGTGCTCACAGTCAGGTGTAAGGGCTGAGGACTCTGAATTCACAGGGGACTAATAGGTTGATTCATGGGGCTACTTCCTCAACAGAAGTAGGAAAGGATGCACATTGTTCCTTGTGCTCATTGATCAAGACTACACAGCTGAACACTGGGGGAGAAAAGAGAGTCAAGGGAAAAAAGAAACTTTGGGTATATTTACTGATGCATACACATTTAGTACGTACATATTAAAGAAGCCTTTCCCTTTAATAACTCGTGGAGGAATCTCTCTGAGTTTTTAATAACAATTGCTCATAAAATCTTTATTAAAATGCTATGGCCAAGGACATTTCCTTATAACATCATGAGTATCCTCCCATAATAGCTTAGCAGCAGTTGCTTATACTTTGTTGTAACTGACTAGTGACCGCTCCTTTCCATTATTACAAGCTGCTGTAGCAGCTGCCTTGTCCTGCAGTTACCAGCTGTGTCTGGCTGGATGCAGTCACTTGCAGATCTGGCTGCTAAAGGCAGCCAGCAAATGAGAAAACGCAAATGGCTTGATTGCCTGAAGACTGTATCTTGCTCCCAGAGAAAAGGGTTAGGTCTGCCCCGTGCACTGTCTAGCTGTGGTGAGTCAGTTATCTACTAACAGTAGCAGGTTGTGCAACAGGCACAGCTGTGCCGGCAGATGGGCCTCTCAGAAACCAAGTCACAAGTTTCATTTCCATTGCCCAAAGTGAAGAGTCCTTTTTATTTATCAATTATTTTCTCTTTCCTCCTCTGCGCTGGGGATACCCTTCTGAATGGCAGAATCTGCTGGGGATTTATCTGCTGTTTCCCCAGGGGCCAGACCAGCTGCCCAGCTGAAGGGTGAAGGGGAGACAGCAGGCTTTCATGTCCTACCATCTCATTTCCTAATGGGGACACAGGAGGACCAAGAACAACAGGGAATTGCTCAGCTTCCCTACCCTGCTAGCTGCTCTGCTCCAGCCCTCTTGCCCCTTTCTACCACAACCAAGGTGTACTTTCAAGAAGCAAATGCGAGAGTGAGACCTGAGAACAGAGCTTCTTTCTCCCCGCTCCCTCCCTGCTTCCCCAGTCTTCCCTGCAGCACCACGGCAGCCCTCAGGACACGCTGCATCCCTCTGCCACAGGGACTGGCTCAGGGCACTCTCCACACTGTGAACCCTGCTGCAGACAGATGCCTGCTGAGAAACGACAGTCAGGTGGTGCAGGCACCCATGCTGGACAAGGAGGACCAGCAAGTATCTCTGTGAGAGGAGACACTTACAACCAAGGTAGTACATATTAATATGTATCTGATACTTCAGGGCTTGAAGCAGTACTAACGAATTGGCTGGGTTCATCATGTTAGACATTTGGTTGGGGCCAAGACGGCTATAGCACGAGTTGGGTTAGGGTTGAATCCATCACCATCAACCACCTCACCTTCAAGCACCTGCTGCTCTTGGGAGGAGCCACTGAAATGGTTTTCTCTGCTCCATAAGTGCTCCCTGCAGCCAAGAGGGGTTTGCTCCTCAGCAGTGTTTACAGACTCTGTCCTCTGGCCATTGACCAGGTTCTTCTTTCTTTGGCATTGTGAAATCTGCTTCTTGCCGCAGGGGATAGTCAGAGCTGGAAGTGGAGCTCCAGTGTGGAGCTGCCGGCTCTTAGAGCTTTTTATCACAAGATTCATAATATCTGATGTTTTGTTTAAAGCTCCAGTTCCTGTCAGCTAGCAGTTACAAAACAATATCAAAAGGGGGTTTCTGTTGTTGTTTTTTTTTTCAATATGAAATAATTCTCTTTCTCTCAGAGTTGCAGAGAAAAGCCTGAAAACATGGCCCAGGGCTCTAGAGCCAGACAAGCAAATAAAACTTCATATTTATATTGTATTCCCATGTCATTTGTAACACAGCCTTGCCAGCATTTGAAGACTGGCAACACCACAGTGTTTTCATCTGTGGCTGAAAGCACAAAGGCCAACTCTCCAAGATTATAGCCTTGGTGGTTTCTCAAGGTCATATTCTGCATGACCCAAACATACTTATTAAATTGCCTTGCTTTGAAAAAGCCTTCCCCCCCCCCCTTTTTTTTTTCTTTTAATCCAAATGCATGTTTGAAGAAGCCCATGGTTCTGAGCTTGTCACTGTCCCTGGGTCAGTGGTGACCCCAGAAAAGCTCCATGTTGGCAGTGGTTCACACACACGAAGCTTGTTCTCAGTATCACAGACAGACCTGTTAGTTTATAGATGTGGATCCTAACCATGCTCTGGTTTCCACCATGCCAGCCCCACACTCTGATTTTGGCTCACAAATCTAGCTTAAGCCCTTATAGGTATAATGGGCCATGCCTTCATATGCTGCTGTGTTGCAGCAGCTGCTGTAAGAAGTCCTGTTTCCAAAGCATCATTGCAGGCTGGAAGTACAACAGAGAAGTGAGAGGTCATGTGGTAACACCATGTTTGTGCTACTCTCCCTAGCACAGAGAGTCCTATTCATCCTGGGTATCATTACAAAGGCAGTGGTTGCCAAAATTTAAGGGTACATGGACGCAAGGGAAATGAGCAGGTCTGCTCTCCAGCCTTGAGGATGACAGTCACTATTTAATCATGTATATGTTACTGACTTCTCTTCAAATCCAAGCCGCCTGCAGGTTATGGTCCCTGGTGTGGGTCAAACCCTTCATCAAGCACAGAAATGGTCCAAAGCTCATCAGCTTAGGACAGGGACAGTCACAGCAGCTTCATAGCATGGGTAACTGAGCTTTTGTGTGTGAACACGAGGCCTGCCATTCTTCTGTTTGCTTTCATAAACATAGCCTAGAAAATCACCACACTAATGTGATTAGGACATACCAGTGCCTCTACCCACAGGCACTCAAGGGCACTTTGCATTCAGCTGATTTGCACAGAGTTGGTACACTTTAAGGTCTGGTCCTCTTGAGATCCCATGGTAAGGGATCTATTGGAATGCTCTCCATCCACATCCCTTGCTCAGGTTTCTTTCAAGAGAAACCCAGAAGGAAACCAGGGTGCACACAAGGGGACACAGCATGCATCCCTCCTGCAGTGTGGGCCTTGCCACAGGGCACTCACTCCAGAGAGAGTAAGACAGCAAGCACTCCTGAAGAAATCAAGAGAGGTAGTTAATAACACATTCCCCGTGTCTGTTGCAGGTTGTAGAAGAATCAGTGGTTTTAACTGTAGCAAGGAAGATGCATTGAAGGATCTTTCTCATGATAAGAGTACTCACATAGTGGAACAGATCATCAGGGAGTTTCCACCAGTGGAGGGCATTAAGAACAGCTCAGAAGAACATCTGCAGGAGTTGCGTAAGGCTGATCCTGCCTTGCATCTTTTGGCAGCTGTGGATCCTTTCCAGCCTTTTCTGACCACTTGTCCAGGTAAATTGTCACAGCCCTCCATAACAGATACAGATCTGGTGAGGACAGTGCTCAAAACAGAGCCAGAGCAAGATTCTTCTGCATCTGTAGAAAGGAGCTTTGCCTCACACTGAACAAATCAGCAAAATGAAGGATCTGTCCTCCTGTGTTCAGCTCTGACCCTTGTTCATCACTGTCAGCCAGTCTCCCCACACCTTCTTTCCTTGAGCTGGCTCTCAGGATAGAGGCACAATCCAAACAGTCATTGAGAAGGGCTAAGCCATTTGGTTGTGCAAGACCTACTTTCATGTTATGGGTTAAAATACAATGATCCTCTCCAGGACTTATGGACATCAGGATACCCAGAAACCTTGTTCCACACTGATGCTTAGAAAATGGCATTATAGTGCCCAGGCCTCAGGATCCCCATCCAGCTGCTTCATCAGTTATATTGCAGCAAGGTATCTCCTCAAAGGCATACGCAAGGCTGGCTCACTCAGGCTTGCCAGGAATCCACATCCGTCAGAATATGAACCACAATACCCTTACACCTTTGGCAGGCCCAGATCTTCTATGGACATGAGAAGCCAGCTTGGAGGAATATTATCCATGAAAACAAAATTCTGCCTTCCCAGACTCAAAACAGGACTTTGTAATGTTGCATCCCACAAGTATTCAACAATCAATTTTATGTCTAAAGCTCTTGATCTTGTATGTTCCTAATAAGTTGCCATCTAGGTGGGAGGTCTGAGAGCCACACTACATTCAAAAGACTAGAGAAAAGAGCACATTAATGACCATGTTCCAGTCATGGTTTTAATAAATCAGCAGGTACACTGGAAAGACCTCCTCCAGAGTTATCTGCCAAAAAACTTTAGCAATTGCAAAACATTAAATGCCCTTTATATATATAAAAAAAAAAAAAATCAGCCTTCCAGACTGCAAACTATAAAGAGAAATAAGAGTCTGAGCTGTTAAATAAATAAGAAAGGAGAGCTTTGGACAAAAATAAACAATGACTGGCATTTAGGGAACTTAATCTGCATCAGAAAAAAAAACTCCTCCTCATTCTCTCTGGTTTCTAATTTTTTCCATATTTTTGTCATTAGACTTTATTAAAGTACTACTGTTCCAGAGCTTGGTGATGAAAGGCTGAGATACGATTCAGCCCCCTACATTACATAAACAAAGCCGGGTCATTATGACATCCACTGTGATTTTTTTTCTTCATTGAGTCCTTCACCATACCTCACTATTGGTTGCACTGTGGAAACTCACTCAGGTGATCAAATGCAGTTTCAGGCCAGCCCTTCAGCTGCTAATGTGGTATAACTGGCTTACAGCCAGATGTCTGCTTCTAAAACAGCCCTCGGTTCAGTCTTCTCGTAAGCGGCCCATGTTGAAATTGCAATATCGCAGCCATTTAAAATAGCATTTAAAAAACAAACCAGGAAGTGTCAGTTTAAAGTTAGCTCTGATATGTTAATCAGCATTGAAGACAATGATGTTGGTGTGACCGGAAGGGTTGACTTATGGTGAGTTCAGATTTATCTGAGATAAAACAAAAGGGCAGTTTGCTGGTTTAGAGTTTCTTTCCCTTTTCCTTTGGCAAAATCAAGACATTGTTTAGAAAGCCAAAGGCAATGCCATTCAAAAGTCTGAGGTCATTTCCAAAGATAAATTTAGTATGAGGTATGACAAAATAAGAACCAAAAAATTAGTATATTCAAATCATGGAAAACTTCTCTGGCATTCGGAGGTGAACCAAAGCCAACAAAAATCAACGTGAGGACAGCCATTTAACTGAGAGAGGCTTGTACTGGGCATCCTTATGGTGTTGCAGTCAGTGGTTTAAGGGCAGATTGGTTCCCTGGGCCCTCCAAACACAGACATTTGAGCGTCAACCTTCACATCTGGCAATACATAAAGCAGTCCCCATAAAGGGAGAAATGTGGTACAAAATATGCCTCCAAAGCCATTCAGATGTTTTATGTAACTATAGGAGGAACATTTCCACCCTGGTGGCTTCCTGGAGGAATAACCATGCCAACCTGGCACAATGAACTGTGCAGAGAAGGATGAGGAGAGTGGGATATATGATCTATTTCTGATCATCTTTTTACAGAAAATCAGATCAGCAATACTTCGTCTGAAGGACAAATATGGTGAAGGGTATAGCTCCCTGCGGAAATAGCAGCCTGAGCCTCACCATGTCTGTGCCTTTGCTATAAGGTGATGATATGGTGCAAGAAATTATCTACATCTCTGAGTTTAATTATTACAATTACAATATATATTGCAATAATAATAAAAGAGGGCACAGTTAAAATAAGCAAAAACCTCAACTGATGTAACAGCAGTATAAAATCAGTCATCTGGTTGCATGAAAGTTATGTATATATAAACACATGAAGGGATTTATTTTTCATTTTAATTGGGTGGCCTGCTTACAGTATGCATGGTTGTTGGCAATCTATAAGAGCATCAAAAGATGTTTCATTTTCTGCCACTATTGGTTTGGAGACATTGTAGAAACAGACTTCTGTAGCCCTTTGGCAATTATTTTACTTCCACGCTCTTGAACAATTCTCAGAGTGGCAAACAAAACAAAGCAAGAAAGGTCTTGCTAACTGTGAAAATCTGTGTAGATCTTTCAAAGGCTCTGGGTGTCAGTGTAGCTCACCTTCTATAGGGTTGTGAGAGACCAGCAAAATGTATGTCCTACCTTACTTGAGATTGTTGCCCTACAGCTTGCAGAAAGAGATGCAGCTCTCAGATTGCCTTAGACTGTGGGTGGGCCACACTGCCCTCTGGAAGTGTCAAAATCTCTCTGTGGATGACAAATGGAGCAGAGCCCAGCACTGAGCTGTTCTTTGAAATATCTGACTTTGGGCTAGTTCAACTTGGAACAGCTATTGCACAGTTCCTTTTCCAGGGTCAGCTCACAGTGTGTATTGACTTTCAGGCAGCAGACTTTTGACTTCTAAATAAGATTTCACCAACCCTGCTGAGGGCTCAATCCATCTCCTGTTGGCAGCAAAGGATCTCTATGACTTGCTGGCAGTTGCCCCAAAAACTGGGAGAACCACAGAGGATGAAGCAGGAACTAAACAGTAAGAACTTCCTGTGACCATCCTGTGACATTGACTTTAGACTAAGCATTAAGCCGGTCACAGGTGGAGACAAAAAGTCAGCTTTCACCCTTACCTTGTAAATATCCAAGCTCCAGTATCAGCCTCTGAAAGAAGCACAGCTCTCCTGCCCGGTTTGTCCCATGTTGGTACTTCCTCATGGCAACATTTGGAATTCTTACCAACCTCAGTTGAATGGAGGAACAGATGAGCTGTTTGTTTGAAGCATATTGAGTGATTGCTTGCTGACACACTGCAGTTGAATGCAGAAAACTGATCAGAAGACAGATGAACAAAACTTCACTGAAGCACTGGTGTCCAGCAGACAGACCTACCTCACACAACAGCGAGGAATAAGGCAGTATATTCTGATTTTTCTTCTGAGTGTGCTTTTCTCCACAGTGATGCAGAACACCCAGACAGCAGTATCCGAAGGGCAATTCCCTCTCCTGAAAACACATAAAAAATGGACAGGGTGGTAGCCCAGGGCAGGGAAACCCAGCTTGACCCGCGAAGACCTGTATAAGTCACCTAGGCTCCACCTCTACCCACATATGTAGATTCCTCAATAGTGGTTGCAGTTTGGTTTCTGCTCCTCCACTCCTGTTTGTGGTCTTGTTTTTCTCACCAGGGACTCAGTAAGAAAGTGATTTTACAGACTTGTATCCTGGTCTCCAGGGTGCAACTGCAGTCTCAGCTACTCCTGGAATGCCGGACATCCTTCTGGGAGCTGGAGATACATGTGGAACTGTAAGGACAAAGAAGGACTTCCCACACAATCTCACGTTAAGCTGGACTAAACTGCTTGATGCTGTGACCTTGCCTCTGTGTCAATGCTGTCGATGGTCTGTCTGCTCAGGGTTTTGCACCTCCCTCCCTCCACCTGCCTATACACAGAGCCGTGTACCGGGCAGAAACCTCATCAAGGGAACCTCTCCCACAAGAATGGATAACAACAGAGACATGGGACATCTGTTTTGCTTTTGCAAGCAGTTGGAAATGTCTGCAGCGTTCCAGCCGAAGGAGAGGAGAGACAGCCCAGAGGACAATGCGGGCTGGCTTTGCGGTTAGAGCACTGTCTGGAGCAGTTAGGAGACCCATATTCTAATTCCTGCTACAACACCGATTTGCTGTGCAATTGCGGGTGAAGTCACTTAGCTGGTCTGCGCCTTTGTTATTCCAGTTGTAATAATATTTACATCACAGGGGAGTTAGGAGGCTTATTCAATTAATGCGTGTGAAGCGTTTCGATATCCTCTGACTGCCGGGCCTTGAGGCAGGCTCTCGGGCCAGGCTGCCCGCAGCTCCCCTCCCTTCCCTCCTGCCTCCTGTATACAGCTGCACCTCCACTCCAACTGAGCAGGGCCAGGAGATGGCCACCAGCCCCTTGAGAACCCCGCCTCTCTCGGGCTGCTCCTCACTCCGAAAACGGCATCCCTCTGACCAGTGGTGCCTCCCAGAGCCTGCTGCCAGGGGGGGTTGCTGCCCACCACCCCCTCCCGACTCTGCTTCAAGAAGTGTGTGTGTGTTTTCCCTGGGTAGTGCTTTCCACTCACATTTGGTTTTTAGGGAGTTGCTAGAAAACTCTCCTGCCTTTTTTTTTTTTTTTTTATAACTATATCATGTCTGGTATTGTATTTCTTTCCCCCCCCGAGGAAAGAAGCCAAAAGAAGTAGGAACAACAAATAATGTGTGGGAGAGCTTTTTTTTTCTCTTTATTTCTCTTCTTTTTTCTTTTCTTTTTTCTTCTTCTCTTTTTTTCTTTTTTTCTTTTCTTTTTTTCCCCTTTTTTCTTTTCCTTTTTGTTTCCTTTTCATTTCCTTTTCTTTCCCTTTTCTTTTTTTTTCCCTCTTCCCTTCCCTCTTCCCTTCTCTCTTCCCTTCTCTCTTCCCTTCCTTCCCTCTTCCCTTCCCTTCCTTTCTTCTTCTCTTCCCTCTTCCATTTTCCCCCTTCCCTACTCTTCCCTTCCCCTGCTCTTCCCTCCCCTCCCTTCCCTTCTTCACCTCAGTTCAAAAACTCTTTCTGGCTTCATCATTACTGAGACTAAAATTCTCTCCTCTGATCTTTTTTTCTATTACAGGTGTATTGACTTAATTTGGTGTAATGAGCTTGTTTGCATTGAACTCCTCAATACTTTCATATTTACATCCTAAAAGCTCTACTTTGTTCTGTCATGCTTTCTGTTTCACATGATTTTTTTTCTTCTCTTTTTTCTTTCTTTTCTTTTCCTTCTTTTTTTTCTTTGCTTTTCTTTTTCTTCTTTTTCTATTTCTTTATTTTTTCTCTTTTCTATTTTCCCCCTTTTTATTTTTCTCTTTTGCTCTCTCCTTCCTTTACTCTTTTCTTCTTTCTTTCTTTCTCTTTCTCCCACTTCCTTTCTTTGTCTTTATATTTCTTTCTCTTTTTATTTTTTTCCCTTTAGTTCTTCTAAAAAAAAAAAAAAAAGCCTGCCAGAGAATTAAGCAAATCATCGGCAATTAAGACATCTCTGGGAAAACACTATATGCAAGCATGTTTGCTTTGTGAAGTACTCTCATCAGACAGCTTGGCACAAAGCCATCTATTTATTTGGAAGAGGGCTAAAAAACATGCAGTGGGACAACTTTTTGTTTGTTGTTGTTGTTATTAGTGGCAAATTCATCTTGCATGTCCCAGGTTCCCACATGCTTTTAAACCATTACGGTATGTGGTTTCCAACCACAAGTGGTACTGCAAGGAAAAATACTCCATCTGTTCAAAAACTGAAAGAGAAGCATTATCTTTTCCTCCTTTTTCTCTTGCCTTAGGTGACTGTGGCAGAAGGCAGTTCGTGCCCAGAGGCTGTGCCAGTGGTATTTTTCAGGCTCATGTCTTTCAGTTTCCCTCCTGCAAACACATAACAAATTCATGCTCAACCTCAACCTACCTGCACAGCAGTGGCACCTGTTAAGCCTGCCAGAGGTGATGATACCCACCAGGACTGGAGGGGCTGAAGGGTCCCCAGGTGGGAACCTTCTGAGCGCTGATGCCATGCCCTGGTGGAGCTGCAGGGCCCCATGATGCTGCTGATCCGGGGTAACTCACTGCCTAAAAGGTGTGACAGGGAGGGGAGGGGAAGCAACCCAGGAGGAGGCATCCTCATTCAGATGCAGCCTAATCCCTGGGGGACTGTGCTGGGGTGGTAGGAGCTGCCCTGTTTCCACAGTGCATCAGGAACAGAACGGAGCAGAGTTTTCTGCTGATGCTGGTTGGTAGCAGAGTGTTCTTCAAACTGGAAATTAGTCACAAGTCTGCAAACACCAAAAACACAACCTTTCATGCTCATTGCCTTCCAATCTCCGGCTTCCCTGGTTGGGAAGATGCTTTTTCCCTGCAGGGGTGCTGAAGCAAGACACATCCCAGCCTCTCCATACACTGCTACTAGACATGAACCAGAGATTAAGGACTTGTGCTTTTCCTAAGCAAGCTGAAGTACCTGGTATTTAGCAGCCATCTCAGAAATTAGCTTGTCTCAAAAGGAGCAGAAGGAGTCACATTAGTCACACAATAACCTCACAAAATAAAGTTTTATCTTAAACTTCTCTATTGGTTTCTCCAGAAACCTGATATGGAGAGAGCCTGGAAATTAAGAAACCTTCCTAGCACCCCATCAACCTGCACTCCCTCCCAGAGCACAGCAAATAGAGTGTATTAGCTTCAAGAGGTTTTCACTTTGAAAAGCGGCTGTGACTTCCTCAATCTGCACTGCAGAAAACTGTTTAATAAATAACAAGACATTCATATGCTCAATTTCTCTGTGAGCATTTCTGACACACATGTAGAATTTTGGGAGACACAAGACTGATTTCAGAGCTGTCAGAAACCTTTCAAGCAGAGGAGCAATGTGGATGTACTCCAGCAGAAAATCTGCCACCCTACTCTGTACAGATCATGTATGCTTTCACTTTTTTGAATGTTTCAACTTCTCAAAAGATTGCTAGAGGAAAAGAAAAAAATACTATTCTATAATAATTAGAGGACAGGTTTTACATTTTCCACCCTGCTGTATTTCCCTCTCCCACTGGAGAACTTGGGAGCTGTTAAATTACTTTCTGAAACCAAGCTCGTCCTTCTCGGTTCCTTCCACGCTGAAGAGCTGCTACGTTTTCCGCAGGCAGCTCTGCGCTTAGGAGCTTTTAAGGGTTTCTAATCCTGGAAGGACGTCTGACATCACTCGGCTTCTTGTCTGCTGATGTTTCATACAAGCCTCACATTTCCTTAGTGTTTTTCAGAGCCACCAATTACTGCAGCAATCTTGTGTTTATGTTCTGGTTTTGTGCTTTTTTTTCTCTTTCCCCTGATGCTTTCCTGGCTTGCGTCCCAACAGGCTGCTCTCTCTTAGACATGTTTTGTGCCAAGGGTTAAGCTGGACCAGCTTGTTACAAAAGACGAAAGGAAAAAAAAAAAAAAAAAAAAGAAGTGGGAGGGAGGAGGTTTTTTTCCCTAATTTCTTCATTGACTTCAGGCACCATGTGATCAGGAAGCCTGGCCTCTTTCCATTTCCCTTCCCAACTAAAGGGAAACATTGTGTAGCTGTTGCCCTGCCATCGGTGGGACGACCTCTCGCGGCATTACGTAGGAGGATAAAAATAACCAGGATATTTAAGGCCGGCTGTGGAATCCCAGCACAGGCAGAGCGAGCCTGGTCAGCCACTGAGCACCACCAGCCCCAGCCCTGGCCACGAGCGCACACACGCAGCAGAGTAATGTGCTGCATATGATGCAACTGCAAATATATGCCTGGCAGCAGCACTGAAACAGTTAGACCTTTGGGAGGCCCAGAAGAGAGAAAAAAAAAAGGGGGGGTGAGGGGAGGGGGTGGAAGGGAGAACTGGAGAGCTTTTTCTTCTGCTTCAACGCACTGTTTCTAGCATAGCAGGTACTTTTCAAACAGCCAGTGACTATCCCCAGTACTTCGTGTGCTTGCTGCAGGGACATCCACAGAGTTTGAGACCCTCACTAGGCTGGCTTCTGCAGGGCTTGCTCGTCTTCAGGTCTAAGCCAGTACAACACGTCTTTTGTCTTGGGGATAGCAGCAGGAAACTGCACACAGTCCCCAGAAGAAGAGTCTGGGAGAGCACCACTTTCAGTCTCATTAGGCTCTTTTCTCCAAATCACAAGTGTAACTGAGTACAAAGGATGTCTTGTCTGTTGATGAAAAGTAATCAAATGGAAAGCGCAGCCAGCCCACGAGGCTCAAGCAGAAATGGCAGAAATGACAATTTGTCAGAAATCTTTGAAGGTGATTTTTTTTCCTATTTGTTAAACTCTTTTTCATGCTATGTCCTACCTCTGAACTTTCCAGTCTGCCACCATTGCAGCAATAAGAAGTGCCAGGCCTTCCTTAAAACTGGTCTGACACGTACGCAAGTTAGTGTGACCTCAGCTTTCCTTTGCCCATCAAGGGCCAGGACAGTACAGGTGAGTACAAGCAGAAGACACAATGGTCTTGTTACTGTTGCATTTTGCAGGAGAACCTCCTCACCGCGCCAGCACACGTCACCATCTACCACCTCTCCTTCACTCAGGTTTGTCAAGAGGGCCTGAAAGGCCTGAATGGAGGCAATAGGGGACAAAGGGACGCTTGTCCCTTAGTATCACCCTGCACTGGGGCAAAACAGAGGACATCTCAGTGGTCCCAAGAGCTCCCATTTCCCCTGCTGCAAGCTGTCCTCTCTGGGGAGCCTGTGTATTTCCATGAGCGCAGGTACATGGCTTTTCAAAAGCTGCTCCTACTTAAAAGGAAGAGTGTAGCAGGTCCAATCAGCTGGGAGCAAAGGGGTCTAACAGCTGTAAGGCTTTCCAGTCCACACTCCTTGCATGCTGCTGAGGACTCGCTTGCCCAAATGGCCTCTGCTACCTCCCCGCTGCAACGCAGAGGCTCACAGCCCTGCTCCAAGCCTCTGCCAAAGGGCCAGGAAACGACCCATTCTGGGCAGACTGCAAATACTGGAGCAGTCTGCTTTCCTGGCATACACAGGGAAACTTCTAAGAAGAAAATACAAGACTCTGTGGCTCTCCTGAAATGGTGAGTGGCCTCCTTTCCCCTTGCAAATGAAATCAGTTATAAACCTTGATGAGGGACAGAGATTGTTCCTGAGATTATTTCTGCTGTGGAGCGCTGTTAAATGTTAGCCAGAGAATAAAATTACTATCTTTGGTTTAACTTGGAATTTCCATTTCCACAATCTGCAGGACCCAATGTAACACGACTCCAGTTTAGACAAGTTGTGACAATTGCTGGGCACAAACATAAGCTTTGTTTATTGCTCATGCAATCATGTGAGTTTGTTTCAAGGAATAAAATAAAGTTTAAGGTCATTTGTAAGGGACTACACCTGCCTGGTCTTTCTGTTTTGTTTCTGCCAGTGCTCATGGTTTTGCTCTTACATGTTTTAGGTTTATTCTCCCAAGATGAGTGAAACACTGAGACAAGCCAGAAAAACAGACTACTAAGAGGAATGGCTGAAGCCTTGGTTTCAGGAGCAGCCCTCCACATAGATACTTCTATAATCATTCATATTTAACAACACAGTATTTGAGAACCCCTCATACCGAATGGACTTTGATCTTATAAACCCTTTATTACAGTGGGAAATATTATCCCCACTTCATGTAAATACGGAGCTGCACAGGAGGAAGAGCAAAGGCCAAATGCCCTATTATCCACCTAAAATCCCTCCAGTTTCACTGGGAAAATAATTATACATGTCTGGGCACAAGTTGCAGAGTTGATGTGTCACCCTGCCCTGTTGTGTTCCACTCTACTACTTAGCACCAGAGGAGCATGTCACTTTCACATGTCTAAGTACGAATCTGCTGAATAAGAGCTAATCCCTCCCTTCCTTCCTTGTTAATTTGCCTAGAGAGAAAGGCAGATGGGTAATGGCATGGCAAGCATAGCCACCTGGATTTATGGATTCCTGCCCTGCCATCTGCATCCTGAAGCAATTCCAAGCTTTTCTGGAAACTGGGTAAACCTCTGGGTTAGTCCAACCACATGAAGTACCACCAAGGTTTCACCAAGGCTTAATGTGGACCACAGCCATTCTTGCATCACCAGGCTGGCTGCTCCCAGCCCTTTTGGGTGCTGGCAGCAGTGGAGCAGGACATGTGGCCACTGAAATCCACAACTCCTTGGCTTCCCTGGCAGAGGCAGCAAGGCTGGACATGTAAAACCAACTCATTAGTCTATGAGGACTTCTGCCACTCTCTTCCAGTTCTGGGAGGCATCCCCTGGTGAATCTTCCTCCAGGTAGTTAAGGTGCCATCGGCCTCAGGTCCCCTTCCTTCTCATTGCCATGGGTGTAACAGGAGCTGCACAAAATGTAGTACACATGAGCAAACCTTGCAGTCATCCTTTCACGGGAAGAAGGGTTTAAGCTTTCCTGGAGGTAGAGGAACTGCCCAAATTATCCCAGTAAATTCAGCAGCTGGCATATACCTCCATATACCATATGCTCCAAGTGCCACTTAGGTGAACAGTGCAGGAAAATCAGGCTTTAGAAGCACCCAGGCCTTGTGCCACTGCATGTTTCCATCTGCTGTGGTTTAGATAACCTACTTACTGTGGTATCAGCACATGGAGCCACTTGACATGAAACAATTCCATCCTGGGCTGCCGCAGCCATTCAAAGAGGATGGCAGGCAGAGATGTGTGTTTGGGTGCTGTCATGCAGCCAAATCTTCTCTGCAGCAAACAAACCCGGCAAGTTTCACATGCTTTGGAGTTTCAGAACAAAATTTTCACACAAACTTAATTGGCCTCAGATTTTTAACACTAGTAAGTAGTTAGAATGCCTCAAAAAGAGCTATTTCCTAATGACCATTTCCCACCAATACATTTTCCAGTAGGCACTCCTATCACACCTTTATTAAATGAACAAGAACTCCAAAACGCTGAACATGTCTTTCACATGTAGCTTGCCATGTTGTTACAATTAAATTTCAAAGCTTAATTCTCTGCAGTTGTTTTCTTTTTCTGGTGTTGTTTTTCATCCAGTAGCTACTACAGCCTAGCACAAACCAAAGTCACCCATTTGGAGGTTAACAGGCCTCTCTTCTTCCCATCAGGTGTCCTTGTCTGCTGCTGAAAGACAGAAGTGGATGCTGTTGAATCATGTGAACAGCAGTGTAGCAGGGCCCTCATTTCTTTTTACTCTGATACTATACTTTCCATGATACGGTAAGTATCAGGCTACTTGGTTTCTCTGCATCACCTACGTGGCCTTCGTCACAACACTTAATTTCTGTGATCTGTCTTTGGCCATGTTGGCAACCATTTCCAAAACTCTGTGGGACATGTTTTCCACATTTTTCTCTTTTACTTTAGATGTGTACCAGCACAAGACAGTAAAATCCCATGCAGATCTCCTGTTGCCACAGCCAGCCATGACGGTTTGGAGCTGGGGTGGGCTGCCCAGCAGGGCAAGGGAGCACCCTTTGTTACAGAACGGGGAAATCTCTTTCCCCCCTCAGGCTTTTTAAAACAAGCTGCATCCTGGAGAATCACGTTTGTTTTACCGTACTGACACCATTGTGATTTCTCCTTTTATTGCTCCTGTGATGCTTCGAGGTAGAGCCCAGCCCCCCTTAGTACCTCACCTTTGGAGAAATAAATGTTATCTGGCATAAAAGAGAGCTGCTGTGCTTAGTCTACCATAAAACTTCCCAGGTGCAGTCAGCCTGAAAACATATCTAGCCACTTCAGTGTGTCCCCCAAAGGTGGCAAGCAATCTGAGAAAACTCCCAGCCCTTGAACATCCATACCCTATAAGAAACTGCCTTGAACCACCATAATTAAAACAAAGGTATGGTCTTCAGCTGATTTCAATTACTGGAGCTCCACTGAATTGAGCAGAGCTAGGATAATTTACACCAGATGAGCATCTGCCCTCAACATATGCTACATTACGGCTCAACAAGATGGTCTCAGTTTGCCTTGGGGGAGGAGCTGTTGGAGTGGAGAATTAGGTTTGCTCATGTCTAGGAACGATGGGCTGAAAAATCCCCAAGAGTGAGGAGGTAAATAGGGAAAAGAAGGCATTTGGTTATTAGGCCTTCTTATTTTCAGTGATTAGGGTGGGAAAGAGCAGACTGTGTGGGAAACAGGCTTCCCTACACCCATTTTGGCAGCTTTTGATTGGCCCCTAACCAGACATTTATTAAAACAGCCTCATAAGTTGCAGTCTCACTAAAGAACAATACAAAACCAACCAAATGTTAATGTATTCAATCTGTTCCTGCTGAGATTTCTGCCTCCCCACCTCCCTGATTATTAGAGTAGAGGAGTGAGGGAGGGGGGAGAAGGAGAAAAGAAAAAGAAAGAGTTCGTATTCCCAGCCTCAGATGACAGATCTGCTGTAGCCTCCTGGAGTTTTTGTAATTAGAACAAAGAGTCCTTGGGACAGGAAGTATAATTGCCTTTTAGGGTTCGTACATTTTAACTCAGCCCAGGTTAAGCATCCAACAGGACTCAAAGCAATGACAGAAGGCGCTTGAGCCGTATGAGAAAAACTCTGAGGAAGGATTAAGGCTCTTCCAAAGAGGGTAGTGGATCACATCTGATACTTAAAGAATAAATAAATAAATAAATAAGTAATAAATAAATAAATAAATACATACATACATACATACATAAATAATATACACGACATTGTTTTCCTCAGCAAACCAGAGGAAAAGCTATGCTGCAAACACTTGTCAAACAGAGGCCGGGGATAATCTGAACTTCAGCAACAGGAGTGAGGAACAGGGAGGAAATAAGTATTTTGGCAAGTGAAAATCCCAGGGCAGGATACGTGATGGAGCTTCTGAATGCTGATGGGGGGTGTGAGGTGCTTAACCCACCCTTCTTGCTGAAATTTATGAGGGCTGTGCATCCTAAGACTGCTGCCCAAACAGGTTTCATGGCTCAGCTTCATCAAATGCCTGTCCCTGCTCTGGACAGCCAGCTCTGCAGTGGGAAATCAGAGAGGCTGTGAATTTCCCTCTGGCTACAGCTCACATCCACGTATCCAGACACGTCACCATCCTCATCCCTGCATCCCTTGGAGAACCCCCTCTAGACAAGCTGTGCCCATGCATTGTCTGGAGAGTGCTGGCTGGCAGCGAGCCCACACCATGCCAGGGCATGTGTTGGCAATTAAATAATATCATGACCATGACAAGTGTTCAAGCCCATGCTGGGACACGGTTGGGTTTACCAGTATAGACGCATGCAGCAGCACCAGCTGCGAGCAGCCTTTCTATGGGAAAAGAATCAGACCCAGAACACACAAGGAGAAAAATGTATTTGCAGTCAGTGTCTCTGGTAACAGTCTGAAGCTCTTTTCTCTAAGGTTAACATTCACTGCTTGAGAAAAACAATGCTTCTGGAGATCTGCAGGCTAGATGTGGTTGCTGTGGGTCATCCAGATCCACAAACAACAGTCCCTGTTTGGGTGGGATTTTCACATCTGTGCTTCTCTTCCCTAAAACCAATTTCACTGGGACAAAGCTCAGAGAGCACTGGGTGCTTTCAGAAAATTCTTCTGTCACTTCCCAGCTTCAAACACAGAAACGAGCTCCTTGCATGGAGAGCACGTGAGCAATAAAGAGTGTGTAGGACTGGGGTATACCTCTATTTCTTCATGAAAAAAACACTTTTTCTTTTATTTAGTTCTTTTTTTAAAGTCACTTGCTGGGGTAGGTATTGCTGTTAACAGTTTCTATAAACAAATCCATGCGGTAAAGTCAGAAGTTGGGCTGAAGGCAGGAGTGATGTCTGTGCTGGAAGCTATGTAGCTCTGCAGAGGGGTTCTGAGTGTTCCTCCAGCTCTTAATTGGGAAAAACTTCCCCAGTTTAATCAATCAGACTCCTTGTTTATGCTAAATTTCAGTGGGTGCTGGGAACTTTCAAGCTCATCATGGTTTACTTATTAAGAGGGTCTGATCTTGCCTGCCATTTGTGAATATATTCGCCCCTGCCTCTAATCCCTCATGCAAGGGGGGAGTTCACAAGAGGAAGCAACTGGGAGCAGACCCCTTGGTGGTTCAGCCACTTCTCCCCAGCTCACTTGTGTATCTGCTTCAAGCACTTTTTCAGCCTGAGGCAATGGTGCTTTTGGGTCAGTGAGGAACAGTACATAGAAATAGCTGACTGCTGTCACTGCGGTTGTCGTTTGCTCAACAGAGACCACAACCCAGCCTCCTGAGAGAAGAGCTCATGTCAGGCATGTAGGTCCCAGTACAATCCAGCATTTTTCCATGCTCCCATGGAGACCCAAGCTGAGTGGCACCCTTCCTGTAGGAATCAGACTTTCAAGAGTTATTGGGGAAGAAACCAGCTAAACAAGCTAGTGTCATACATGCAGATGATGGTGGACACATGGAAATAACTGTAAACAAATGGGCAAAATACACTAGTCTTTTACAACATCTGCCAGCAGCAGGTACTAACAAAGTAAGTGTTGCCTTCCTACAGTGAAGACCGGGTAGACACAGCCTGCCTACTGCCAGGGACTTAGGGATGTGCATTATCTATAATCACTGTGAGTTATCCCTTTGCTGAAAAAACAAAACTGAGAAACATGTCTTATAGGCAACCAGTCCTTTGTAAGACCACTGCCTTACCTTTTGCTGCCTTCCCAGCCGACATGGTAAGTACATCCCTTGAAATCATGGAGGAGAGTTATAACTGCTGTCCCCGGTGTGCCTGTGATCCAACCTGCTCTCAAAGCAGCCATGAGCAAAGGCTGAACACACCTGGCCACATGTGCTGGTGCCCAGTGGCCACTAACCTGGTGGCTCTTGTTGTCATGTAAGGAGTTGTACCAGTTTGCTCATCTGTGGATGTGGCCCATGACCACAGCCATGCTTCCCTCCTCCCAGCCTTCAGAGCTAGGCAACTTGGAGCCACAACAACTGATAGCAGGTTTTCTCCTCATCTACCCCAACACCACGAGAAAACACAGTCACCTGGAGACACCACAAATGTGTCTTGCCATTCTTTGGTTACCAAAGTCACCCAGGCAGCTGTGAGGATGGTTTAAATGAGTTTATTTTCACCTGCTGCATTTCAAGATGACTGCTGGTGGATTGTAGGCAACCATACTGTAGGATCCATACTGCTCTCAGCTGGATGAGCCCTCCATAGATCTTGTATTAGCACATTACAGGAAACAATTTCTACTCACTTTCAACAGGAAAAAAAATCATGTGCTAGCAACCACATGCACTGTTTCCCATAGCCAAACTATCCAGTTTACTCTATTATTTGGCAAAGAACAATGGCTTTAGACAAATACATCTTATATATAATATAATCTGCAAAAAGTAATACCAGTGAATGCAAAAGCAATAGATCTTGGCACTAAAATGCAAATCAAGCGAATGCCAAGGTTGGGGGGGTTAATGGGCTAATGAGATGTTTAAGTCTCTTGCCTATATTTTGCTGAGCACAGAGTGAAACGCAAATCTGTTTACCATAGATAAACATGTTTCTACATGTTCCAGGCACAGTATTTAAGTCAAAAGCCTCTTTATGTATACAGTAAAGTTCTTGATGTCTCCTGAAAGGTTTGGAATAACTCTCTTATAGAAACAACTGTGTTTATACATCATAATACCCTGTCCCACCTCTTCAGCTGCAATCATGGGCTGGAAGATCAGGAGCAAAGTAGCAATAAAGACACTGACTCTGCATAATGGTTTGAAACGATGTAGCAAGTCAGGGCAAGACGGAGCAGCAGACCTCCAAGAACTGGAGGCTGAAGAAGAGCAGTGGGAAGCAGCTTTCCTTGTGAGAAGGTTCCCCTTGCTACAGCCTGGTGGCTACACTGGTGGCCACAGTGCCACGTTACTTTACCTTCTTCTTTGTGCAGCCTAACCCTGGTATAAAATTCTACCTGCAGCCAGGTGTGCAATGGCAGGCAGCCTCTTAAATAAAAGGCAGACTTTAGGAGAGCCAGGCAAGCTGCCCAGCTGGTTACCACAGCCAGGATGTCATCTAAATGTTTTATAGGATCCACCCAGAACTGAAGAAGTTTTAGAGCTTTAGACAGTCTTTCACAGCTAAAGTTCCAGAAGGTGGGAAGACAGTAATGTGAATCCATTGTTTGGGGGCTTCATCCTTGGAAGGGACTGTTCTGGACTGTGGCAAAGAATGTAAAACAAGAAGGCCTTTAGGTTTTGCCCAGTGTCGTAATTCCTGTCAATGTTTCTATTCTCCATCCATTTTATTCTCTTCCTTCTTTGAAGAGTGTGTTTCAGGATTTTTCTAGCATCCTGCAGTTTTGTTCAAGAGCAGGAGAGAGCTGTCACTGCTTGCGATTGAGACACGACAGGGTGCACTAAACCAAAAGGCTCGAACAGGCCATACCAGCACCTGCAGTCATGGAGATCTTCTCACACAGGCTGCAGAAGCATCTGACTACAACACCTGATTTTTGGGGCTGCGTTTGCTGAATTCAGCCATTTCAACCACTGGTTGCACCTCAGATGAATTTCTGAGTTATCAAGAACCACCAAATAGTTTCTCAGAAGATTATTTTCTCCAGACTCCTCTCTTTTTTTCACCCAAGGATATTGGCCCTTCTTGAAGAACCGGACATACAATTAGAAATTAATGTCTATTTGCTTTGATGGATTTTGCCTCTTTTCTGAATCCTGAATTATCCACAAAGCTGTTACAAACAGAATAGAATGTATTTGTTCATCAAAAAAATGATTCACCCGTTTCTTCAGGGATTAATTCTCAGTTTTGTTCGTGAGTGGCTTGCTGCAAATAGTCATAAATTCTACCATGTTGGGTTCCAACCCTGGAGTGATCTTTGTCTGGACTTCAATGGGGCTTTGCATGGGGGGGGCCTGGCCACACAGATCTCATTGCAGGATTGGGCAATGGTTAGTTACATAAGTCATATGATGTTGTTTCTGGTCTCTGACTGGCTGACTTATGTAACTGCAGAACAATAGCGTGTATTTGAATATAAAGGCAAAAACCGTGCCTTGTATTTGTTCTTCATGAGAGTCTGTTCAAGGGCTGGATTCTGCTGTCTGTGCAAGCTATAAAGATATTTTCTTTGACAGTCTCTTGTTTGGTGAGGACATCCAGAGTAGGTGACACTAACAGCTACTGAGATGCTCTCTGTGAGTTTATCTGAGCACTATTTACAGAAACTGGGCTCATGTATTCTCCCCAGTAGCAGCTGAAATGAAAAGGACCAAAATCAAAGAGAACAATTCATGAAACTGGGCCATTCAGTGACCCGAGTCCTTGACTGCAATATAACTGCACTGATTTACACCTTGTAAATGTCTAGCCATCAAGTTTAATGTTTCCCTTATTCCATTTCAGCGGAATAAAAAGGCTTAAAAGAATGGCCAAGGTCAAAAATGGACAACTTAGGGCAAAACATTGTAAAGTTTATGTCATATGGTTATCCTTAAACCTGAGTATATTCCCCACTTGCTATTTTTGTTAAAATCTGAACATGATTTCTATTCAGAGAGGGAAAATGTGAATCCATGACTTTTTTTTACAACTGATGTTTCATTTTTATTCCTTTATGTGATTAATATCCAGAAGATTTTATCACAATCTCCTGGAGATTTTACCACAGGTTTTCAGCCCTGGTTTTGTTTGGGTTTTTCCTCCTAAGTTCCCAGTTCTTGGAGTCATGTGATTACACAAACATTCCCTACTTCCAGTATTTTAAAAGTAAGTTTCTAGCTGGCATTGTTGCAAAGAAAAGACTGAAAACATAAACCCTCAAGGCTGAGAAAAAGAACACACAGTTTACAGTTTTTTCTTAAACCTCATGATTTCTCAATCTTATGTTTTTTGAGGATAGCCTAACTAATAAGTTTTAAAAGCCTAGGGTTGATGCTATTAAAGCAGAATTAGGAGACCATTGCTTAAGTTCATATGACATGACCTGAACTATCACACTTCCAGACTTAGTCGATGTTATCATGCAGCAGGTGAGCACTTCTTCAAAGCTGCTTGTGAAAGTATAAGACTATCGTAGCCCATTTGAAATAATTTTGCTATTTATGTATGCTGGGTTTTAGCACAGTCCAAAAGTACATGGTGAAGCTGTGGCAAGCTTCACCAGCTCAGAAAGTACCATTGCAATCCACAGTGTAAATATCTGCTCTCATCCTTTACAGTCTCCAATGTAAACACAGGTTTTGACATCAACATTGAACACAACAACCCAAAACTCAATATTTCATAACTATTGCTTTCATGCCATCTTCTAGACTCTTTGAATCTGCTATACTGATAATTTCTAACTCAGCTGATTCCTAAATTTTCAGTTTCTAACATGAATTCACAAAGGCATGTCCAGCAGGTTATATCTTGCCTGGAATTTGCTGAGAACTTGCTTTTTAACATGTTTTATTCTGCTGCCACTAACACAGATCTTCTTAAGCCACTTTGCTGGTAACGGAAAAAGTAATTCCAGTAAAAGCTGGTCACCTTCTTCATAGCTTAAAGGAAGCTTGAACCAACCACGCTCAGAATGAACTATGTGCATTGTGGCAGGAGGAATTCCATTACGAAATATATTCAGGGTCATTCCTGAGATCCCAGGTGCTGCTGAATGCCAGGACCAGGAGTGGGTGGTAATGTCTCAGGGCTTATGTGCCTGCCACTTTGAGGATTGCTCCTATGTTGTACCTCCCAGATACAGTACCTCTTACCATTGCAGAAGAGTGAAAAGCCTTTGCAAGGTGCCACAGGGCCTCCATGCCAAAACCAGCCAGTGAAGCCCACCATACATTTGAAGAGAGCATAACTATATGAATACGTGAAGAATCCGTGAACGGCATTTCTTCACTGTTTAGACATGCATCAAGTTACTCCATGCCTACCAGATACTCTGTTCCAGTTGACTGCATGCAGTCATATACTCTGCAGCAAGTGCAAGGCAAAGTATGTTACCTAAAACCCTTCATTAACACCAAGCTCATTTGGTGGGGTGCTCTGCTGACATGGAATTCTCCATCAGATCACAACAGTTCATGAAGCCAAAGTTCCAAGGAAAGCGAGCTGCAACAGACACACAGCTAACACTCTTTAAAGGACAATATTGTGTATTACAGGACTAGGGTGAGTGCTGGTAGCAGGGGAGTTGGTTAGTATATCATTTCTGGACACTTGTGAGGCACCATTCAGAAGAATGAATTACTTTCCCCACCTGAATGCTATTTTAATAATTTTGAAACCTCTTCCTTAGATGTCTCATCATTATTTCTGTAGTTAGAAGTTGATTAATGGCATGCCCCTCAAACACATATCTGGGCACACATACAAAGACTTTTTAATAGTCCCTAACAATGGCCAACAGCTGGCCACAAAACCAGATGATTCTCCACCCTTGTAAACCAATGCTCGCCAACAATAAAAAACCCTTCTGGCTACTAAAAATCCCGATGGAACAGATGAATCTTGTTATGAACTGGATTTTATAAATAAAAATTAAAAGGAGGAAAACATTTCAGCTTGTGCATTCATAGGCTGAAAACAGACATAGGTTTTACATTCTGGAGTAGCCATCTGCAGAGGTCTAATTTTCGGATATAGACTTCATCTTCCAAAGACTTCTTTAAATACATGTCTGGGTTGGGTTGCTGGAATTTTTTGTTGGCTGATTTATTTACTTATTTTTCCCCAGAAATTTTGCTGTAGCCCCAGTAAAACACTTCTCTGTCCTTGGAGGCAGAAGTAGTGTGTCTGTGCCACTCGCAGGCAGAAGTCTCAGGAATGATCTGAAAGGCTTTGTTCTCCAGGCCCTGCCTTGGCATCACAGGCAAGCAGCCCAGCCACATCAGCCCAATCATACATTATGACCACACGCTGCAAAAGGCATGGCTGTGCCACCCTGCGCACCAGAGTTTCTCCATGCCCCTCAGGAGATGGCAAGGTGAGTTTGGAAAGCTGCCCGGCCCAACAGCCAAGCCACGACCCTGCAAGGCAGGAAACAGAGGAGTCAGGCCAACCCTTTTCTCCCTGCAACTCACAATAAATCTCTCAGTTGGATCTATTAGCTTTCCATCCAACATGGCTACATGGTTTCTGGAGTGGAGCTGGCCACCCCAGGCTGGCACTGCAAGCCTGGCCACACACCTCGAGCCATCTGCACAGACTTTCCCCAGTGGCTGTGGCCCAGCTTCACACAGGAAGCTGTAGCTGTGCCAGCAACACACACAAGTCTCCCAAGACAACACCTTCTCTCCAGCACAGTCCTGCTGTCCTACTTCCAAGGGGAGAGGCTTCCTGTCCCTTGGGTTTTTTTCCTTTTCTTTCCCTCCTCCCCATCTCTTCTCCTTAGCCTGGGCGCTGATGTGCAGTCGGGAAAGTGCAAAGCCAGGGAGAAGAGCAGTGGCCAAGCCATTTGAGGGCAAGCAGATTAAAAAGAAAAAAGAAAGAAAGAAAAAAAAATGATAAAGGAAAAAGGAGAAAACAAAACAACCTATCTCTTTCGGTTTGTTGTTAACAACCATTTAATGTCAGGGCTAATTCACAAGTTTAATAAAATTAGGCTTTGTTGAAGATTCAACACCTTCAATTATGGCATTAAAAGCTCACAATAATTACTCCTCAGACCTTCCAAAGATCCTTCAACAAAGTGTGTGTGTGAGGAAGGGGAGGCAGCCTTCAGTCCCTAATGTCTTACAGATTTAAAAAAATAAACAAAGCCAGCAGAAAACCCCTAATTCTAATAATGATGACGTCTATGATGTCAGGCTCTCATTATACAACAAAAAGCTGCAAATAAAAGAGACAAGCACAATTCTTAGTTAGTCACCTTAAATATGACGCTTCTGCTAGTGAATTTCTGCAGGGATAAACAAGAGATTTTCACAGCCCAGGTATGCCCAAAACAAGATTTCTAGAAATAAGGAAGTGAGGAATTTGACTGAAATCTTAGAACAAGCTGTATTTTTACTGCCCTGGCCAGGATTTGGGGAACTATCAGCCTCTGCTTCAGCAGGTCCCAGCATAGTTGAGCTCAGCACCTCATCACATTGAAGGGACCCTTACTTGTATAGAGAACAGCTGATTATTTACATTGCTGGTGGCCACATGGGAAGTGGTTGATATGGTGAGGATTAAAGGTTGGGAAAAAACACTTTGTTCCCATGGAGAAGCTTCCTCCTTCTACACAGAGCAGCCAAGTTTTCTTTTAACAGTAAAAGTGGTCAGGGAACAGTTCAGCAGTGCTCAGGCATGGGCAAGATTGAGCAGAGCCCTGCTTCCTGCAGAGGGAAAAGTGGGTTTTTCTGCCGGCGCCAGCAGGCTTAAGGCCTTAGGCCTTTCCACTGTGGCTGCTCCTACACTGAGCTGTGCACAGGCATTGAGGAGAACACCCTGCTTTCTAGCAGGCTTGGAAAGCAGACCTAGAGGTTGGCCTGATCAGGCGAGATCTTCTTCAGTTAGGCACTGAATGGTACCTCCAGGGATTTGGCTCCATCAGCCAGTTCCAACACAGGCTCCATAGAGACCTTTAAAGTGTCTCTCAGAGCAGCATCCTGCTGAGTGACCTGGTCCCTATCTCCTGTGTAGATCTCTGGGAATTAGGCACCTCTGTGGTACTTAGTGATTAACAACCCTTGCAGGTGTGAATCTCAATTTTACGCAGTTTCAGACCTGCAAATGGTGGCGATGGTGCATTGTTTGATACTCTCACCCTCTTCACTCTTCAGTCATATTTCCTCCAGTTAGGGACTGGTATCACGCGTAGGACACATGGTCTGCTGTTGGGTTGCTAACAATGAGGAGAGATGCTTTCACCCACACCAGCTTTGCAGCATTGCAGCTTCTATGTTAAGGAAGCTACCTCTGATGTCCAGAATAGGAGGAGGCAGTGGTCAAGGGTAAAGCCTTCCTCACATGGGTAATGAACCTCACATATGCTGGTTTACAGCCAAGCCATGAACACCAAACTAAAGAGTCAGCTAGCTGTACCTGTAGGTACCCTTCAAGTTTAGCCCATGCTCGCTGGACCTTTGCATGATTCTAAATTAGGTGCTGATGCATCTTACTTACACTGAATTTAACTTAATGTGCTTGCTTGCTAACTTCCTGCTTATCTGGATACCACATAAGCATATGCCCAATCCAATTATGGAAAGAATGAGAAATACAGTGAATGATACCATTTTAAGTAAGCATAAAAAATTGCCAGAGTTATGGGACATACCTGTACGTATGAGAAAGAAAAGGGAAAAATAAAATAAAAAAGACAAAAACCAAGCAAACAAAAAGTACAGTTGACTTCACGCAGCCATTGAATTAGAAGGAACTGCATCTCCTTGCAAAACTCACACAGGGCTTCCAAGGTGAAACTCATCCTTTAACAGCAGCTGGAAATTTTCTGCCATGATAAAAAGAGGAAGAGCTGTGTTACAAAGAAGTGGGGAAAATGTGGGAATATTAGCAATACGCAGATTTCTGCAGTTGGCTGGGTACTGATGAACAGGTGGTTTAAAGGCTTGGTAAACTAGAACAGGCTACTGCAGCTCACAGGTCTCCCAAAAGAAAAAAAATCAGTTTCACAATTTTCCACCACGTGAGTAAACTGTTTCGGATAGCAGTGAGGCAATACTACTTGTATGAGATCGGGAGTGGCAGCTATACGTGCCTCCAGTGAAAGGAAAAGGGCAACTACTCAGAGGCTTAAGTGATTCTATCACTAAATGAACCAGAATTTGAGGGAAGGTAAGTGAAAACACATTGAAACAAGGCCAGGAAAGATGGATGGTCTACCTTGACTTCGGCAAAGCGTTTGACACAGTCTCCCACAGCATCCTTGAAGCTAAATTGAGGAAGTGTGGTCTGGATGATTGGGTAGTGAGGTGGACTGTGAACTGGCTGAAGGAGAGAAGCCAGAGAGTTGTAGTCAATGGGGCGGAGTCTAGTTGGAGGCCTGTATCTAGTGGAGGGCCTCAAGGGTCCGTACTGGGACCAGTATTATTTAATATATTCATCAATGATTTAGATGAGGGAATTGAGTGTACTATCAGCAAGTTTGCTGATGACACTAAGCTGGGAGGAGTGGCTGACACCCCAGAAGGCTGTGCTGCCATCCAGCGAGACCTGGACAGGCTGGAGAGTTGGGCAGGGAATAACTTGATGAAATATAACAAGGGAAAGTGTAGAGTCCTGCATCTGGGCAGGAACAACCCCAGGTTCCAGTATAGATTGGGGAATGACCTGTTAGAGAGCAGTGTAGGGGAGAGGGACCTGGGGGTCCTGGTGGACGACAGGGTGACCATGAGCCGACACTGTGCCCTTGTGGCCAAGAAGGCCAATGGCATCCTGGGGTGTATTAGAAGGGGGGTGGTTAGTAGGTCGAGAGAGGTCCTCCTTCGCCTCTACTCAGCCCTGGTGAGATCTCATCTGGAATATTGTGTCCAGTTCTGGGCCCCTCAGTTCAAGAAGGACAGGGACCTGCTGGAGAGAGTCCAGCGCAGGGCAACTAAGATGATTAAGGGAGTGGAGCATCTCCCTTATGAGGAAAGACTGAGGGAGCTGGGTCTTTATAGTTTGGAGAAGAGGAGACCGAGGGGTGACCTTATTAGTGTATATAAATATATAAAGGGGGAGTGTCACGAGGATGGAGCCAGGCTCTTCTCAGTGGCAGACAGTGATAGGACAAGGGGAAATGGGTACAAACTGGAACACAAGAGGTTCCACTTAAACTTGAGAAGAAACTTCTTCTCAGTGAGGGTGACAGAACACTGGAACAGGCTGCCCAGGGAGGTTGTGGAATCTCCTTCTCTGGAGACATTCAAAACCCACCTGGACACGTTCCTGTGTAACCTTATCTAGGTGTTCCTGCTCCGGCAGGGGAATTGGACTAGATGATCTTTTGAGGTCCCTTCCAATCTCTAACATACTGTGATACTGTGAGAAGAAACATGAATAAAACAGAAGAGGAGAATGTACGATTCAAACTGCTACTTATTACACTGTGGGTTTTTTTAGCCACCAGAAACAATCAAAAATATATATATTTCTGGTATATATATGTGTGTGTGTGTATGTATATATTTCTGATAATATCTATAGGCATAAGCAGAATCTGTTATTCATGAGGGATTTATCATGTATAAGTCAATCCATTTCACAGAGGCACTGCCTGTAAGCACCTTCCAGAGCAAGTTGCTCTGACAGGCACACGGGGACAGGCTTTGCGTGGTGCGCCCAGGAGGCTAAATTCCCCAGTGAAACAGCTTGTCCTGGACAGGCTGCCCCCGACTTGGCATGTTCTACAGCTAGACTCAGAGGCTGAAGACAGACACAGAGGGATTTCCTGCAGTCGCGGTGCCTGCTTCACTCCAGGAGGCAGCAGGGAAGCCCGGGCAGGCAATCAGCCTTGTTGTGGCAGCCAGGACCTTTGCACAGATGTTTGCAGAGAGGTTAATAAGACACTTGTAAGAGCTAGACACCCACTGCTCACAGCAATTCCACCTCCTCCTCCTCCCCCTGCCTCAAGATCAACACCAGCGGTGCTGCCAGCCTCTAATTACATTTCTAAAATCCTGTCAGGTCGTGAGGATGTGATGAGCTCTAATTGTGGAAGAGTATTTAGGGAGACTTGTAATTACAGAGTCATTAAGCTGGTTAAAAACACCATGGTCTCTTTTGCAACACGGTGTCAGTTGGCTCTCTCCCAGCCCTGACACAAATGCAGGATTAAGATGGCAATTAGTAATCAGCAGGTACCAAACAATAACTCCCTCTCCACCGACAAGCGAGATTCCTCCCGGGCCAGGGATGGTGTGGCTTCCCCCCGGCAAGAGGTGACCTGAGTCCCCACTGGCAGTAGGGCAGATGGAGAGGGAATGGATGCTAAGTGTTTCCCAACCAGAGCAGCATCCCTTGTATTCACAGTCCTGCCCAAAATCTGCCAGCACATGGATGTGCTCCTTCTGTTTCAGAAGTCTGGGAATGTTCTTGGCACCCTATGAAATCCAAAAGCTTGCATGAGGAAAAGTAGATGACGGGGAGTACAGGGAGGTGGAAAGCCCTTCCAACTCGCTCTGCGGGAGCTGTGCTCCGGTGAGGGGCCCAGCATTGAGCCCCTGCTACTCCTGATGGTGCCATTTCCTGAGGTGCAAAGTCCTGCATCTGGACAAAGCAGGGACTTGCAAGTGATTCTCACCCCATGTGGCCTATGTGGGCTTCCATCTCAATCCTCTTCCAACACAATCTTCCTGACAGACCTTGTTGAAAATAGCTTGTATTCTTAAAAACACTTTAGGTTGCCTAAAAATGCCTTTTTTTATTCTTTTGATTTTTACCAGGAAACATTCCCTGGTCGTTTTTTAATTGCCTCATTAACTAAGTGAAATAACTCTGGAGAAAACAAACAAAACAAAACTTCTCTTGCCTGTGTGGGAGGAGAAAGAGAAGTAAAAAGAGGTCATTAGACGGAACTCTTCTCTGTCTACATTTCAGACCTTGTGACAGGGCAAACCACAGCACTTGGGTTTTATTCAGCTTTCTCAGTTTCTTTTAAGTCTACTTTCATAACTGTGCACCTCATAAAGGTCAGTTATGTATACAGGAAATATTTTCCAAATTCAAGCTAGGATGGAAGAAGACCCAGGATGCAAATCTCAAGGACTTCATACAGAGAAGCTCCAGCAATGAGCAGCTCAGGCTTTTTCCTTAGATAGGTCTGGTACCAAGACCAGATTATCTAATACTGTCAAATAATAAGAACTATGGTACCTGCATAAAGAGGAGAAATGGAATAAGATCAGCTTGGATGTCTGAATTAGCCCCGAAGATTTGGTCTAAAGGCGTTCCAAGCAAACTGTTGGCTTTCAGCTCCACATCCTAGATGAAGAGAATGCCTTTGCAGCCACTGCATCACAAGCACTCTGCTTATGAAGTGAACTTAACTCTGAGCAGTCTGCCTTTCTGCCTCCTCACAAAATTAAAGGGCAAAGCTGCTGCAGCACTGTGTGCCTAGAGAGGCTTAGCAGGTGAAGCAGGATATCCCCAGGTACCCTGACATCCCCAGCCATCCCAGCAGAGAGGAATTACCCAGCCATCTCCAAATAGATGATAGCGGTCCCCTCCTATTTGCGCCATAGTGTGGATATTTAGGGGTCAAGAGGTTGTGCCCTGGGAGGGAGATGGATCCTGGGTATCTGGACCAGCCACTGCTCCTCTCTGCAGCCCAGTCACACAACACTGCTCACAGCTCTGCCTGGCTGTGCACCACAGAGCTTTCCCTGGGCAATGAGAGCCACAGGGCACCTGCACGGGAACTGCTGCTGGGGAAATAGGTAGTAGTGCCCTGACAAAAAGGCAGTGTGTCTTACGCACCAGGCAAAAAAATCCAGCCAGCCAGCCAGTCAGTCCTCAAGTAGACTGAAATTACCCTTTACCCTCGCTGTTACCTGAGGTGGGAACCCTGTGTAAAACTCCAGCAGTCCTGTAACACAGGAAAAGTGTCACGTCATTTTATTTGTATACTCTTATCACCAGGGCTGCCTTGCTGAGCCATGCCAGGAGGAAAGTCCTCTTTTGATGTAAACCTGTTATGAATGAGAGTAGAAAGCTTGTAAAAAAAAAAAAAAAAAAGCCTGGTTCCTATCCATACTCACAGAACAGAAAGAGAAAAGAAAAAAAAAAAATAACCCACAGGAGATGCACATTATTGCCGCATGTGTAAGAGAGTATTAAATCAACTAGTGACAAACTTTAACCAGAACAACAGTATTACTCAGAGCCGCTTGTCCAAGCATGCAGAAATCTTGGTCAGAGAGTCTTCCAATTGGTAGAGGTGGATAGGGATGCCAAGAAAGACAAGTCTTTGCTGGTCCTGCTTTATGTGGAGGATCCTCTTACGAATGGTTTTAGTGAAGATTTAACTGATTGTTCTGGAGTCCATCAGGCTAATAAACGTTTATGGTCTTGACTCAGTCATCTAGAACACATTCCACAAGGCACTTACAGGCAACCATACAAGACAGCCAGACGCATGTCTATCATATGCTGATGACATCCATTAACCATGCACTAATCATGCACGAGTCAAACCTTAAGAGACAGAGGGATCTCTGCATCCTTTTAGCCAGTCAGGAGGTGGAATAATCAGTCTGTCTTTGTAGCACCAGGCCAGCATTTGGGATGTGTCTGTTCAAATCTAGGTTATGCAGCAGGTTTCCATGTGTGCCCTAGAGTAAATCACTTAAGACTTGTCACCACAGTTCTAGTCAGACCTTTCAGCTCTCCTGTTTCCCAGGCACAGACAGAAACAGAGGCAAATACAAGGAAGACACAACAATAAAAATACAGATTAAGATAATTCCAGGTTCCTCTGCTGCTTAATCATGTAAATGTACAAATATAGCTTGACGACAATGACTCAAGGGAAACAATGACCTTATCAGCACTCTCAGATAGACTTGAGCCATAAATGAAAATAAATGATCTACTGACATTCCTTATCATCTCCCTAGCGTCTATTGGAGAACTCCATTTACCTCTGCATATCTATTTCCTATAGCACAGTCAGCATCAAGAGTCTGTTGTCCCTCCATAGGTTCTCTTTGCCATACTTACAGGGCACTACAGAGTTTCCAGACGTTGCATCAACCTTACCTTGGCTTTCTGGTGGCAGCTCTAGCTCTATGCTACCTAGGGGAGTATGGCCAGCATAGAAGAACATCCATCTCTGCCCTGAGCTGCAGCCTTACCTCCATTTTCAATCACACTGACATTCATCCGCACTCCCAATAAGCAGTCTAGGGGAGTTTTCATCAGTCATGTCCCTGTGTTCTTGGCAGCATCTGGGAAGAGGCCCATCTTTTTAAGGCTTTGGAATTTTAGGAAGGTACAAGGAGTCAACCAAAATCTCTTCACACACTGGCCTCAACTCTGCTGATCCTGGCACAAGCATTTGCAGTTGGTGAGGGAACACTAATGCAGTGGGGAAGCTCATTGTGAAAAGGAAACTGCTGGGATGGGATGAGTTCTAGACCTCCAGCTTGCATGTGTTTGAAATTAAGCCGAGGGATTTAAGGGGCCACTTCTTTTATCAAGATTGTAGCGATTATTTCTGTTCTACAGACAGGTAGTTGTTGAAGCAAATTCTTGGAGGAAAGAAGAACAGCACTTGTAATTGCTCAGCAACTTGTGGTAAATTAAATGTGGGGCTCCTAATTCATTAGAAGTTTAAGTAGTTGATATGTGCCTTCATTTTCACTTGAAATTGAGGCCAAAATATTTTTCAGTTTCCTGAGAAAGGCTAATTCTAAAAGTTATCAAGGTTCAGAAAATCTGTTTAAAAACAAAAAGCATATCTCTGGAAATTTTCAAGAATGAAAAACTGTTTTTTCTTTCTCTTTCCAGGAAAGAATGTTATTAGAGTCATTATATTTTAAAAATATTTTTATTTCAAGAGAAAAAAAACTGACCCAGCATTTCCTCCTGGACCTATTAATGATCATAAGTGGGAGACCATGTAGATCTGCATGGAATTTTAAAAAAGAGGCATCAGGAAGAGATGCTTTCTAAATTTTTGCATTTGCTTTCTAAATGAAAAACCAAGAAACAAACAAAAAAACTCCAAACCCTTGTACCTTCCTTAGAAGAAAATATTTAACAAAAAGGAGGAAAGTTCTTTGAAACAAAGCAATAATAAAAACCTCCCAGTTGACTGTGTGTTCAGTTAGATTTTGTCAGCCACAGCAAACCTGAGCTGGTGAGGCTGTAAGGGGTTAAACAAGGGCTAGCAGACAAGCCTGACTTGGTTTTATGCTGTCACCAGACATCAGCTAACCACCCTTATCCCTCTGCTATGAGACATGGCTGAATGGAGCAGGCATGCTCTCCCCAGCTGCTCCTGACCAAGCATGGCCCCATGGGATGGAGCATCCCTCTGGCAGTCATGCAGATACCTATCCACTTCTCCCTCCAGTGGAGGAGGCTCGTTGGCCTCCCAGAAGCAGCAGAAAAATTGGCTGCCCCTTGAGCTAGGCTGAGCACACGATGAGTTTGCTAATCTTCACAGTGGTTTAGGAACACTCAAGTCATGGTAGGCACAACAGGGGGAGCGATGGTCTTCATGCCAACCTGCTGGAGTGTTGCTGGTACCCTGAAACATCTGCTTTACCTTGCTGGCAGAGCTGTGCCTGAGGTACCTTACACTTGGCAGGGTTGCTTCTCTTCCACAGATATCCACGACAACCAGAAATTCTAACAACAGATTTCTGGTGTCTGTAGGCACTGCAGATATCGAGCTTACTCACACAGGGTTCAAAGCTGGTCTCCCCCATCCGTGTCGAAACACTGTACCCTAAGGGCCCCACAGATTTCAGCAGGGCTCTTCCCAGAATCACACACTGAGTCACTGTGAGTAAGTGCAGCATCTGCCCTTCACTCTCCAGTGGTCCCTTGGGCCTGCTGGCTTTGCTCTTACAAGTAAGGGCTCCATCACCAGACCTGGGGTAAGAGCTGGGGAGCCAGCCTGGGTGCCCCTTGCGCATGGCAGTGCATCCCAGGAGCTTATCAGCTGGTGTCAGTGGGGCTAAATTTTCCACTGCTAGATTTCAGGAGCCGGGGAGAGGGCTGCACTTGCTGGGTTTGGCTCCTGGAAACACTAACAGAGGATTTCAACCAGCAAACCCCGCGCCAAGCCCAGAGGAGCTAGTGGGGCGAGACTTCATCCTTCCAAAACCCCTTGTGATCTCCCACACCTCTCCACCCTCCGCCTGGGAAGAGAAAGAAAGCACTGAGCTGTGTTTTCTCCAAAAATTCATTTTGAGTCTGGCAATATCCATGCTGTGCAGAAGCAGCAGGAACAACAAACTACAGAGATGGGGAGCGGTACACGTCCCAGGCTGGAACACCAGATTTGCCCAGGAATTTCTGCACCCCGTAATACCCGAAGAGAGTTAGGTGTTTACACCTCTTCAGTCATATGAGCCCTGGCTCCTTCTCATTGGCTGCATGCAAAGTGACTTATAGAAAGGCAGGCAGAAGCAGCTCACCAGCACCCCTGAAAGATTGTGTCAAAAACAAAAGCCTTCTCCAACCAGCTACTGCTTCTAATGCAGTTTGGCTGTTGCTTTATCTGTGTTTTGGTGGTACCTGCAGGATTTGTTCCAGTTCACTAAAAGAAATACACAAAGACCAGGGATCTTGGAGAGCAGACTGAGAAGGGAATTTGCTTTCTTCTTCCAGTGATTTCTTCTCCTCCCACCTCTTTTTTCTCACCTTTCCACAGAGGAAAATGTAATGTTTGAAATAAGATTAATCTAGGAGAAGGATAGGGATTTGGTGTGATTTTTTAAGGTATTGCAAAAGATATTCCAGTTACAGAAAAATCTTCACTTTCTGTCAAAAAAAATGTTTTGGCCAGGACAGTTTTCACCAGCTGTGACCCATGTTTATGTCAGTATCTTCTTCTCCATCTCACAGTATTTTTAGTCATGTTTGCCAGAGACATGTTTCAGTAGCAGCATTGCCTGTTCCAGGATTAAATCCCCACAGACTGTGCTCCTCCCCCCACGTATTTGGCTTCCTTGAATGTGATCCTAATTGGATTAGGGGTAGCTGCCTGCAAGGGTAAACCCAAAGAGATCCCAGGGAGAATAACTGATGCCTGAGTGCACGGGGAGGCAAGGCTGAGCTGAGTTGAGCTGATGATGGGGGGAAAGTCAGGAGATAACCTTTAATGCAGAAGCAACCATGGCATCTGCACAGGATCCAGATGAACCTGGAGCCAGCAGCCCAGCACTTGGCAGCCACCGGTGCTGGGGACCATCTTGGTAGCAGGGTAGGGCAGGGAAAGGGGGATGAGGGTCCATCACCCTGCAGAGCACTGGCTGGTCCCAGGGGATGGCCATGGACCTGCAGCCACGGCCCTTGTGAGTGGCATTGGGCACCAGCTGGCCCTGCCTACCTGGCTAACATCCATTCAGGCCTCTGGTAAATGCAAACAGAGAAGCTGTAGTTGAATGCCTACTGTTAAATACCATCGTTTGAGGCATGGGCTTATGGCTTTTGTTCAGTTGGGTCTTTTGCAACACTTGGGACACAGAAAGATTCCAGTGCTGCTTTTACACAAGCAAACCAAGGCAGATAAAGCCAGAGTGTAATCCCTCCTTACCAGTGCCTCCACTGCCTTATGCCCAGTTGCAGATGTCAGGGAGAAAGTAAGTGGATGCATGCAAATAGAAGAAGCAGAGAAAGTGAGTAAGGAAAGGAAACACCCTGAAGACAGAAGTCTGTGTGTTTGCTGCCAATCATTATAACAATAATGGCCATCAAGCACAGACACAGATTACTCTGCTGTCTCCTGCCTGGCTGCCCACACAGTCAGGACTTTAGACTAACACATCAGTTAGAAAGTTGAAGACATTGAACTTGGGACCCGTTTCTCTGATAAGGAGAAAGTGAGACAGCTAGACCAAGATCTGGGAGCCTGCTACCTTTTACACACTGCAAGTAAGCTCAGCTTCATGCTGATACTTAGAAGATCTTTGCCCTTTAGCTTGAACAGGAAATCTTAAAATGGAAAATATGCAGCTTAAAGGAAGGGGTGAGGCTCACTTGAAACATAAGAATGTACACAGGGATAGGAAACAACAGGTTGTTAAGAAGCTACAACTCAGTTCTTAAAAAAAAATAAATCAAGGCCCAATATAGATTTTATTTTCCCTCATTAGGGATCAGCAAAAATTATTTTTCCTTCTTTTTTTTTTTTTTAAGCTTTTGCCATGAGCCCAAGGAAACTATTTCTCCCTCCCACGTCCTGGAGCATTGCCTGACTTTGCTGGCCACTGTGGAGCAGTGGGAGTCAAATGCCCCTTCCCAGAGCAAAGGGAAAGCAGCTGGAGGGCAATGCAGAGCATAGTGGATTCAGAGCTGTTTGTACTACTGGCACCGGTACCTCATTTTTAGGTGATGCCTATGGTAGTAAGCCAAGCAATGCCAAGGTACAAACTTGAGGGCTTTGCTGGCAACAGCAAAGGAGTACATGCAGGTAATTTTGAGGGACGAAGGTAGAGATTTTAAGATCCTCAAAGGCTTCCCAATTCAGGTTCCCTACAGCTAAGTCCATGGTGCTTCTAGGTACAGCTGAGATGGAACTTTTTTCTGTGTGCACAGCTCTGGGATTTAGTGCCTTCAGGATTAGGCAGCAAAAGAGCAAGTTGATGTTTCAGTAGCAAGTGCTGGAATGGGACACCTCTATTCCTCCCAAGTCCTACCCTGGCCTCCAATGTCCATAGAGTCAGAGATTCTTGTGTAAATCAGCAATGGCTCTCCCACACACAGATTTCCTCTGATCACTGACTTCAGTGTGGTGGGATGCCAGCCAGAATGCCAGCCAAGACATATGCAGAGATGAATCCAAAGGATCGACCTCCTGTCATGCTCAGTAGCTTTACTGCTATATATCCACGTGTCCCAAACAGCATCACTCATGCCTGGTTAAACTTATGTGCCTTGCTTCCTTGCTTAGTAAACATTTTCTTTCTTTATACCCCGAGTGCCAGATGGCGAGAGGGGGAAAAATTAACTCAGTATTATTAACAGTATTACAGCCTTACAGCCTTGCCCTTTAGGTCTAATTAGAGAGACTTACTGCCAAGACATACAACATCCAACAGCCAACTGTGCTCACCCCAGCACATTGGCAGGATCAGAATGCTGGTGCAGTGGAAAGCCTCCTTCTCTAGACCCAGTGACAACACTGAACCTGCAAATGACTGCTCTGAACTACCCAACCTCTCTGTCTCAAATACTGCTGATGGGTAAGTGCCAGAGTGCTAGTGGTGCTGCTGCGTGGACCTTTCTGTCACCCATCCAGCTGAAATATGTAACAGATTGGCAGGGTGAATGAGTCTGTCTGCGTAGGCATATGAGTGCCTTCTAAGATGCATGACACCCTAGTTTTTCCCCCAGTAATGCTGGGCCCCTCAAAAAACTCACTGCCTCCTCAGAAAAAGGTGGGGTTTTTTGCTTCCTCCCACCCTTGCCCAAAGCCAGATTCCCACAGGGATCAAAGCTGGGGGGGTCCTTGAAGGCATAGGGTTGTTAGGCTGAGCTACATTAATGTGGGGACAAGGCATCTTATTTCACTTCCTCCATCCCGCTGTCATGGGGGTAGAGGACCTTTCTGACCTCCCAGGTACTGTCCCAGACTTTCTCTGGGTTGCTAAATTTTCATAGCTTCACCAGTTCCCAGGAGGAGCCCCAGGCCTGGAGTTTGTGTTGCACAAGATTTTGCTGCGCAGCACAGCAAAACAGCGGATATGCCTTTTGCCATGGGTCCTGTGTCTTCCTGTGTGACCTGACATTATCTTCAAGAGACCGGTCTTGAATGAGATCAGCTCTTGTCCTGCTTACTCCTGATGGGCACCAGTAAAATTCCAGCAGTGTCCAGGGAATGACTATTTTCTCACCACCATAGTGGCCAAGAAAAACTCCAGCACTGAAGAGAGGTTTTTGGAACTAGCTAATGACCTGAGCAGAGCCAGCTGTGGGTCTCTAAGCAGAGTAAGCAAACTCAGATCTTGCTGTTCAAGACTGATTGCAGCTGCTTCCACTTCAGTCAGAAAGGTGATGGCACATGGGAAGAAACGGCTGCTTTTGAGGAAGGTCATCTCCATTCAGCTGCAATAGTTTGCCCCTTTTTCCCCATGACATCCCTTGCTTGCAGTCTCTATGAACAGCCTGCAACAAATGAAAGGAGTAGAAAGGGTATCTTTTGGCAGCACAAGCAACCTATAGCCTAGGCAACACTTAATTTGCCCTGAAGCTGGACCTGAATTCAGGTCCTTCCTTCCCCAGTTTCAACTCTAAAGGACTACCAGCTGGTTTTACCTGGAGGTTTCTCCTCTTCTCCTGGCTTGATCTGGATGCTGGACAGCTGCCCCGGCTGTTCACTGCTTCTGCTGTTAAAGTGGTGATGGCCAGGGAGAGAGCAAGTAATGAGCAATAAAATTACATCAATGGGCACTGGCACCTGCCGTTGCTGTAACAGCACTGTCAATGATACTATATCAAGAGTTCATTTGCATGGGCATAAATTGCAAGATGCTCCTCACAGTCTGTCTTACACAAGAGAGACACAGGCAGGCAATTCCCTGTGTTGGGCAGGTACTCCGGTCTGAATGGAAGGCACATGAATCATTCTAGAGAAATAACTGTTCAGGCAGCCAGGTATTCACCATGTTTTTGTCTCTTTCTTCTACTTCCATTCCCAGAAGTGTCTTACCAGTCAGGAGGGAGGAACTGTGGTGCCTGCACCCCAGTGGGAAGCAACTGGGGAAAGGCAGGAAGATACCTCCAGTTCAGGGTTGTTGGGAGGTAAACCCCAACTGGTTTACTGTGCTTGCTCAGTTTTACAGGGGAACATACATGGATCAGGGATCTGTAAGTTCATTTGTCTTCTGTTAAGTTTTTCCTAGTCATTCACAGTTATCTCTCCACCTATCCAAACAATATGCAGGGACTGCCAGCAGAAGAGGGCTGAGGCACAGAGCAGGCATCCTGAGGAGCATTCTCAGGCTGGACAAGATTGTACTGTGGGGGAAAACAATCCTGGCTGCAGCACTGGGGCTGATTGCTTAACGGCAGTATGGCACCAAGTCAAGGCTGTACAGCATGGTGTGTGGTAACAGCTGTTTATGGTCCAGTTCCTCCAACGCCTGCAAAGCTGAGATGTTTCAGCACTGTTATTCATTTGCATACTCTGTCCCAGGTGGCATCTCCAGAGGGACATAAAATAAAGAACAGCAGCAGGGAATTGGATGGGATACTTGGTGTTACTAGCCTGCTTGGTGTATTTATCAGACTTCCACCTAGACTCTTTGGACAAGAAGTCACAAAGCACAGCTTGTGTGTGGAGTAAGTCAAAAGCAGGTGTTTCTTGGCTGCAAGCAGAGGTGACTGAAAACATTCCAGCTACCTTGCAGTAATACGTGCTTTGCTAGCTTGCACAAAAACAAACTCTGTCTTTTGTCTGAAGCCAAATATTGCTTTTGTCTCCCAGGGAAGAAGTAACCCATCTCACAGCCTTTAGTGTTCTGTTTCATTTACAGGCTGTGCAACACAGTAGTGTGTTCTCATCCATATTAATAGGGCACTTAGAGATGTTTGCTCAATGGGAGAAAAAAAAATCCTGAAATTCCCAGTATGAACATAGACTGCCTTGAGCATAGCTACTGCTAGACTGCTGGGTGCCTTAGGTCAAGGTTAGGACCTTTCTTCTACCTGCACATTGGTCGATTTGCCCTCATCTTTTTAGTTTAGTTATCATCCTCATTCCTGCAGCTGTGACTCTACCAGCAGTGAGCCCTAGAACCAGATCTGGCCTTGAGCAAGTATTTTAAGCTGTTGTTGTTTGCACTAGGTGTTAGTGACATACTTCCAGAAGCCGAGGTTCGTACCAGCATACACAGGTCTTGTTCCTGTGCTTAACTCCATCGGTGCAAAAAACATTGCTCCCTGCTTGCCTGCAGGCATGCACTGAGGAGGATGGGTCAGGAGCTAATGACCTGCTGGGAGAAACGGGCCATGCGCCCATAACAGGGAAGGCTCCTGCCAGCTGAGCGGCAGTGCCTGCAGAAAGGATCATTTTTTCATGCAGCTGAAGGAGTAAAAACTCCTCTGGGGTGAATGACTAGGTTACCGTGTGGCTGGATAATCACTATGGGGTAGATTTCCAAGTGTTCACCCCCTCCAACAGATTTTATTAAAGGCCAGAAACTGCAGGCCACCTAGCCTCCCGTGGGACATATATGGCTGCATTTTTCCAATGTTAATATCCCTTAAGTACATAGCATGGCTTGAAAATCTGGTGAAGACCTGTTGCTAGCCTCAAATAAACTGTCCTTCTTTGAAAATGTAGCTGGGCAAGTTCTGGAGGATGTCAAAGAGTCACGCAACATAGCAGTGGAGTCTGAGAGGCTCAAATATAAGTTGGCCTTTGGAAAAGAGAGGTCACCACCACAGGACTACCACAGAGTTCAAGGGCAGGCACCCCCAGATCTCCTCTCTGTTGGGCTGTGCCTTTCTAGATTCTCCAGTGTGGAGGGTGCCTTTAACACACACAGACACCTCATCTAGAAAGAAACATCAGGAGAGACAATTAAGATTAGGTGACACTGTCAGAGGGAAGTGTGCTCCATGCGTGTTCTCATGGAGTGATCACCTCACACGAAACTGTGTGGTTGGCAACTTTCAGTACCGAAGAGAACATCAGCAAAGGGATGGACCAGCCCAGAGTGGGCCAGCTCACCCACAGCTAAGGATTCTATGATTTCATGTGGTCCTTATGCCCTCACAGCCCTGAATGAGGATTTGCATATTGCGCAACTATGTTCTCAAACAGAATATTGGTTTCCAGAGGACCCATTACTAGATGTCGGGGTGGTCTAAAATACAGTTTTACGCATCTACCATGGCCAGTTATTAACCCCATACTATATAACCTATGTTAGGAAGAACAGCCCTCTTCCCAAATGGAAACAAAGAAAAAAAAGTAGCAGTGGCCATACAGCTTTCTGTAATTGTTGTTTCAGTTGCAGCTTGCTCTGTGTTGAACACCTCCAGGGAACTGACTAGCTTTGCATTACTTACTTAGATTGTTTGTACCATTTCTTACAAACCAAACAAAATGCTAAAATCTGCTGCTGCTCTAAAGTCAGACAAAGAAGAGCAAATAACTATTTTCCCCCCTAATTTAATGCAAGCCTAAGAAACTTTTTAAAGATGTTTTGAATATGTTGCAAGCTGGGTTTGGTTTTAAGCTAAACACATTTTGGCAAGCCACCTTTAAACATAAATAAGAATAGAAGATTCCTAAAAACTTTTGATCAGAGGTTTTAATTAAGCCCTTAAGATTCTTTTGGTCTACCTGATGCGATAATTACAAGTACTAAAGCTAGCTGATAGATGCAACAATGATAGTGATGATGGCTGTTAAAAATACAGCTCAAGTGTTACGCAAAAGGGAAAAAACTTGTAATGTCATGAGCTACAATAAGGTGACTGAAGTGTAAGAGACATTCTGAGTTAGTGATTTTAAATCCCTTTGTAACCAACATCAAAGGAAAAAATATATACATATATCTTCTTCAGTCATTCTATGTTAAAGCTAAACTAACTCCATCTGTTAAAACTTACTTTCTCTAAAGGATAATCGTGTCTCTTCCTAGTACATTTTGCATTTCTGTCCAAAATAACCTGTTGCACCAAAGCTACTCAAAATTCCACTATCAGCTGTTTGAATTAAACAATGCCTGAGCTGTTGACTTACCTTGCCTGCTGTCAGAATAAGAGCTCTGATTACAATACAATAATAGTTGGCTTAATTATCAACCAGCTTTTACAAATGTAGGCTGTACACACAATTTTGATGGGGTTTAACTGTATGAAAAGTATGAAGGGTGTGGTTACTACCACAGCCCTTCAGGACAAGGAAAGATCCCCTTGCGGAATGCAAATGAGATCTATTTGCTTTAGGTTTTTACTTACTCAAGTTATGAAAAATTGTACCTTCCAAAGTACTCTCAAAATCTGGGGCAAGCCAAAAATTAAAAAGAAATATGTTACAATTAACCCAAAACAAAACGCCTCTGTCTTTTTACTTTATTTTCATAAAAGGAGTTTTATAACAAAGTACTTTAACATAAGTGAAACTTCTAATAAGTATAGTTTAACACAAAGAGTTCAGTGAAAATGCAACAGCCATAAAACAGATCAGTCTTGTCAAGTCTGAAAAAGCAGTCCAGAGGGAATTTCCTCAAAGGGCTCATCTTTGATTTAACTTTAACTCCCTGGTGTTGGGATGTAAGTTGCCCAGAAGGCCAGTCTATGATTCCACAGTCATTAGTACAGGTAACCAGTACCACAAAGTCTGGATCAGACTTGATGGTGCTCAATCATGCTTCTAGCAAATGTACCCAATGGAGAACTTAACCCCAGCTTGAACTTTTTTGAGAATTCAATGTCAAGTGCAGTGGGAAAGACTGTACCTTAAACCTTTGCCAACAACATTAACATTAGGGCAGCAAAGATGATTAGGGACTCTTTTCGGTGGTGCCCAGTCACAGGACAAGCAGCAATGGCCATAACCTAAAACACAAGAAGTTTCACCTCAACATGAGGGAGAACTTCGTTACATTGAGGATGTCAGAGCACCAGAACAGGCTGCCCAGGGGGCTCGTGGAGTCTGCCTTTCTGGAGACACTCAAAACCTGCCAGGATACGTTCCTGTGTAACCTGCTCTTGGTGGCCCTGCCTTTGCAGGGGGTTGGACTGGATGATCTCCAGAGGTCCCTTCCAACCCTAACAATTCTGTGATTAACCTGCCAACCTTTCTAACAGATCTGAACAGCAGACTTGGTTTATGCTGCATAAACACACTGCATTGTGTGGCAACAGCACTTGTGATCTGATACTAGGAAACAGAAGCAGCTGAATTTGCTGCTTCCAAATATTGTTTGAGAGCAGATCTTACTAATTTGTCAGAGAGTGGATTCTACATAGTGACATTTCTCTGTTTTACAGGAGCTAAACACCTGACCTGTTTTCTCCCCTTGCAGTTGTTCCCATTTATTTTAAGCAGATTTAGCACAACACAGGAGCTTCTAGTAGCAATGGCAGAGACCACACTAGTGCTCTGATATGCAGAATCACTGGGGTGAACTGCAACAAGGCATCCACACTTCCAAATGTGGTAATATTACTTTCTCAAATGAGAAATATCAGCTTTGCTTGTGCTGGAGGTGGGTAAGTCGGGTCATTCATGTTTACTCATGCTCACCTCTTAAAATGATGGCAGATGCTGTGCTCCTAGCCATGCCTAGGCTCATAGCTATGTTATGGATCAGGAATAATGAAGCAATTCAGTTACCTGTTGTCACATCACATTGATTATCATCTGAGTCCAGTCTATCAGCTATTAGCTTTGCATCTGGGCATCTAAAGAAGCCGTATCAGAAGTGGCGTCTGGGGAGGCTGCATTAAACCTGTCTACTCCTACTTCCTGGCCAGGATTGGCAGTGTTTAAGGCAGTCCCAGTCTCTTGTAAATACCCTGTTTCCAGGGAGGGGAGGGATGCACCATTTCAGCAACTTCTCCCTTTGCCTCCTTTTCTGGATGATCCTGAGACGTCTTTCCCTTCAGATCAGGGAGCAGGACTTCACAAACAGTAGCTGCAGCCCAGCCTTGGTTTCCCAGGGGATAGCATTGCCTGTTATTTATTCAGACATTTTGTTCCCAACTTTTATTGCTCTGTTTTATATGATAGGTGAGGTCAGGGCCTTTGTAATATAGGAACAGTGTCACCAGATTTCTCTCCAAAGAACAAGCACAATGGTGCAGAATAATCAGGTATGCATGCCAAAGAAAAGAATACTGTGGTTTTCACCTGGACAGTTATGTCAGTTATGGAGAGGAAAATATAATTGAGGGTGGTGGGAGTTTTGTTTCATCATAAATCATTGATCTCTAGCCTGCTATGTAGATTAGAACCAATCTGTGGCTTCTCAGAGATTAAAAGCACATAGGACAAGCTGAACTAAAAGCTGTAATGTGAATGATCTTTTTCCTTTTTCTTTTTTTTTTTTTTTTTATAAGACATTGGGCTGCTCAATTTTAACACATTCAACCTGCTTCTACTCACTGGTGAGCACACACATATCTCTTTTATCTTCAAATAAACTGGTTCGGTGTAAGGAAGCGAATATATAGATTGAATCCAAGGGCTAAACTACAAGTGCATGCTCATGGGTATTTGCACCGGCACCTATTTAAAGTCATAGAGTCATAGAAATAGAATCATAGAATAGGTTGGCTTGGAAGGGACTTTAAAGCTCAACTAGTTCCAAACCCCCTGCAACATGGAGAGACACCTCCTACTAGACCAGGTTGCTCAAAACCCCATCCAACCTGGCCTTGAACACTGCCAGGCCTTGTTGAAATTCATGAGGGTCACAGGGGCCCAACTCTTAAGCCTATAAAGGTCCTTCTGGATGGAGTCCCTTCCCTCCAGTGTATCAACCTTTTCCAGCCAGTGGGATTTTCACAAACACAGCTTCTCAAATATGGTAGGTAGTGGCTCAGCCACTTACCTGCCAGTTCCCTGAGGACCTGCAGATGCATCTCATCAGGTCTCATGAAGTTATGTACCTTCAAGTTTCTTAGATGTTCTCAAATATGTTCTTCAATATGTTCTCTTCTTTACAGTCTCCCAGTCCCTGAATTTGCCTTCTGTGAACTGAGTGGTGTGTCCAGAGCACTTGCCGGTGATGATGAAGGCAAAAATGTCATTGAGAACCATTCTCCATATTCCAGGTAAACAGGTCTTCCATTTTCTCCTGGAGAGGGCCCACATTTTCTCTAGTCTTTGACTGTAGGCTTCCTTTTTTTGTGTCTGAGTTTGTCCAGGAGCTCCTTGTTCATTCACACAGGTCCTGGCATTTCCTCTTTGTCAGGATGCATTGTTCCTGAGCTTAGAGGAGATGATCCTTGAATATGATCCAGCTTTCCTGGTCCCCTCTCCCCACCCCCCCACCCCACCCCCCCCGTCTTTATCCCATGGTACTCTATCAAGCAGATCCCTGAAGAGGAAAAATCTGCTCTCCGGAAGCACAGCAAGCTTATTGTGCACCTTCCTCACCACGCTAAGTAACTTGAACTCCACCACTTTATGGTCACTACAGCCAAGGCTGCCCTTGACCTTCACATTCCCCATCAGCTCTCCTTATTGATGAGAACAACATCCAGCACAGCACCTCTCTTTGCTAGTTCCTCTACCACCTGGAGAAGGAAGTTATCATCAATGCATTCCAGGAACGTTATTGCTTCTGCCCTGATGTGCTGTCCCTCCAACAGATATCTGTCTATAGAAATTCTCATGTGCTTGGTCTTCCTTGTCAGGTGACCTATAGCAGACCCCCACTCTAATGTCACCTGTCCCTACCCTCTCTTTAATTTTGCCCCATAAGCTCATGGTCTGCTCATCCATCTCCAGGCAGAGCTCCATGCATTCCCACTTGTCATTGACATAGAGGGCAACACACACTCTTCATCTCCCATGCCTCTCTTTCTTAAAGACCCTGTATCTTTCCATTCCAACAGTCCAGTCAGGAGCCACACTACCACATCTCTGTGATGGCAGTAAAATCATAGCTTTGTAGGCATGCCCATGTCTCTAACTCCTCTTGTTAATTCCCCATGCTATGTGTGTTTGCACAGAGGCATTTCAGTTGGGCCCCTGATGAATCCAGCTTACTGGCTGGAGTGGCTGGAATCCCTTTGTGCAGCGCTTCTGGTGCTTTCCTGCTGGCCTGCAATCCCTCTCTAGGCTCTGGGCACCTCTTGTTTTCACTGGCATCAAACTGGTAGCAGTGAGATGGATTGAGGTTCCCCCCCTCAGCCCACTTCACCAGCTTGACAATTCTATGGTTGAAGATGCTTTTTCCCTTCTCTGAGAGGTGGACCCCATCAGCCCCAGTAGACTGGGTTTCTCAAAGCAGGTCTCATGATCTAAGCAGTCAAAGCCCTGGCTGTGGCACCAGTCCCTGACTTACCCCTTCAGGTAAGTCATGAAAAACTTTGCTCTACAGGCAAGTCAGTGGGAGCCTAACTTCCCTGCACCCTGGGAACTTAGATGTTGGAGAAACATTGGGTGACAAAGGCATACAGCAATAGGTCTTTACCAGCCAAGCTGAGTTGTTTGCACACCAGGTACCTATAGAGACCCCGTAAGCTCTGTCAGGTTCCTGCAGATAGGCATCATTGATGGGTGCTCTGTGTGGCTCAGCATGACTTTTGGTTCTGGAGATGGCCCAAACTGAGAGAAGTCCAACAGGAATTACATCCTCCCTCACAAACTGGGAAAGTCTTGGGTTCCCCACAGAAACTATCAGGTCTCTTCTGGCCTGTACGTTCCACCAGAAGCAGCCCAGTATTGACCAGGGCTGTCAGTGAGGAGGATGCTATCTGCCATTTAGGCTGTAGCGCTCAAAAGGCCTTTAAGTCCTGACACAACACTTTCAACTCAAATTATCCTCTCACCTGAGTATCCCCTCCTGTGAGTCCTGATAACAAGAAAAAGAAGAAAGAAGGAAGGAAAAAAAAAAAAAAAGGACCTTCTCAGACCTCCTCATTTTGAAGATATCTTTCCTCTTTCTAAAACTCTGCCCCACACTTCAGCATGTCTGAAAATGGGATCTGGCCCATAAAGGTACAGTCCTGACATTTCACCTTATCCAGAGTCAGGCACATGACACCACAAATTCTTTTTAACAGTTCTGTTTCCTCATTTTCCTCCAGTACCAAGATAAAGTGGCACCAAACTGCCGCGTTTCTGTTTTATGGAGAGATAATACATCACTAGTCAGCCTTTTTTACAAGACTAATCAATCATTTCATATTGTTGCAGAGCTTCAGAGATTAATGCATTATTTCTTAACGTGTCTTAAAACCATTTATATTACCTTCTCTCGATGACCTAACTTCAGTATACACAGTAACCTATATTCTATTTATGGCATTAGTTGATCTGCTAGTTTACAAATGCTGGAAATGTGAAAAGTTATTCATAAATTAAGGTCACAGGGAGAAGACTTGAAATGCAGTGTAGGCATATAAGGTGTCATGACATACTAGTTAATGAAACCCCTTTTATTTCTGAGGGGAGGGGAATTTCAGAAACAATAGTCCTTCTTGCCTCAAAGACAGGCCATTCTCTATGAAACATTACAGCTGTGCCATACTCAGGAACAGCCCTGAAGTAGCAAATGAGTTTATTCACAACAGAAAAAGTAAACAGCTTTAGAAAACATTTCACATCAGAAGCCTCTGTTTTAACTCATCGTCAATGAAAATTGACGGAGTTTCTAGCCTTTAAGTCCCCTTGCTGGGCTGTGAGTGCTACCCACCAAGCTCAGAGGTGGAGATTGTTTCTGCTGTGAGACTTCCCGAGTTTTGTGTAAGGAAAAGCTGCAGGAACAGGCTTGCAGTGTTGTTCTCCCATTATTTCATATATTCAAAATGACATGCTGTACTTGGCAACCATTCAGCATTTGGCTTCAGCTGTGAGCCTTCAGTAATAAACCAACAGCAGTGAGGTGACTTAAGGACAGAGCAACTGCTTTTACTTTGACTCTGAGGTACAACCTAAAGCCTAACTGCCCTCATCCTATTCACTGGGAGGGAACAGGCTTGAATTTCATACATCTATGCCCTAGGCAGAAGTGGAAAAAGAGCTTTTATCACATCCCTGTAGGCCATACAAGCATGGTTGAATTAATCAGTCAGGGTAACATATGCTCAGATGGGTTTTCAAGAGTCTGACCCCAGCATTTAGATGTAAAGAAAGAAAGATGCCTCCCTTTGTATCAACTTACATTACAGGGCACGACAGTAGAGAAGCAAGATCTATGTCGTAAGCAATGTCATGCCAGCATCCTTATATGCTTTTTCTCTTGAAGGTCAAACCTTCTGATGTCAGAAATACATTACTCCCTAGAAACAGAGCTGCCTTATAACCATAAGGAAGCTGTGGGACCCCATCTTCATACTATCTTCCTACAGTTGTCCAGCTTGAAGGCTTGCAAGGAAAAATTGCTGCTGCTGTGCCTGGAGGCTGTGCAACCATAGGGATGCTCTTAGTTCACTGATCACCATTCATATGCTAGAGCTCAGTCATAACTTTGCTTTATAAATCATGATTTCCAACTACTTTGTGTCATAGTGGAAGCATGAAGTTGGCAGCCCAGCTGACCACAAGGGCAGGTTAATGGCTGTTCTTTGCAACAGGAGCAACTTGGGCTAGTGTAGGCAGAGATAACATAGTGCCAGAAGGGGTAAAAGAAACTCACAGGGAATGTGCATATCTATTCAGTTCTGCCTACACTCTTCTGCTCCATTTAAAAAAATAATCCTTTTCCTAAAAGATAGTTCTAAAACTGCTGGTGTTAAAGACTCAAATGACATGGAATCTCCCACAAAAGCATTGCACTGCGGAAGTTCAAACACCACAATGGTGGGAAAGAGTATGAAGTTTTGCACAAGAAACTGTCACCTGAAAAGGTGAACTAGACTTTTTTTATGACACTTAGCAGGGGAGCATTAAGGTCCAGCATTACCCTTTCGTGCTGAGCCACTAAAAATGAAAGGCTAAGTCATTTCATATAGTGTAGGTGTCAGCAAGCCATTTAGCTAAACCAGTCCCAACCTAACCATGAGTACAAAGGGCAAATCATGTTCAGCCCTGTTTCTGTTTGAACATGGAACAGTGCTGCAAACATGGAGCTGCCAGTGCTGTGTAGCTCAGTTCGTGTGATTTTGACTCCTCTGCCTGAGAGCCACTTTATTTTGTAGGTTTAAGAGTCCCTGGACTGGGTCTTGTATTTAGCATTATGCTCTGGCACCTGATAGTACTAATGGCTTTCCTCTGGTAAACAGCCAGCTAGCTGATCTAGTGAGTATTTTTCAGGAAGTACAAGGAATTATTCTTTATTCAAAGACACTTTGGCGAGTTCTATGACCTTTTATCTGCAATAGGCAGAAAAGAATGGACAACAAGAAGTTGGTCATACTCAGGATTCGCCTAGGTTTCTAGCTCGTCTCTGAGACGGGCAGTACACACACGCCTAGGGACAGAAAACAGCATGCAGACCCTTGAAATCCCTTCCTGTTAGCTTTGAAAAGCTACACTTTCAAAACACATACTGAAGCTGGTTCTTGGCAGGTATAAAAATCATTACACTAGAAAAAAAGTCTTTAATTTCTGGAAGAATTTGGTCTAGACCAAGTAGAACATATAGAGACTTTCTAAGATAAACAGCGGTGTGATGTACTTTGGAAACATCATTTCCAAGGAAAATGACAGCAAACAAACCAGCAGCTACTCAGGAAATTAACAAGGATTTGCTGCTGTTAACTAACTTGCACATGTGCATGCAGTGCATATCATTCAGGTACTTTTGCATACGTGAGAAAGCTCTGTGTGTGGCAACTAATGAGCTGGTGCTGGTTTCTGTGCAGCAGGGAGTTTACCTCCAGGCCTTTGGTGAGCTAATGAAGGAGTTCCCTTGCTGTTTGACTGCCAAGAAGAAAGAGGAGAGCAGAAAGGCAGGAGCAAGGCAGGCAACGAGAGGCCCAGCCTCTTCAGGAGGTCTGCATGAAGAACACGCGCCACACAAACATAGCAAATGCTTTGCCTTTCCACGGCTGGAAAAGCCAGGGCCACCCTGCCTGTGGGAGCATCCCTCAGCCCAGCCTCAGCTCTTTGAAACCTCTCTGCAGAAGATCACCTGCACAGGTCACCTGGGGACAGGGAGACACAGCACCCAAGGGAATTGGCTGGTCTGATTTTTCTCTGGGAATCTTCCCAACGACGGAAAAGCACCTTTAAGACCTTCACCACTGTAAAGGCTCCAGCTGACAAACTTCCCTGGACCTGCACAATTGGTTCCCTTGCTTGAAATCCCTCCTTTTGTTTGGAAGAGTATATTTGGCTTGGCCCAAGAAAAGGTTCTCTATCTTATCTAAACAGTACATTAAAATCTTCCTGGCAAATGCCAGGCATGCACCAAAGCAAAAGGAAACAAATGCCTATTTGTTCTTGACGTGGGGGTTGGGGTTTTACCACGGTTGGCAGGATGGGAACGTCACCATGCTCAAGGCATCTGCACGAGGGGTAGTCATGCTCCAGGAGCAGCACAAGTTTTCCTGTCCACAACACGTGTGCCACTGCCACTGCTGACAGTCATCCCTCTAACATCCCCCAGTGGGACTGGCACTGTCTTCCCTCTGAAGGTGGGAAATCGAGGCTCACAGTAACAGCAGCAGATTTCCTCCTTTTCTTGCCAGCTTAACCTGGAGTCCGAAAGCCAGCCTGGGTCCACGTGCAGTGAATCAATAATGTTTCTCCAAGAAGTTCTCAGAAAAGGCCTGCAAGTAAGTCCTCATGCAGATGAATCAGGCCTTGTGACCCAGGAGATCCTGTCAGGGCTTTGTGAGGAGGCCTAGAAGAAAACCATAGGTAAGCTGACCAGTTTCAAATAGGCACAATGAATGGACAGAGCGAGGAAAACCCCCCTTGCCCCTAAATGGTGCTGCTGCTACAGCATCTCTTACTAAAAGCAGGAAGAGGGGAAGGAAGAAAATAAAAGATGCTACATCTGAAGAAATTAGCTTCATTAATCTCCACATCAAACCCCATAACTACTGAAAGAAGTTCAGCCCTGTTATCATGTTCAGCAGCAGCAACAAGACAGTGACAATTCACCTCCAGTGCTCATCCGGATGCTTCATCTGAAGCCAATTCAGAAATGCAGGTCCACATCAGGCACTGACATAACTATGGGATTCAGAGGCCTCCAGACACTGCAGAACATGGTTTCGAGGTGGTCTTGTTCCTCCCGAAGAATCTCCAAGAACTACAGCCAAAAAGATCCCTCATTTGTTTTGTTTGTTTGCTTTTTTCTTTTTTTTTTTTTTTTTTCCAGTTATCTGCATCTTTTTTTTCAGTGTGGATGAATTGGAGTACTGTGAGGATTCCCCCAAGGGGTTAGAGCTGGCTTCCAGAGCACTGTACAGCACAGTGAGGATTATGACTCACCAGGCAAATTTACAGCACTATGTCCAGCAAGTCCAGAATAACAGCAGGGAGAAAGCATCTCAGCAAGGAAGATGCGTGCATGCCTGAGAAGGGACCATTGTCACACACGAATTCCACTTCTAAATAGAAGCCAGCATTTGCCTATGCAGCATCTGTCACCAGGTTTAGACAGCCACATGATCCTCCTGGCTTTCTCTTGCAGCCAACGCAAGCTATGTCATGCAAGAGGAACATGCTGCTGCTGAGGACAGGGGCAGGGAAGAAGAAAAAGCTGTCAGTGATCATTGGAGGCTTTGTAACATCTAGTCTGTTCTACGCGTGCAACTCTTGTGGTAGTGCCTGAAGGCCCTGACAAGACTGGTGTCGCTTCCATAGTACACACCATATAAACATGCACAAAGATAAAGTTTTTGGCCTTGGGCAGCTGGATGTATCTACTGGCAATGGATGGGAGAGATAACAGACACAGTGAAGGGAAACATTGCCACATGGACAAGTTGCAGAACCAAGACCTGCTCAGGGCCTCAGAAGGGCTGCTGGTGAAGACTAGCGAACAGACCTATGTGTTTGCCCTTTTGACCAAAGGGAGTGAAAAAAACACGTTTTCTTCCAGGAAAATGCCATTTCTGCTCTGCAGCTAAAAAGTGTTTCAGCTATGAGCTGAAAAACATTGGAGCTACCAGCTTACTGCATGGTCCCACCTCAGACCCCGCTGGTGGTCTTCTCCAGCCTGAGCACCCCATCGATCCCAGGCCAAACGTGTCCTGGCATTGTGGCTTTCTGCAGCACAGGATCTCTTGGCAAACACCCAAGCCATCAGAAAATTCACTTTTGCCCAGCAGCTTTTGCCAGACTTGAATGTAATCTGGGGCTTGGAAAACACAGCTTTACTTGTTTTAATTAAAACCAAACCCCTCCGCCCAGAGTTCTCTCTCCGTCACTCTTGCTCTCTCCCTTTCCCCAACCATCTGACGCATTTTAGCAGACATGTCATCAGACTCTGGTTCAAGGGAGGGGAACGGCCATCTAATACAGCATCTTGCATCAGTATCCCACCCCTCTCTTGGGGAACTGAGATGATGGACTTGGCAAGCAGAAGATGGACTGCCGTGTAAGTGAAGAAACACACGTACACGTCGGCGAGTGTGTTTCAGTGGGAAAATAGAGAGCGTGTAAACGTAAAGCTCCAGCTTCATTCACTGTTCCTGGATCCTCCAACTGCTTCCCAAGCACCAATGGTTACTGATCTAAAAGACTGTTGTGATAATAGGCTGATAACATGCTCCTGACTGATAACATCACCAACAGCAGCCAGCTCTGTAAGTGAAAACAAACATCTGAGTCTCTAACAATGCCATAAATTGCACCGTTTATGAAATAAATCTAAATGCATTAGGATTTTAAAATTAGCAGCAGAAACGAATGTTTTCCACAGCCTAAGTGCATACAGCATCCAGTTTGCACATGTTCCTCTATCCATAAGGCTGGCTCCACAACATCAGGAAAGCCTTGCCAGTACTCAGAGACCCAGGTGGTATCCAGCCATGTGAGTATGGATACTCATACCTAAACCCTTGGTGGAAAATCAAGGGAATTTGGTACCATCTTTCAATGATGATACAACTGTTGAAATCTGTATTTGGTGCTCTCACCAGGCAGCTCACGGTATTCAGCCTTTAAAAAAGCCCAGCTGTTTATTTGGTTTTCTCACCGTGTCTTTAAGACCTAACTTTACACTCCTTGCCAACCTTACCACATGTAACTAAACAGGTATTTTGCTGTTCACCTTGTACTCAAGAATTTAATTTCAAAACATCATTTTATTTTAAGACGTGGGAAATACAATTTTTTGACTACCCATTAATTATCAGAGGGTCATTAATAAAGATTTAATCATTATTTAAAATAATCTAAAGGCGTATATGTCTAATTAAACATATGTGCATGACAGTTTCCAGCAAATGACGCATGCATGTGCTTTGCAATTCAAGTAGATCCATACATCTCACTGAAGCAAGACCTAAGAGTTTAACCAGGGCCAAACTCATAACAGGCCAAACTGGCCCTGGACCAGACACTTTAGTGGAATAACTGAACAGACCTCACCCTAGTTTCTTCCTCAAAAGAGTTCTGGGTTTACATTTTTACATTAATAAGGCTCACAGTTATTTACTCAGAGCTAATTCTATCCCAGTGTAAAATACTTGCCGCAATTAGTGCATGGTGTCATCTTCTTCACTGAATTCATTTTAAGCTGTTGATACATCTACACAAGTTAAGGTACCATTTGGACTCTAACGGGGCGATCTTCTAGTCTAAGTAAGGCTCAAATTCAGTGCACCACAAACATCCTCACAATTCCTTGCCTGCTTTGTCCAGCTGGCAGGTATTTTGGGGCAAGAAGAACCACTTTCTAGATGTCTGCCTAGTATTGCAGGATCCTGTATTCAGCAGAAGCTTCAGAATGCTACCTCTGCACTCACAGCATATTTTACATTTTGCCTTCTTTTCTCAAATGAAGACCACTCACTGCTTTCATAAAGGCAGCTTGGAAAACTGTTCCTTGTCCAGGAATCATTTTGGATCAAAAGGGTTCAAGTGATTCACTGAACTGCCAAGCATTTTGAAGCTTATCCACCACTAGACATAATAAACTATCATACCACTGCTTAACAACTAATGCAGAGAATACTGTGTGTCACTGCATTATGGAAAGAGCACACAGCCTTCTGCCAAGCATACAGGGATAGATGGATGTCTGAAAGCCAAGATCAGGCAGACTAGCCAACCCTCTGCATTGCCATAATGAGAAGTTCACACATCAGCAAGTTCATGCTGCTTGCTAAATAGCCCAGTTAAGGTCTTTGCAAACCAAAACACCAGGTACTGGCATCCTATAATGAAAAATCTGATTGCCAGCTCACAGCTTCACTGTGCCTGTGCATTCAGAGCTTATACAGATGCACTTTTCTCTGCTGTACTGTGGGTCATTTGGGCATATATATATACACTGAGCCTGGTGGATTTCTGCCTAGATTTCAGGCTCTCTGTAACCATTTCACCATCTGGCATGCACACAGTATTGCCCATGTACAGACAATGTGGACATTTTCTTCCTCACCACAATATATAAATCCAGAAATCTATGACAAAGAGCAATTTAAAAATACTTTAATTCTGCCCCACTAAAATTTGTAAACATAAAATGAAGCTGAGGAGTAAAGTAGACCCAGTCTGCAGCAAAGCTGCCTGGTGCCGTGCAGCTTCAGCCATGGACACAGCTTGGTACTAGAGTCTGGAGGGTTACCTCAGGGCAGCACCATGCACAAGGCTAAAAAGCCCTGCTTGGCAGCCTGAGAGCTGTCACGTCAAGAGGCCCACAACCTACCACACAAACAAGGGGAAGGTCCTCCTGCGTCTTTTCAAGTGGTCTTGTCATACACAACCAGCCCTATACACAACCAGCCCTACTCTACACTGGGAACAAATTGAAAACCACCTCTCTTGTGTTTTGGCAGTACGGAAAGTTGCTCCTCCAGCACTTGCTCTGAGTATGCGTAGTGCAGATTACGGCACAAAGCTATTTTTCACTTCCCCCTCTGCCTGCAGCTCCAAGGAAGAGATAAGTGGCTGCCTCTCCCATGTGTCTGATGTCCTCAGCTGTACTTGGAAGGCATCAGGAAAGAGGGTACAACACTAGCATGGCTATAAGGCTGGTGCTTGCAAGATGACTATCGCCTTGGCTTGATCCAAAGATCAATGAAGGACCTTCTATGAAGACCACAGGTGATTTTTTCATTTGCTTTAACAGGAAAATTTGGAAGCAGCCCCCGGGTAAACAAGGGTTTGAAGCACAGAAACTTGATTATCTGCTTTGCTGGTCAAGACCGAGGCATAGCAAGCAAGATTTCTGATCTGAAATCTCAGTTTGTGGAAAACAGACCATATGAAGAATAAAGGAGAACTTAGATAAAACCATCAAAAGAAAAAGGACACCAGTAAATAGGGTCTATCACCTTGGAGACTCCTTTGAAAATCCAAGCCAGGCTTTTACTGAGGATTAGAAATGCAGACTAGCTATTGCTGGAACTAAGGCCAGGTCTTCAAACAGCTTTAGCAGCAACTCTTACAGGAAATACTAGGTACAGCAGAGCAACACAAAGATTCAGTCTTTATAAGCCACAGCAAAAGAATCCACTCAGCTTGCTTCAAGGGTGCAATAAAAGTAAGGCACACCTCCTCTGACGTTATATAGCATTGGTCTTGCTGTAAGCGCAGTGTCTCTCCCCTTCATTGATGCAGACACTGATTTCACTGCCCTGTGCCTCTTGCAACAGGAAGAGGATATAGTATAGAGCAGAAGGCTTGGTCATCTGTGGTCCTCCAGTATCAGCAGATGCACAGGGCTGCAGTAGAAGAAACATCAAATTAATCACTGGAATGATGCCTGTAACTGAATACCATGATGACAACAACCATGACATTGCGAAAATATTATTCATGTGCCAGGAGAATAATTACAGACACGCACCAGTCTGGGAGTAGTGGTGATAAGATAGTAGCAACAATAAAGTTAACTGTGTCTCCACTAGCTGTTACAAGGTTACTAAAGAAGAAATGGGGTTCTTTGACCTCTGGCATCCCAGTCTCTCAAGATTATCAAAATGGTCTCTTCCAGCCTTTAAACTTCTGTTTGACTCTACAAATCTGCAGCACATAAGTGTAAAGATTAAGAATCCTTTTTCCTGTGTGAGAAAAGCACTTTTCTTAACCAAAACACATAGACATACTAAGTCAACTTAAGGGTCTTTCTAAGAAAGTCGTGAGTTTTTACTTAAGTAACTGTGGTTTCCTGACCACAGTAACACATAAAGGCAACAACGTTGCCCTGTGCACTGAAAGCTGTTACAGCTGGATATGAAAATCTCATGTATAAAAGACAAAGAGGCCCAGCACAAACCTGCTTATTTCATGGTTTCCCCTTTGGAGATCAGGTTGGCTGGTCCAGTGTAAAAGTGGAGCAAAGAAAAAGCAAACAGGCAAAAGATAAAATAGCAGGAGAAAGCAAAGCAAAACAAAACCGAATAAAAGGTGAAAGAGAAACAATTAGGAAATAGTCAGATGCAGCCAAAGAAGGCTGTGGATTAGGAAAAGAAACCAGCAGAGGGAAGTGTATATGGTGCGGTGTCGGGGTGGGGGGGAAAGGCAGATAGGTTGGTACTTGTTCCAGGAAATGTAAAAAGACTGGGGAGATTCAAGTTCAGTTCCTGCTTCTTCCAGAAGCTGGACAAATTCATTGACCGCTGTTAATGAGCAACTCGGATGTCTTCACTACCCCTAAAGCAATCGTGATTTACATGCTTAAGTGTCTGTGAGGATCTGTTCCTCATTTCCCGCCGGGTAAGGAATGGGTACAGAGGGAAGCGATTTGTTCACCACAGAGGGATTTCAGGAAGATAGATACCTACCTTCTTAACGCACAGGCAGTTTGTATGGCTACTGGGTGACAGAGGGGCAGGTAGCAAGGACACATCACAAGGGGAAATCTGGTCACAAGCTAATGTGAGCTGGCATCTGTGATACTGACATAAGCATTGCCACCTAAACTACCATCAACAACTAGCTGTGCAGTACAAGGGCAAGCGCAGCATCCTCAAACGCAAACTGCTTAAATTTATATCAGCAAATAGAAACACATTTGTCACCACTGAAATATGCAGAGGTATCTTATGTTTGCTAAAGGAATCCTGTTCTCTTGGAGACTATTTTCTTTCACAGTTAATATCCAGCTGCAGACTTCAGTTCTCATGTAATCAAAACATTCACAAAGTTTATTAAAAAATGGTTTCAGTCTCTATCCAAAACACTCTCAGAAGCTAGCAAGAATTTGCAAAGAAATCCCAATGAAAAATGTTATGCTCAAGCAGAGCACATTTCTAATTCTTTCATCATTTTCTAGGCAGGTTCTTCCATCAAAGCTGGACTGTTTCTCGTAATTTCTGTGCTGCCCTATGAGAATGCAAGGGCAGAGGACAATGGGATATTTGATGGGCAGAGAAAGCTGAAGGCCAGGCCAACATGGCTGGGTGCTGAGTATTTCACAGAGGACCACTGCTGGACCCCCAGACAAGCATGAGGATGTGAGCTGAAGTAGAAGCTGAAGACTTCAGCTACTTGGGCTGAAGTAGAAGGTGAAGATATCTATCTTTCCTTCAGGCTTCAAGCTTCACGTGCCAGAAGACTGAATGTCAGGAGGGTGTTACTGGGGCCCCAGTGCTGATGGCACAGCACTCACTCCAGTAAGGCAAAACTTGGTCCCAGGAAGAGAACGTGGTCATAATGAGACTTCACAACACAACTTATAGGCCACCCTAGTATCATTCCTCAAAGGAGTTGCTGCCTCTTTCTTTGGTACATTCCTATAAAGCTGGCTATTGCGAATGACTGCTTTCAGCTATCCTGATGAGCTTTGCTGCAGCTAAATTTCCTGATGCTGAAGTGCCTTTTTCACCCTGGGGTTCCTCCAGTTTTGCAAGGATCCCACAGTCTTCAGTTTAATTCTCCTTCTGTGTGACCTTAGATACTGACACAGTCTGGTCTCCCCTGAGAAGTCAGTGAGAAGTCCTTACTCTACACCAGCATCAGGAAGCATCTCTCTCTGCTGCTGACTGCAAGCCCCCAGAATCTGCCCAGCCCAGTGCAAGAAGGTGCAAATCCCTGCCCCTGGAGTGTAGCCCAGCTCAGCTTTTTCCCCTCGGCCTGATCCAGCACAGACAATGGTTACACAGCCACAGGAACAACTGCTTGCACCACAGCTTGAGAAGTGGGCTCAGAGTCTGCAGAGCTTCTGGGTACAGATTTAGCCCAGGAAGCTTCTGAGCCCCATGCCAGTTACATGCAAAAGACATTCTCAAATTAACCATGCAGGAGCATTTGGTGACATCAGTAAACTTAGCATTGAGTTTCTTGTGCTCATTGCTCCTTGAGGTAGATTAATACTCACTGTGCAGCCCGAGGGTGTGTTCTAAAACTTCCCTTCCTGGCACTGTAATTATGTTTGAAGATGTGACTTCCTTAACTGATGCAGCACATGAACCAAACAGCACAAAAATGCTCCCATCACCGTGTTGTGAGGTAGTATCATTGCTCCAGCTCTACACAAATTTTGATACACCTGACAAGCTTATGCTTAAATTTTCTTGGAAGATGAGTTGTTCTCAAACTCCATGCTCTAATAATTTACTCCTTAGACTTGGAGATGTGAACTATCAGCACGGAGGAAAAGAGTTTTGTCTGCTATTATCTGCAACAATGAATGCAAAGATCTTTAGAAGTAAAGGTTTGATCTTCAGACTTTGATTACTGCAAGAAACACATTGATTTCTCTATAGCAAAATTAGCTGCAAGCTTATAATAATGAGAGAGAAATAAGAATTACACAAAGTTTCTGTGGATACTCCAAGAGCAAAGCTGCCTAAAAATTTGGCATCATTTGGAACAAGTGCTTAAAATTAACTGTTAAAAGTCGAAGCTCAAATGTGAAGGTTGGGCTCAAATCCAAACACCCCTGTAGTCCTGGAACTTTACAACCCATGATGTGTTGGGGAGGGGAAATCATCTTTTGAAAGCAGGACCTGGCCATTTGTTCAGTCCTACAGTTTAAAATACAGACTGGCTTTTATCCATCAAATGCACTGAAGCATGCTCACACCCTAGTGTGTCCTGAAGGGGCTTTTCTGAATCAGGACCAAAAAGCAACTGAGACCTCAATACAAATGAGACAGCTAATCTGTCTTGCAGATACTAATTTCTTTTTTCTTTCGCCATCCTGTGCGTTCCTAAAACTAGCAGAAAAACAGTTGTGTGTGTATATAAGCCGCCTTGAATCAGTGCTGTTCTGCTGGGTTCTTATGTTACATTCTTTTGTGCTACATACAATTTCCACTAGGACATTTTGTCCCCCAGGCTTCATCAGCCAGTGTATTACATCCACCCCCCTGCATCCCCGCCTCCCTCTGGTTGCATAACTTTAGCCAGGATGTTAAATTAACTCTCTTCCAGATGAGTTTGACATAATCTTATTTGCTTTCATAGCACATATGCCAGTATGCAAATACATTACTCAGCACTATCGACTCTGCACTTTCACCAAACTATTACTCTTTGTTTTTTTAATGATGGTTCACTAGATACCAGATAGGAACATTGCTATGTCAAGCAGCAAGATACTCACGTCTAGCAGGAGGAATCTGGTGATATTAGAAAATGAAGTCTGGCTGGCATGTGTAAGGGTGAACAAAACAACTCCTTTCCCACCTCAGTATCTCACTCCTACTTGTTTGAAGACACCAGGTCATGTTTTTTAACTTCCAAGGGAAACCTCAACCAACTTCTCCAGGTTTCCAGGACATGAGTGGCTGTAATGGCAAAGCCATACAAATGGACTATGCAATTCAGCAAAATCTATGCCTGTGTCTATGACATGTCTGTGTTTAAACAGCTTCCCGGGTCCCAGGAGCAACCTTGGCTGCCTCCTGACTGGTGTAGCAGAGCAAGACCGGCTCACCCCTCATTTGTGGTGCCTGTGTGTACCACAAGAAGGAAAGCCATGTGCAGAAGCTGAAGTAAGAACGAGATAACCAGAAGCCCTGTGTCCACACTGCAGGTCTGTGCTAGGGTCAAGGGACACACATCCACCCATGGTGGCGAGGTCAGTCCTTAACAGCACCACTGCCCATACATAGGCAGCAGTGCCAAACACATTCATCCATGAGGAGGAAAAAACAGTCCCAAGTGTTTGCTGGCAACTGAAGTAACCTCTGGGTGAAACCTGCACTGCCGAAACCAGGGGCTCATGACAGATCCATGTGTCCAAGGAGCCCAGCCTGATACAAAATCCCAGCCACAACTAAGTTAAACACAAAGAGTAATCAAACCCTCCCTTTAATGAAAGGTATAAGGCTTTGTAGCTGTCCCATTTTGTGCAAGGTAAAGAAATCACAAAAAATGCTGCATAAACTGGATCAAAGGAGACTTTTGACAGTCTTGCTTTGTATCTGCTGTGGCCTACCACAGACTTTCAGGGTGCAAAACTGCACTTGGGGCTTCATTTTTTATTTGATCCCAACACTGCACAAATAGGCACCAAAAGACTTGAAAACAGCATTTCCAGACTGGAAAACAAAGGCACAGCAAGTAAACATGAGGAAGCGAGAAGTTCAGCTTAAATGCCAGAGAAACAAATTATGCGAGTTGCCTTTTTTACTCCTGTGGTGGGTCTGGGATGATCATGGTCCTGCTGGGTTGCCCATCTTCTCGCACAGGATGACGGATGCTTGCGGGTTGCTTCTGCTAGGGGACTCCAAAGCCTGGGACACAAACCGGGACACAAAGCAGAGGGCAGGTGTCCACACACTGCTTTCAGAGCTCCCCAGGCTCAGGCAGCTCTCTGGCTATTGAAAGGAAAAAAGCTCATTTCCCTTACTTCTTTTCCTAACTATTCTTTTCCTCCTGATACGGAATCACCAGCTTGCAAATAGGGAAGAGGCTCTTTGACACAGTGAGTTACATCACTCCAGCTACCCAGTAAATACATTGATTTTACTAGGGCTCCTGTCTAACTAACCATGTCCTTCACCAGTCTGTTTATGGCAAATCTAAAAATAGCACAGACTTTTCACCTGGAATTAGCATTTCTACTATGTTTAATTAATACCAAACTTAGAACAACTAATTCTTTGATGCTGGAACGTGCTGTGTTTCTTCTTTGCGTTGAGGGAAGTCTATTTTTTTCTGCAGGCTCATTTTTCCCCTCTCTTTGTTTCATGTCTGATTACATTTAGCATGGATGTTTCCGATATCCTCGCATGCCAAGAAGAAGTATTACTTTCTTTTATCCCTGAACAATCCAAACTCATATTTAACAACTGAAACTTGGCGTGATGACTGGTTTCAATAAAGGCCACATTTGCTTTGCCAAGGAAATGCATTTAGCTAAGGCTGAACTATCTGTCCTCAAAAAATTATCACACTACTACGGTGTGTTCATTTCATCAGGTAAAGGGCCTTCATCTTGTGAAAACCTATCCTGCAAATGACCTGAGAAAGTAAATTTAGTATAAAAAAAAAAAAAAAAACCAAACAAACAACAGCAAAAAAAGTGTGGTCTTACCCTATACCAGTTTCCCCAAATCGTATAATTGTTAATCTGAGTTAAAATAACACCTCAGTAGGAAAGGAGTAAAAAATACTCCAGATGTAAACAAAGCATACCTGCAATGTCAAGAAGACCTGCAGCACATACAGATATAGGGAGGGGGGTTTAGCACTTTCTCTAAGGCAGCACATATGCATAAAGAAGCTTTCTGGCACCTTCTGTTAAAAGAACCAGGAAAAAAAGAAAATGTAAAGCAGAAAGCTAGGGGAAGGAAAGCAGAGCCCATCTGTTTGGCCTGTAATGGGCTAGAAATTCCAACTCAGCTATAGCAATTTCAGAAGGGCACTGCCAAGGCATTTAATTTAGCAGGATGCCTTATTTTCAAGGCTTATAATTAGATACAGTAGCAAACTAACAAAAAAGGCCACTGCTCAAAACATGCTTCCACTTTGAGGAAATAGAGAACCGAATTCCAGCTTTCAAAGTTAGCCTTCGAGGGAAGGGGAGGGAAGGGAAGGCAAGGCAAGGCAAGATAACCCATGACTGACACATCCTCTATGTAGCTTTTGATTCTGCTTAGGACTTGCAGCTCCAGCCTGTTTTTAGCCCAGAGCTGACAGAAAGTGTCTTACTGGGGGTAGACAACTGATACCCACACACTGCATTGTGAAGCAACATCCCCTAGTAGGGCCTGGAGGTATGCAAGTATGAATACCCCCTGGCTATCCTTCTGAAAAGAAGGAGAAATTGTTAGGAACAAGCACTTTGTAGGAAGACACCCTTTGAAGGAAGGACAAATCCCAACTCAGACTTCTGCTCCTCTAGACCTCATTAGTGTTCAACTTCAGCTCTACAGACTACTGCTGTTGGAAGATTCAGCTATCAAGAAGTTCACACCTGTGAACTGGATCTAACACTACCCACTAGAAATTGTACTGTAAGGTCCACTCAGATCTCTGAAACTTAACTCTTACAATGTTATTTATTTTACATGCATCACTCAGTCCCAAATTAACATTAATTAATCCACCAAAGCAATATATTTGGTTTTGTATAGTCCCATGTATATAACCACCTCACACTCACTCTTGCACCTGTTACCCCATTGAAAAAGTAAGGTGTGGAAACAACATATTACAAGCTTCACTCTGGCACCAGTTTTCATATGCTGCCAACCACCAAGAGAGAAGGGAGGTCTGTCACAGAACAGGGCTCAGTTTGGCAGAACCTGCAGGATTCCTGCGGGATGTAGGAGAGGAACAGCCACTGTTCAGTTCTTCACTGCAAAAAAAAATGGCATTACCATTGAAGTCAGTGTCAAGCAGCCTGACCATCTTCTCTTGTTAACTCCACTGACTGCAGATTATCTTAGCCAAAGATCTAGTAGGCAAAGCACCATCCCATTTGCGTCTCATGTCTTTTCCTTAATCCAGTTCCTGTGGATTCCCTACACAGCTCCAAGAAAAACAGACAGTAAGGCTGTGAGATAGGGCATCGGTAAGACCTGCCAAGTCAGGATATGTGTGGCTGAAGAAAGAAGCTGGACCTTCTTCACAGCCTACTTTTTATCCTTTCCCTGCCACTGTTGGAAGCTGGAATCTGAATAAGCTTGCTGTCCCCTACAAATGGCTTACTCCTGGAATGAAGTCATGGGTCTGTGCTTACTCTGTCGTCTATTGACATGGAGATAACTGACTCACAGCTTCAACACTGTGACTTGAATGCTGTATGATGTGCTGGAAAGTTCTTTGCTCCAGAATTTCAGCAAAAAGTATTTATTCACATCATAGGCATTATGTTCTTCATTGTCTGTGTCACTCCTGCATCCACTCACATTTAAATTTGCTTAATAAGTAGTGACATGCAATCACTTTCTTACAACAATAAAAGCTTGCTTCTTTCCCTCACAATATTACACCTAATAGTACACTACATGCCCTAACACAGTTAGGGTCTGGAAATGGTGTCTAAAGCAACAGACTCACTAGAGATTGCAACACAACCACCTGTCTATCAAGCCATGTAACATGGTGCATGTGGTCTTTAGTCTGCCTTAACCATGAAGTGAAAACAGAAAACACCCTCATGAAGGCCTTCTTCAAGACCGGGTCAGAGTAATAGTGTAGGCTGTGGCAGATTAGCAGTATTTTGTAACTTCCAACAGCCCTAAATGCACATGGGAACTGATCATCCCTGTGCAGCTGATGGACAGGACCACATAGAGATGCAGAAACCACACTGCTTTCCCTTATGTGCTGCTCTTTCTTGTGCACCGAATGTCTGAGACAAAAGGTGTCCCACTGAATAAACCCTCCTGCAGCACAGAAGCTGCTCCTGATGGCTAAATAAATGGGATTATACTAGCAAAGTTAACACAAGTTTGACGTAAGCTATTGAAATAAGCAAAATTAATTAGTACTGAACCGATACAAGCCATGTTTTAATACAGCAGCACTAAAACCATTCTCCACTCCCAAAAAATGTTCCTCACCCAGCTTTTACTTGAAATGAAATGCAAATAGTTAAATATTTCTTTGTAGTATTTACATTTTTTGTGTGACATCTTGAACTACTGAAGCTGCCTGCCTCAGGTGCTTCCAATGCAATGGGGCCTTGACCACTGCTAACCATCTGCCCAGAACACTAAACATCTGTCCTTCAGGGTCATGTTTTCAGTGTGACCTCAGAATACTGTGGAACAAAAAAGTACCTTCCATATTCACATGGACTGTGCAGGAGCGCATCTTCTATGAAACACAGGTGCTTATGAGTTAGTGACTTTGATAGCAGTCTGGTGCTCCGCAGTCCTGGAAGGGCCTTGTGCCTGTGTCCCTTTCACATCAGCTGCACTGAAGGCCACAGCGATGAGCACACACAGAGCAGGCATGCTAACTAGCACTAACAAAACTGCTGTGATAAACACTTAACAGCAGCTGGAGTGCTGTGAAAACCAAAACTGAGGAGTGAGCTGGAATGATGCAGAAGACATAACACAGCAACAGGGGGAAACTGAGTCAAAGACAGTTCAGAATGACTCTCTGGAGACACCTCCTTGTCATGCTGCTTATTGGGCTAAAGGAAATTCTAGCAACCCGCAGCTTTTGAGTCACCGTAAAGCAGACAGATCCAAGAACTGGGATGGAGCTCATGTGCCTTGATACATCTTCTTCATTTTGCAGTCTTTGCATGTCATGCTTCTACTGTAACCAAGAAGACAGCTGACCATGTAAGAGTGCTCCAGGCTGCTCTTAAGAACATCAAGTGCACCCTTCTGGATGCCTGGAATGCATTGGGTCTGTCTTGGTAGTCATACTGTAAAACTTCTCCTGGCTGTCAAAAACTTCGGCCCAGATGAAGATGTTACCACTCATTTCCTGTGCATGGTAACCTGATTGCTGAGAGCCAAGCCAGACTCTTCCAAAGGGAAGGAGTGAGTGAATTCAGTCAGCATTACTTGGCAGGGCACTTGTTAAGGTGTCAGAGACTCTGCCCAGCCTACGGTTTCACAAAGCAGTCGAGGAAGCTCCTCTCACCCAAAGTATGACAGCTTGAGATACGGGGGGGGGGACGTGCTTTCTTCAAACAGGTATGTCTAGCTATTAAAAGAACACAAAAGTGGAGACAAGTGTGGGAGGGGAGGGTGTAAAGAAAACGTAGACCTGGGACAAGCTGGGAGAGTGAAAAAAATGTTAAGTAGTATCTGCAAAGGAGAGGCAGTGCATAGGAGGCTCAGAGACACAGTGTAGGTGTCACTTGTTGAGAAGCTTTAAGTCACATTAAACAGTGACTTACCTTTTAAAATTACTTCTGGCACTGAAGACCAGAGCTGCCACTATTGTGGTATGTATTGTGGCACAGTCCAGTTCCCTTCTGGGGAATCACCATTCAAACACTTCCAATCCCAGCTTCAGCCCGCCTGCCTCCTCAGCTTCACACTATGGTCTCTGAACACAGGGGTGATTTAGTACTTTAAGTAGGTTTCTAGGCTCACTCTCTCTCCTTCCCTCTGGAGACAGATCTACACTCCTACTTCAGCTGGTAGGTTAGGTGCCCTCCCCTGAGTCATTACCGCCTATTGTGTAAGACAATGGATTATAAAAGCAATGTAGAAGATTTTATCTATAGAAACACTTCGGCAATCAGACTTCTGAGGATAAAATCACGGATTCAGCTGACAATGAGTGTGTCTTTGCTCGTGGGATGCCAGCATCCAAAAGTATTAACTGGTGTAAACACTATATCTTAATTACTTACAGATTTATTCATAGCCTTGACTGCACTGGTTCTTTGTAGCATAACCATGCTACAAAGAGTTTAGGTAACTTACTCTAAGGAAACTTTAAAGGGGTTCAGAAGCAAATACTTCTTTTTTAAATTTAGCTGTACCATTTCTCCACAAATGGATGGTATTATGCCTCCCATTTAAGAAAAAAAAAAAATGTGAAAACATTAATGTTGCAAAATCACACACAAAACACTGTGTGCTAACAAACTGGATGTGCCAGAAGAATTAAGGTTGCCCATGCCGCCGTCTTTTGGCCCGTTTCTTGCATTACAAGATCACAAACTACTTTCCAGAGCAGGTCTGCCTCACCAGTTGCTCAAGGTAGATTTTGCTCAGTGGCAGACAGATTTAGCCCTAACCTACATTCCACCTAGGGTCTCCCATTGGCTCGGCATCCCTGAAGGCCCAGAGCCTGCCAGTAGGAAATGCTTGGCACAAAGACTTAGGTGGAATTTAGACCGGCTGAATCTGGAGCCTAATGAGCAGCTATTCCTTATTTTGTTTCTTCCTCATTGTGCAGAGTGTGGCCCCGGGCCTCAATTACTGCATGCTATTCAAACCCTGCTCAGAATGCAGCATTATTAATTTCCTCATGTTTCCTCTTTACTGATTTCCTATGGCACTCCTTGTCCCCACATCTCAGTGCCCTGCTAGCACAATGTGCTTCATGGCAGCCTGTGAAGTGAGCAGTGGATTTGCCGTTCAACAATCACTGCAGCTGAACTGTTCTGCTGGCGTGGGGCACCTATAATGAGGTGTTTCCCAGGGCAGTTAACATTTTTGGGGCACCAGCCATCCATGTGCCCCTCACGGGGCAGGGTCCCATATGCCCTGCTGTCTGTGGCAAATCTTCTCTGGAAGACACAAAGCCACCAAAGCTGGCCTTCAGTAATACCACTGGAAGACGTTGCAATATCATTATGCAGTGTCTACGTCAAAAATCTGAGGGTAGTTGCCATATTGCTCTCATTAAGAGAGCAAGGGACTGTTATCATAGAGTAATGGGCTCCTGCTGGTCCATTAATGTTGAAGCAGAGCTGGAGGCATTTATGGAAACAATGTGGAAGCCTGGTATTTATTCTCAGAGCAGACAACACTGACCCTTTCTCCCAGTGTTCTCCTACAATGTCTTTATTCCTGTTCAAATGAGGGGAATATTTATCTAATCATTTCCTCTGCTGGATACTGGTGCAGGGAAACAACAGATGTTCTTGACTTCAGCATAGCAAACAGTTTAGAAAGACATCTTGGGTGAATCAGCTATCCAGGTCAGTTTATACACAACACTGTGTGGGAGAACCATGGAAAGATGGCAGAGGTGTTGTTTACTGTCCCATGATTACCTAGCTCATTAGCACAAATTTAACTCTGAATACTTCTGGTTAAACCCAGGAGCACTTTACTGCTAAGTTCCCTCTTACTCTCTCCTCCTGCAAATTCAAACGCATTATGTGCTAGAACCAGCTATCTCACATTTTCTAGTTGTCTCATATCTTGCACCTTAATGTATGTTTTGTTAGGAAGCACGTTATCACTTCAGATTACACTCCTTAGAAGCACCACTTTTACTTAAATAAAAGGAACTCAGAGTTTAACCAGGAGAAAGGGCTTGAAAAATCCTCCAGCAGTGAAAGCCGATTTCTCCTTGGTGGGTGTTGAGGGTCACTTACAAATTTCTGCAGTATTAGAGGTTCTTCAGGAGCAAACTGTTGCCGTTCTTCTGCAAGTAAAAGAAATACCAAACAATGGCACAAGTGTGTCATCTTCCCAAGTCTGCAGGTGGGTTTGCCAAAATCTCGCTGCAGCCATCCGCTTCAACAACCACGAGGAAACTGCAGCGAGTGAAAGCAGTTACTAACATAGCTCCATTTCAGAATTACAGGGACAAGAGAGGAATAAATTGATTTTATATTGACACTGCTTGGGAATACGTTCTGGGAAGCCTAATCTTTAGTAATGCTTCATTTCTATTAACACAGATTATTCGTTAAAAGTTACTAATAAAGAGGTGAGGAAAACTGAAAAAGCAGAGCCTGAGAGGGAGGATGAGGGAGACCTCTTCCACAGTTTTTCTACAGCAATCAAGGGGGCCGGGAGATGGCCGAAGAGTAAAACCCCTTTCTGCAGCAGAAAAAGAGATTCTTCCACAGAGACAGAGAAGTTGGAAGTATCTTTTCTTTCCCAGAGGCTATTGGACAGCAATGCCTTAAATATTTCAGACAGATAATAAAGACAGAATCTGGTCCCCAGAAAGAGTACAGGAGGATAAATGAATAGCAATCCAAGTACTTGGCTTCTTCTTCAGCGCCAGCTACCCAGAGCAACCTAGTCTTTTCACCCATGCATCTCCCTCCATCTTCCAAATCTACCACCCATCAATAGGGACCATCCTCTGGTTAACTAACAGCTGGTAATTTTTCAAGTTGTCTCTATTTTTCTGCGGCTCCTCCATTGGGTCTGGAAAAACACAATGAATCAGACCCATGTGTGCAAAAAATCACAAACAAACAAGAATTCTTCCTCTTTGCTGTCTGTGAGTGTCCCCATATTACACACAGGACTTTACAAGAGATGCTTATTCTGGAGTTCTTGTTTGCACCAGTGCCACCATGGGAGCCACTTACGTAAGTCATTGCTAAAGTCTGGGGAACATCTGAATTCAAAGATGGGTCAAACCCATTTAGGCAATGATGCCTAAGCTTGATAAAAAAGTATCAAGCTCTTTCTTTTCCATAAACAATTCAAGGTGTTTTGCCTCTTGGAGAAACACAACAACCCTTGGATTGCTTGAAAGTAGAAGAGCTGCTGCATGCAAGAGCTCCTGAGCGGTGCTAAACTGTGTGAGGGTGCTGGCTACCTCTATCAGGGGCTGGTGAGGCTAAGTGAATTGCGTTCAAGAGGGGGATCAGCACCTCTGGAGCAGACAAGAGTTAGCCTCCTGGGGGAAATTTAGGGGGAATCAACAACTTGAGCTCTTGCTGAGAATTGCACCCCTGAGGTTAATCCCCACTCAGTTACAGGCTCTCAGAGAAGAAACAGTGGGCTGATGTTCTCCAAGCATAGTGGAAGACATCATCAGGTCCGTATGCAGACCCTTTTCCTCTGGGCTGTGAAAGCTGCAGAAAAAGCAGCTCATGGTCTAGAGACCTCCTGACATCAGCATGGACAACAACCTCAGCAACACTGCTTCTTACGAGGGACTGAAAGACCAGCAGCTGGACCTACAGCACTCTTACACACTACAGCGTGTTTGATCTAAACCAGCCCAAGGCTCTTGGATGGTGACAGTACGTATCACAGGGTCTTTCTGACTTTGCTCATGTAGGAAAGTAAAATAACTATTCACAAGATATGGTCAGGCTTTCAAAAAGCAGGTGAAAACAGGCAGTGCTGACATTCTCAGTATGAACGTTTATGATCTTAAGGCTGCATGCGCCATCTGCGTATGTATGCACATACATGGACCCACCTGGAATTGCCCAGAATCTTCAGAAATGTGCCCTCTGCAATGTACTAATAATCCACAGGTGTAAACCACCAGCTGAGCAGGGTTCTATTTCTGTTTAACAAAAATTAAGTACCCTGTGCAAGAACAGGTCAATCAAACTTGAGCTCAGTTGCTCAGTTTATGAAGGGTACACAATACATGGTAGAAAACGGATCCCCAGGAAGTAGGTCTCCCTGGGCAGAACCCAGGGAGGCAATTTGGTGGCTGTGTCCCTGGACTGTCCCACCCTCCTCAGCATGCAGCGGTCCAGCAGGAAGAGGGTGAATCTTCAGCACTGCACTACACCTCTCCTGAGTGCATCTTGCACAGAAGACGTATGTTACATACACTTTCCCCCATCTCAGATGCACTGAAGATGAGGTCTGTTAATTTGGATGGCATGAGACATAAGAAACCCCCCAGGTGCCAAGTCTCCTTTTGTGAACCTACCCACCTCACCAGCAAATTTGGTAAGGTATAACCCAGCACAGCGGCAACGATTCTGGAATCACTGCTTTTGATTTAAAGTAGCAAAAAGGATGCTAACAGATATATACAGGTTTCTTCCCACTTCTCCTTCTGCTATTTATGCCAGCAATGAAGGGGGAAAGGGGGGGGGGGGGTGTAGTGGTAGCTCCTGGCCCTGTAGGCTATTATCTTCTGCGACATGCTCCAAAGATAACAAAGCATAATCCAAAAGATGCCAGGAAAGCATCCTGTTGTCTGATCTCAACAACGCCATGACACAATCTTTCCCAAAGTCTGCAGTCCCTGATTCCATCAACTGCTGCCACAGACAACCAAATCAAAGGGGATAAGCTGCACATTGTGGTTCCTGGGAGGCAGTTCACTGAAAATCGTTCCAAACTTAGGCTTTGTATCAAGATAAACAGGTTGGTCTTTGTTTCAGGCACAATCAGCTCAACTACTTGGGTTTTCTCCTTGTTGTTGATGTCCTTAATGTTTTTTTAATGTGGGATGCCATTTCCTGATGACTGTCTCTGCTCAAAAAAACCTGTGCTCTTTTATCACCTTGCCTATTTTCTGTCACTGGGGGTTTATACTCACAGGTGATCAGCTCAGGCTGGCAGCAAAGGCTTCCTCATGATCAGCCCTGTTAAGCAGTCATTTCACTCTGCCCCACACTTGCAGTTAATTACTGCTTGACTGGCTACTAACTTGGGGTGTCAGCACCAGGTAAGAATAATTCTGTCTTTTGAACAGCATCCGTGGAAAGGCTTGGCCAGCCCTGCTCTTGCAGAGCAAGATGTGGTAGATGTGGAATAAACCTCCTTCTTCTACCCATGGAGGGAGTGGAACACACTGAGCCATGGCAGTCTGGCACGGCGAGTGCTGCAGCAAACTTCTTTCTGCCCAAGCACAGCATAATCTGCAAAAATGTCACTGCACATCCAAGGCAAGAGGGACACAAGTCCTGTGCAATTTTCTATCTGAATTAAGCAATCCCTAAAGTCAGCTTTGAACAGCACAGAAACATGCTGTGTTCTGAGTTAGTGGAAGGACATTTTAGAGAAAATTGGGAAACTTGGAGAAAGCTGAGACTTGGAGAAATGGTCGGCTGGCAATAAAAGGTACGATGAGACAAATCTGCCTTAAGAAAACAACATTTAGTTGTTACATAGGCTGGGAGCAGTTGCAAGTTTAATACATTTAATTTCCACACTCAGGACCTTTAAATCCATACCCTTTCATTTGAGAGACAAAAAGAAAACCTTCTGACTTGTGTATAACTACTGAAAAGGAACACGCTGACCTGTGTCCGGGAGGTTTAAAAGCAGGTGGCACTGAACTTACTGGTGCCTACAAACACACACTTAAGCACGCCACTGAGATCTACTGAAATACTCACATGGAAGCAGAACACAGCCTCTTAGCACATACCTTGCACGTGTCCATCTGAATTACTCAGAAATATGGGGACCAGGTTAATTAAACTATTTTAATGAAATTTAATGTATTTTAAGGTATTTTAATGAAACATTGTGAAAGCAACCTGTATTATTTCAGCCCATGTTATTCAAGCCTTCTCTTCCTGGAACCAGCGAGGTTCTGGCATTTGTTTCAAAGGGATCACGTCACTTATCTGCTTCTGAAGCTTTCTTGATCTCTTATTTCTAATGCGGGATGTAATTTTAATTTTGGTCTTGGCCTTAAGCAATTCTGAGCTTGAAATATGGACCTGGAAAATACTGTATCACTTAAGAAACCCATAAATTAACATTTACATCAACAGAAAATGAAAGAAAAACAACACCTGGGCAAAAACTGTCTGGTGACCTGCAAGTTTCCTCATCAGGGGCTTTTCTCCCCAGACTAAAGAAGGCTGGAGGTTTAGACCTAAACTGCTGCTCTTGGGTGTGGGTACTGATTCCTAAAGTGGCTGTCAAACCCTCCAAGGACACATGCCCTGGACGTTAAGTCCTGCTGGGAACTAGTGGCCATGCTGCAAGCCCGGCCAGGAATGGAGGACATCACACATGTACCACCAGCCCGGCACCTCTGAGGAGGGGCAGGGCTCCCTCCCCCGGGCACCAAGCCTTTGGGCATCCTCCGAGTGTGTTGCCAGCCTTCATCTCTCCACACCACTCCTTCTTGCACAGGCGCCTTCTGGCAAGACACGGACTGCGTGCAGAAAATAAAACCGCATTTTTTCTAGTGCCAAAGTTACTAATAATTGACGTTTGTAACACAAAACTGGCAAAACCAGTTTGCTACAATAAAGCCGGCATTTTATTATTATTTTAGGGTTTAATTTAGTCACCGTGAGTTACTCAGGCTCACGTTTGCAAGCTGCGCAGGGCAGTTACTTCACCCCTCTGGACCGACCAGTCCTGGAGCGCGCCCGGCAGCGCCACGGGCCACCGGCCGGGTGGGGGGGGCGGGAGGTGGAAGTCGCGACGGGGCCCGTAACGTGGTCCCAAACGCAGCCCAGGGGAGCCCCTCGCCCGGCTCGCCATTGCCCTCTGGAGGAGCCGAGCCGCCGCTGCCAGCCCGCGCCCAGAGGGGCAAAGGCACGTTGGCCACCAACGGCGCCTTGCGCCGGCGCCCACCGCGGTGCGCGCGGGTCCAGGCCGCCGGGGCGAACATCGGGGAACTGGAGAAAACCCCATAAGGGACGAAAAGCAAGCTCAGGCGGGGCGGGAGGGGAAACGAGCGGGGAACGCCTGGCGCCGTCCCGCTGCACGGCCCGGGCGCGCTCCGCGGGGCTGTACGCCCGTACCGGGAACGCTGCGGCTCCACGCGCGACCGGCGGGCGCTCTGCGCAGCGCTCCCCCCAGCCGGGGATCCCCGGTGCTCCCCCAACGAACCCCCCACCCCCACTCCCGCTCGCGTCGGCACCCTGCCTGCGTCACACAGCCCGCGCTGCGCCGGGAGGAGAGCGGGCGCCGGGCGGGGCGGGGCGGGGCGCGCGGATGGAGAACACCCCGCCCCCCCCTCAGCACACGCCCCCCTCGGCCGGGCCGCGCGCGCACCGCCTCCTCTCCCCACGTGTCAGTTTGTTTTCACCGTCGCTAGGCGACAGGGGGCGGGGCGCGCGCAAGGTGAGGTTATATGAGGGGCGGCGGCGGCAGGCACCAGTCAGTGCCGAGCGGGCCGGCGGCGGGCGGTGGCAGCGGGTGCTAGGCGGCGGCTACAGCGGCGGCAGAGCACGGGCTGGCCCGGCTCCTTCCCTCCCTCCCCACTGGCACCACTGAGCCCCGTCCGTCTCGCCCGGCTCCCCCATGGCCGCGGCTCCCTGGGAAGCACCTCGCGCCGCCGCCCTGCTGAAGCTGCGTTGCCGGGCGGCGGCTGCCTCTCCACGACGCCGCTAGCGCTCCGCGTCCCGCTCACCTTCGTCTCCGATACAGCGCTGAGGAAAAGGGGTCCCGCAACACAACCCCGGCAGCTCTCGGCCGGCTCTCCGCGGCTGGACGGCACGTCCGTGCCACTTCTCCTTTCTCTCCTTTTTGGCGGCGCTCGGGACAACGGCGGCGGCAGCGGCTCGGCGTGACGCCCCGGCGCCGATGCGGTGGGTGCCGGGTACGGCCCCCGGCCCGGTTCTCCGCAGCCGCCGCTGCCGCCTGACACCGCTGTGCTCTCCCCTACCCGCAGGCAGCCCCCCGGCGAGTGCGAGATGGCTCTCAGTGGCACGCTCCTCCCTTCCATCGCCACCTTCGCGGCGGGCGCCGCGGGTCGCGAGAAGGCGGCGCGGCCCGCGGGCCCCGGCAACGTGAGTATCGGAGTCCCGGCGGCGCGGGCCGGCCGGGACGGGGTCAGGGCGGCGCGGGCGGGGGCCAGCAGAAGCGGGCGCTGCGCGGTGGCGGGCCGGGTACTGAGCCGTGCCCGTCTCCTCGCAGCGGTGGCGGGAGGAGCTGTCGCAGCTGAAGCGGCCGCCGCCGGCGCTGGCGGCGCGGCCCGTGGAGGCGCCGCCGTCGGAGCTGGAGGCCGCCGCAGCTCTGGGGTCCCGCCGCGACGCGGAGGAGTTCAACGAGCTGCTGGACTTCGACTTCATCCTCTCCAACTCCCTCATGCACCAGGAGCCTGCCGCCGCCGCTGTGGTGGTGGCCCCCGCCGCCGCCACGGCCCCCACTGCCAGCCCCTGCCCTGCCGGGTCCTTTTCCTACCCACTGCCCCGGCCCGAGCCTGCCGGCCTTCTCTATTGCGGCGGCGGCAGCACCCGTGATGGGGCCCCTGCTGCCGGCCCTACCGCCCCCTTCAACCTGTCTGACATCACCGACGTGTCGCCTTCGGGAGGCTTCGTGGCTGAGCTCATGCGGCCTGACCTGGACCCGGTGTACCTGCCGGCGCCTGCGGCGTTGCCGCCTCTGGGCAGTCTGCAGGGCAAGTTTGTGGTTAAGGCCGTGGGCGAGTACTCCCACCCAGGGCTCAGCCCCAAGGGTGGTCCCCCCGCTGCTGGCCCGCCACCCAGCACTGAAGGCCCCGGGGCACCCTACAACGCCTTGCCACGGATGTGCCCCAAAATCAAGCAGGAGGCTGCCCCACCGTGCACCCTGGCCCCGCCGCCGCCACCACCACATGGCAGCATCCCCCGAGGAGCCCCTCAGCACGACTTCTCCCTCGGCCGCCCACTGCCTGCCCGGACTACACCTTCACTGGGGCCCGAGGAGATGCTGAGCAGCAGAGACTCTCTCCCCACCACCCCAGGGCTGAACCATGCACCACTGCCACTGCCCCCGGGGTACCCCTCGGCATCTGGTTATCCCACGTTTCTGCCTGAGCAGCTGCCACCTGGCACACTCCAGTACCAAGGTGAGTCTGGGTGCTTCAGCAGCAGGCACAGCCACCGTGGCACTGGCTGCGTTGGTGCTCACTCTTTCCTGTCCGCCTCTAGAGCTGATGCCGCCAGGGAGCTGCCTGCCTGAGGAGACCAAGCCCAAGAGGGGACGCCGGTCATGGCCTAGGAAAAGAACAGCTACACACACCTGCGATTATGCAGGCTGTGGCAAAACCTACACCAAGAGCTCTCATCTCAAGGCGCATCTGAGAACCCACACAGGTTAGTTGCAGTGCCGCGTCAGTAGGATGCCTCAGCTTGAAGGGTTCGAGGTGGGCACCTCAGACCTTGACAAGGAGATACAGAAAGAGAGCTCAAAGTAGCGAGTCCTACCCTTCTTTGCTGGGTTTCTGTGCTTTTTTTTCTTCACCTCTTGGGTACATGAAGTCCTGTGCAGTCTTTGCTTGTTGGCTCAACATTTTGCTTAATGGTTCAGAATGACTCAGATGTGGGAGTGGGTGGGTTTCTTGCCAAGGCAAAGTTTGTTGCTCCTCACTTGCTATGTGGCTAGCTAATTAGCAGGTAGTTGGAAGTTAGATGGGATTTGTTGCTCTAAATGGAGTTGGCCCAATTCTGAGAAGGGAGCAGACTTTTCTCCGATAATACTGCTTCCTTTGCTTGTGGCTAAACGCTTTGCATGCACACCCCTCATGTCTTGGCTTGCTCTAGTGCAAGAGACTGCATCTCTGCAAGCTGGTACTCCCTTTCTGAGGAAACCGTGAGGGGTCTGTTCTGAGCAGGGCTTTCGGCATCAGTGACAGGGTGCCTCTCATACAAGAGGGAGCACATCTTCCCCTGCACTAGTAACAAAGAGGCAGAGTTTAACGGTTGATTGGGTTCTGTTAGAACTGGTGTAAAATCTGCCAAAGTGTGCATCTGAGCCCAAGTTAAAACTTTAACCTTGCAGCTGAATGTGGTGTTGCAGTAACTGAACTTGTGAAAGCAGGTACATCTTGTGTGTTTCATCAGTGCAAGCATTCTGTAACAGTGATTAAATAACCTGAAAATTTGCATAATTTAAATCTCTGCTTGGTGAACTTGACTCAAAACTTTCTCTGGAAGAGGAGAAGGGAAAGAGAGAAACCAGTAGTAGTGCAGTAGTTAGGCTACATCTTTAGTTAGTGGCAGTGGGTGGAAAAAAATCAGTCAAGTGAACAGCAATTCATGCCTACTCCAAGCTGGTCAGTGCCATTTCCAGTGTGCGTGGACCAGGGAGTTTGTAATTGTCAGGCAGACCTTTCTTGCCATTGACAATGGTTTTGTTATAGTGAAAACAGAAGGATCTAGTTCTTAATTAGGCTGAGCTAATGAAAATGGTTCTCAGCTGGTTTTTAATTCTTGAGACCTACAATTACCTAAATACAGTGTCTGCTGAAATATTTCTGGTTCCTGTTTGCTTGTATAACATTAGCCAGAGAAAAATGCACTGTATCTGAACTTGTGTACTCTGAAGCCTGGTATTCAAGACAAACAGTGGAAATGAGCATTTTAGTGAAGATTTCAGTGACACAAACATTTTATAGAATCTGTACATTTTCAAACGACAGTATTACTGTTGGTCTTTGTAGTTTGCTGGCAACTGCTTCAAAAAGTTCTTGCATTTTCTCTGACATCACCTATTTTCTTACCCAGGACGTGTGTTAGTGCCCTTGAAAGAAAGGTGTTAGAAGTGGCAGCCATGAAAAAAACATAGCTGACACGGTTTATTTTCTATTTTTTTTAAAGGTGAGAAACCTTATCACTGTGACTGGGAAGGCTGCGGATGGAAGTTTGCCCGATCCGATGAACTTACTCGTCACTACAGAAAACACACAGGCCACCGCCCCTTCCAGTGCCAGCGGTGTGACAGAGCATTTTCCAGGTCGGACCACCTTGCCTTACACATGAAGAGGCACTTCTAATTGGAAGCAGTGGATCTTTCACCAACTGCCATAGAGATTCAGTATTTACAGCATAAGGACTGTCTTTCACGAGACGGGGAGAACACAGTTTAAGCACTACAGATAATCAAGGTGAAGTCTTCCAAAGAGTGGAAAGAGGGATAATTGCATACAGACGTTGCAACTTTGTTTTTGTATATGTGCGATTGAAAGAAAACCAAAAACGCTGGGCTCAGTGACTGAATCTTCTATCATTCCATTTGTAAATCCAACTTGAATTATTTCCGGACTACAAAATGCCAAGGAGTGACGGGAAGTCACGGATATCAGGGTTAAACAGACTGCGTAGTTCGGAGGGTGGGGATATTACACAGGGAAATTACATTCCCTTAATTTTCTTTCAATGCAATATTAAATGCAAATGTCATCTTGTACTTTTGCTCTTTTCCTTCTTAAAAGCCATTACAATGTTAGAAGGAAAAATTCAGGTACAGAATTATATTTTAAAAGCCTATTTCATGGTGCTTAGTGACTGTTGGTTCTAGAGGTACCAAAAACAGGAAGCCAAAGTTCTCAAACTGCTGCATATCTGACAAGGACATATTTTTGTCTTATGATGACCAATTATGACGTAAATCAGGTAAATAAACCTGGTTTATCTTTTTGTTTTGTTTTTTCCTTAAGAAAAAAACTTTATGCAGACAGTCTGTAATGCACTGTGGTTTCGATGTGCAATAGTTTGTACAATGGATTATTCCCAAATATGCCTTAAGCAGAACAAATGTTTTCTATTTAGTTCTTTACTTAATAAATATGTAATATAAATTTAAGCAAACGTCTATTTTGTATATTTGTAAACACAAAGTGAAAATGAACTTTTTGTTGGAATTTGTATTTTACATATTCAAGTGGAAAATAGGTGTTAAATAAACCTATAATATTATCTGGATGGCTACTCTTAATTTTCTTCTGTGCACAGAGATGTCCAAAGAAAGTTCATTAAGTTTGTCAGTGGTTGAGTTTCCTAAGCCGAGGGGGCATTTGGTAGCAAAGGCTCGTGGTCTCAAGACTCTGAAGGATAGGATTGTATAAGTGTAGTGCTGATGTAACACATTTTCGGTGCTGAAAATTTATCTGAATATCAAATTGCCACTTCTCACCTGCAGAATGAAATTTTAGTTTACCTTTTTTTAAGGTAACTCAGTTTGAATTATTTGTTAGAGGAAACTTACCTGTGGGGGACATGCGATTTTGCAGTGTCAAAGATCACAGATTCTAGTGGGTTGGTTGTTTTTTTTTTTAGTGGTCTTGTCAGCATGAAAAGTTCTTCTCTTTCTTGGTAAGCTGATGTAACCACGTTTGTGTTGAATGAAGGAAAATCAAGTAATGTCTCAAAGAATAAGCTTTTGACTGAAGAGTAAAGAGTAGATGTGTAAACTATGTTTTAACAACAAGCTCTGTGGAGTTCCTTTTGAAGCCGGCTGTGTCCTGGGGATTCAGTAATTTGGCAGTATCTGAAGAGCCAGAATTCCTGTAGGAATCCTGTTACACATGCATTATTGTGGGCAGGCTGACCTTGCAGAGCCTACAGACTTGAGATGTGTTGCTGAAAGGTCCTCAGCATACTGCTCTGTCACAGTTAAGTATTGGGAGCCTGCTGCATGCCTTGGGTCCTTACCGGTTATGTGTAGCTGTCCTTAGGGTCCTCATTGTGCTAGCTGTTTTACCACTGTGTAGCCATATGATTTCAATGTGAATACTTGATGAATAGGACATGTTTTCTCGCTGCTCTTTTTAAAAAGAGCAGAAAGAAATTATTCCTTTTCCACTGGTTTAAAATGTCAGTCAAGCTTCCTAGATCTGTGTAACGTTCAACAGAGCTGAGCATGGAAAACAAATTACAGGCGAGAGCTATTCACATTCTTGCAGTAGTTGAAATGAGTGGCAATATCAACTTTTTTGTTCCCAGTTGTGCCTTAGGAATCCTATTAAATTTCACGTTTTGATGTGCTGTTTGTGTGGTGGGCGAGTGGTGCATTCCTTTCCAAAGTCCATGTGTAAGTAACATAATGATGCAGAAAATACTTCTCACCTCTTATCTCCTAGGCATGCTTTGTTCAACTGAAAGCTATCTTTGTTGGTTTGGTTTATAGGTAACATGGGGAGTAGGGAATGTCTTGTTTGGTTTGCAAATAGCAAGTATTTAAAAGTAAATTAAAGTTATGAGTCATCTTTTATCTGAAGGGTTTTTTCATGTGAGAACTTTCTGCAATTAAACCAGTCATTTTTTGCCTCCTCTGTTGCCTGTGGATTCTGGATGAGAGATGCAAGGTCAGTGTTGCAACTGGCATGAACTGTGTGCCTGAAGCGTATTGTCCTGTCTCAATAATACTGGAGCACATTGGTAGCTGCAGCATCACCTCTGCCTGTACAGCTGCCATTCAGAGCCTTTTGAATCTGTCTATGCAAGGTCTACATCCTAACTCATTGTAAGTACTTAAATCTGAAGATTTCATCTGAGAAACTAGTTTTGTTTGCTTTCTAAGTGTTCTCTCATTATGCAGCCTTAAGAATTTTATAAGATGCTCTTATGAAATGCTCTAGCATTTAGTAGTGCATTATCTGCTTAAGCCAACTTCATTTTCTGCCTGATGGTTTTATAGACCCTAGGTTTATAGTTGCACAAACAATGGCATTCTTGAAACAGGGCTTTGTTCTCTTCTTCCACTTAACTACTTTTTCCCCTTTTTTTCCTGATCCTAACCAAGCTGTTGTCATGTATGTCTGGCTTTTTAGACCTAAATGGGCAAGGTTGCAGCTTGGTATTTAAAAAGAAATGCTGCTGTTCCTTTAACCATTTCCAAAATGCTACTCCTATACTTTTGGGATGGGAGCCACCACTCAATTTTTGCTGTACGGCATGCAGCCTATGAGAGGCAGTCCTTGTTCTTGAGGAGGTCTCGGGGGGTCAGGAAAATACTGAATGAGCATTTGCACCAGTTGTGCTCTGGTAAGCTAGGTAGAGCTAGAAACCACATGTTGTGTTCAGCACCTGCTTCATTGTGTCTGTCATCCCAGCGTTCCACTTAGGTGCAAGATTGTACACAGATGCAGTGGAACAACACATATATCAAAAAGCCTATCTTGTAAAACATATGTAAAACACCAGCAGTCTTGTAAAGGTGTCTTGAAAAACCAGATTTGTTTAGCGTTACTAAAGCTTTATTCATGTGCTACTTTGCTGAGGCTGGGGCATCTAAAAGCAGGGTTTGAGGTTATTAGGGGTGGCCTCTCTGACACGGGGTGAGCACTTCCAGAGCTGCCGCAGAGCACTATTTTAGCTGCTGAAGGGAAAAGTTCTCTGGGAGAGAGTTATCTCTGCAGTCAGACTACAGCCATCCTTAATCCCGCTCACCCCTAGCCCAAATCTCTCTCAAGCACACTGAACGTGAGGATGGAGCTGTTTAAAACAAGATGACACATGCCTGCTTACCAAGAGCCAAGTATTCAAAAGTGCCATAGAAATAAAAATCTCAGAGCCGCAGCACTTCTGTGCACTTGTCTGCTATTGCACCACAGGATGGAGGTTTGCATGCTTGAGACTTGGTTGTCAGTGGTAATCGAGTGCAAATGCCTGCAGCTTTCCCCTGTCACATGAAGGTGTACTTGGAGGAGAGCTGCTCTTCCCGGTGGTTACCAGATCCCGCCACTGCTGAAGTCAACTTCAAATCTCACACAGATTTATATTAAGCTGATAGGAATCAGTGAATTTCATTTTCCTTCTCTTTAATAAGGGGAGATCAGAGACTCCTGCGGTTAATCACCCCGAGTGCTAACGGTTCAACCGAATTAGTTTACACAGGTTTCCTATGGGAGTGTGCTAGATGTTAGAGCTAGCCTGCTTCCACTGAACTCCCTGGCAAGCACTTTAACAGCAATTGTGTGCAAGAATTTCCAAATTAACCCATTTGCAAGCTGCATTCCTCCATCGGCTTTCTTCCTTCCTGAGTGCCATTGACTTGTGTACTCTAAGGCAGCAGGAGAATAGGAACAGGTTGCAAATGTGAAGGGGTAGGCCAGCAGTTACACTATAAGGATCTGGCAAAGATGTGGATGTGGTAGAAGTGCCAGCTGGAAGGACACCCGAGGTATGCTGAGCAAAACTCACATGGAAAGGAAGAGAAACACCATCACTATCCCATGATAACTCATACTTGCCAGGAGAGCTCCCCAGATTAAATAGCTGTGTGTAGGCTTTATGGATGTATCTCTGGAAACCAAGCAGATCAGTGTGTACATAAAAGAGGGGAAGGCCCATCATTCACCGAAATTTAATTGAGGTCACACTGGCTTGGAGCCACAGGGTAACACACCCACATTCCCCTGTCTGCCGTACACCTGGATGACTCATGTTCCGTCTGCCCTTCACTCCTGTGGTGCCTCACAGGGGGACACTTTCATTGCTGCTGAGGGCATTGCCACCAAGTGCAAAAGTGGTCTCTGCAGCATGCGAGTGGGTGGTGGTGGTGTTTCCGCTGCCTTGTTCTCCACCTTGGCTCTATTCAGATGTCTGTTGATCTCCTTTTCACCTTTGGGTGGTTACCTGTGAGCCCTCAAGGCTAGAACTTTAATGGTGTGAAAGACAGGAAGGGGGAAAGTGGCTTGTGCTTTACTGATGTTTATTCTGTGTTTAGAACACGCATGCCCAGAGTTTTGCCAAAGACAAATAGCCTCAGTAGCTGCTCAGAAGAGGTATAGGCAGCGGGACCTTTTCCTTTCAGTGATGTTTGCCAGACTCGTGGAGCTGTGGCTTCTTTTGTAACTGAGATGATGATTTTCACATGGATTTTCCCTGGTCAACTCAGGGTCATCCCTGTGACGTGTTTATTAACAGGAAGTTTTAGGGGACACGCCAAGCTCCTTTCACTCTGGAGCTTGGGTGAGCAAAAGGGTAATCGTGGCCTGCTATCACCACAGCCATCTTGCTGCGACTCTGAGAAGTTTTGCATGGTTTTGCTTTGGGTACGGCACACTTGTTTATCAAGCACAAGCTAAGGCTTGCTTAAATCTTGCCATTCAAGTTCTCCGCTATTAAACTTTCAGGCTTTATTCAACAAAATGATACAGCTTCCCTGTACTGGTTGGCTGAAGACCCTCAATTTTAGAAAGAGATATCCTGCAGTTACTCAGAATTATTTCCCGTTCTGCCACAGCAGTTACAAATGGTCTGATGTGCGACACGGCATCACCAGCACACAAGGGTTTTTTTACCGGGAGCCTTCTCTCTGGTATTCAGTGTCAGCTTGTGTATGTCCTAGTGTTGATGCCTTAATGGGTGTCGGGAGCAGACTGTCAGGTCTGCTTTGTCCTTCCACCCCTAAAAAGGCATTGGGAAGGCTGGCTGATTTTGCTGGCCTCGGGTTGCCAGCCTAACTCCCCAGGCTTTGGCCACTGGCCTCCCCAGGTCCACCATGTGCTTCCTGCCATGTAGAAATACTGCAGAGGGCTTTGCTCTCACATACAAAATATTGTTTCTTGAGGTTCCTGTGAGAGTTTGATTTGCATATCAGGCCTCTGGGAGGGCACCACAGCATCAGTAGCATTTGACGTCTGTATCTCAGCTGGGGTCTTTCAGCACGAGGAATATCTTGGGGAGTTGGCGTCCATCATCATTATGTTCTTCTTTCTGATAAAAATTAATATGGTACATTTAATATGTTGATAAACTACTAGGGGTAACATTGGCAGCGATTACTAAAGCACATTGGAATTTACTTTCTAAGCTCTGGACGAGGTTGTATTGTGTTTAGGCTCCAGATATACTGAGTCAATAATAAGGTTGGCTATCCAAAGGGGTCCGTTGCTCTTTGCACTGAGATGTACTAGGTTTGGCTGTCCTTTCTGAGTCCCTGCATTACACTATTTCAGCAACAGGCTCCACTGCCTGACAAGGGACGGCTGAATTTGTCGGCCATGCAACAGATTATTATCTGTGATTCAAAATATCAAAATGCTTTCCACTGCAAAGCAAAATATTTCCCTGCTTTCAACCTTCTCGCCTTCCCGGTAACTGTTCGTGCTCTCCTAAGCTCCAGAGAATATTATAATGCTGCTGTCACCTGTACAAGATGTTTGACTACCTTCCTTCTGTAAACACTTTCTAACCAGCATTTGCTTTGACAAAGTTCCCATGTTCACAATGTAAAACTCTCTGGGCAAGGTTTCATATGCAAAGAGGCCAAATTCTTATGGTTGGGGCAGCTACGTTTCCTGTAACTCTGCTGTGGAGGAGCAAAGGAGCACAGGGCAGAGCATGGCCAGTTCAGTCCAGCTATGGGTATTCTGCATCAGCCACTGGCCATAAATGTAACTGTAAGGCACAAGAAGACCTCTGATGAGCATCTCTGGGTTGATCCCACCTCCCTCTCTCCGTGGAAAAGTCCCTTCCAAGCCCTGATAATTACAGCTCTGTTCATGCTCAGAAGCTTGAGGAACACAGATGCCTTTCCAACCTGTGTTTATTTTATGCTGTAGCTCTACAGATTCCACTTGCTCAATAAATATTTGATCCTCTTTGGTGCCTTCCTGAGCTTCTGGCTTCAGAGAGACCTTGTGGCGAGGAGTTCCACAGTTAATTATGAACTAGCCTAAAAATAGAGGTGGGGGAGAGGAGAAGAAAGTATTTCCTTTCTGTAGTTTCTGAGGCTGCTGCCTTCCAGATTCCTGCCGTTTCCTCTTTCCTACATGCTGCAGAGAAGGGAAGAATCTAACCTCCTGCTCTAAATCAGCCTCAATTTTGTTGTTTACTGCCAAAGTCTGGAAAAATTCAACTTCAGTTGTATCTTTTAATGATTCTGGGAAGAGAAAGTAAGTACATACGAGCTTTTTACATATGTGCATTCTTACATATGGATGAGTTCATCTATCCTACTGTACACTGGAAGAATGCCAGGAGAATTTAGCATAATGTGATATTTCAGTCAATATTTAAATGATGTTTTGGCTTACTGTTTCTTTAATAGCTGGAACATCTGAGAAGCCCTCACCCATAAATGTTTTTTGTTTAAGGCTGGGTGTTTCTTCACATATTATTCAAAACAGGAAAAAAACCCCACTTTTTAGAATTATCTTTTGAAAAGTTAATTGCGTGAATCTCAGCAAGATGTAATACTTAAAATGTTTTCCGCCTCATGTACCCAAACATCCACATGGGTTGGAATTACTCATTATTTATTTGTATACATTTATTACTAAAGCATCCTTGATAATTGCTGGGTTTGTGTATTTGCTATTATTACATGGAAAGGGAAACTGACCACAGCAGTGTTTATTGATCCAAATCTAAGTTTTCTGACATTAGCTCCAGCTTTTTCTTTTTTATTATGCTTTCAAAACCTTTTTTCTGCATGTCTTTCCCTCTTGTTGTGTCCCAGGTTTTGAAGAGCAAGTGTCAAAAAAACAGTGTCCCTTTGTACTGGGTACTGAAATTCATTCCAGGTGAGAGAATTCGCTTTCTAAGGAGTGATAAAGGTGTGTCTTAGCTGTCTGGGAATCTGACTTCTTCATTAGCAAACCAAATTCAGATGGTTACAGGTAAATCCCCTTGGTAAGATGAGGTTAGGGTTTATGCTGATCTGGGGCTACGCAAATGAACTGCATAGGCAAATCCAAAGCATTATAAAAATAGGTAACACTTTGAAAAACTTTAAGATCTGAATCTTCATGATCCAAAACTGGAAGCCATGTGTGAATGAGGCAAAGGAGGGGGGGAGAGAGGCGGGGGGTGGGGGGGTTGGAGGGGAAGGGGGGTGTATGGGAGAATACAGAGCAGAGGAATGATCTAAGTATTGCCCAAACCACTGCTAAGTCAGAGGTTTTCTCTGACTGGCTTCTCCCAGCATTTTATTTTGTGCTAAACATAAGGTGCCAGAGTTTACATTTAATAACTCTGCCAAGTTAGTCATTTAGATAAATATTGACTGTCAGTGAATGCATCCCACTAGGGAGTGCAGCAGCACAAGACACAAATCTCTTCCTCTGCAGATGTACTTCGTATATAAAACTTGGTGTGTGGATTCCCCCCAGCCCAGGGAAGTCACTCTGCTGATTTTTCAGTCGCTCAGTGCTTGCTGCTTTGCGCTGGGTGGCTGCTGAGAGTAAGGTGTCAGCAGAAAGATGAACCTCCCAGGATGAATTAGGTGATGCTGTGCTAGTGCCTTCTTTTTCGCAGGCAGGACGAACAGCAAGTGCTCAGCAAGATGCTTGTGCTGCAGGCACGCAGGGCTCTGAGTGCACTCCACGGCTGTATGCATGGCTCCGGAGACAGGGATGTGAAAACAGGATAGAGGTTGATAGTAGGAAAATTTGCAGACAGACAAAATGGCTCAGCAACGCAAGAGGGAACAATACAGTGACAGCTGTTCTGATTTCCTCCCCCTTCATATATAAAGTAATCAAAACCAGAGCTGTTCTGAGCTGGAGCAGATGATAATTCTTTTAAGTATACTGGGTCTGCTGTTGTCCCCTTCCCTTTCCTGTTTCCTCTTTTCTTTCTTTTCCTTTCTCTTTTTTCTTTCTCTTTATTTTCTCTCCCCCTTCATTTATTTTCTTCATTTATTTCTTCCTCTCTCGTGTCTTTCTGTCTTTCCTTCTCCCTCACCCCATGCTTTACAATGACAGCATTTAATCTTACCAGTTTATTGCAAGGGAAATTGCAATTGTGCTGTGGAGCCAAGCTAATAGTTTTGTTTGGGAGGCAGAGCTCTCACTTAATGGGTGCTGTTCATTGAGGATGCAGCCCTTAGAGACCCGGGGCTGAAGTGAAATGACAAAACACGTTACTGGACAGAGGAATTGAGATGAAGGGCTCAAAAACAAGAGGAATCAGAAATCAAGTGGCAAGGGGGCCTCACTCAGGACCTTGAAAGGTGCTCGCTACTGGATGCAATGAAAAAGCAAGCCCCACATCACAAGCCCCTGTAGGGCTTCATCTTATTTCCTTTGTTGCGGTGAAGAAAATATGTAACATGGACAGGATTTTCAACTTGGTGTGTGTGAAAGTTCATTTTTTTCCTCTGCATTCAAATGACATAAAAGTTCATGAGGTTCCCAGCACTCTGGAGCCTCATTATTTAGTATGCACAAACATGTTCTCAGGTGATGAGGATTCACAGCAGCAGCAGGAAGGAGAAAATGGAGAATGCAAATAAAGATGTGCCCACCTTGTGCTTCCTGAGAGTGACAGGAGGAGTGAGCCCAGATGAACACTGGATCCTGTGTCAGAAAGAGGCCGTCATGAGCTTTTCTTTCTTTAAAATGAGGGGCTGTGTAGAAAACTCCAGGCTGGGTTTTTTTGGTTACTTGGTTGATTGGTTTGGGTTTTGGTTGTCAGTTCTTTTCTTTTCCCATACTCTGTTGCAGATGTCTGGATTTGCTCTGTGTTTTTATTTATTTATAGGCATTTCTATGGCACTCATCACCATAGTATCTGGGCCAATCTTTCCTTTCTTGTGTCATGTAATTAAATCTATACAAAATACATATGTTCTTGGCAGAGATAAAAAAAAAAAAAAAGTTAAGCTCTGCTTTTGGAAGGGATTTGTGCCCTGCAATTAACCACTGCTTTTGCAATGCTGTATCTTTCCATGTACATATGAGGGGGGAAATACACAGCCTTGTTATGGCTGTATGCTCACGTACCTGCTGCCCTGGTATGTGGGGCCATAGCACCTTTTCCATGGGTAACAAGGGTACCAGTGGGGACTTTTGGGGTGATTGGGTTGGACACCTTACTGGGGACACTGAGGCATGCTTCTGCCTTCCTCGCTCATCCAGGCACCGCGTGCATAACTAGCAGTAGGGTGAAAGGGCATGAGCCCACACACATACATAACCCTAAATAGGGAAGTACAGAGTCCCCATGAAATTCTGTTCTAGAGGATAGGTTGCTATTTTATTATGTTTGTGTAGCCAGGGCTCCTACAAAGGCCAGCACATCCCTTCAGCCCAGGATTCACAGGAGGAGAAGCAGGCAAGTGCTGTGGAGAAGCTGGAGCTTTCTGAGGAGCCAGCAGCATGAACCACAAGTGGTTCCCCACCATGTGTGACTCGTATCCCATTGTCTAAAGGAAGGTGATTGTTCCTTCTCCTCTGGAGTATTCCACAGTGAAATGTCCTTCTGATATCTAGTACAATGGTCATTGGCATCCTGCAGGCCTGATCTGAATGAGTGTAAGGACAAGCTGGTGACTGGTCAAGAACAGATTTGCACTGGAAACTGGAGCAAAGGTCTGCCAGTCTCACCAAGTCAGCCCTCACAGTGGAATCCTGAATTTGACAGGGCTAAGGCCAGCACTGATGCCTTCCACAGCTCCAGGTGGAAGGAACTCTGTTTTTGTATAAATACACAAACAGATCCAAGCAAGCTGTGCACCAGCTAAAGTGATGGTCCTGCAGATGTTCCCTGACTCAGGTAGGCAGCCAGCACCCTAGTGCCTGGTTTGGCTATACTTGAGGGGCCATATTCATACTCAGATGAACAGAGGGTAGTGTTTAGAAGTACGAGCTGGCTCTTAGAGATTGCACCCTTCAGCAGAGAAGTCACCCTCCCAACCAGGGCTGACTGGTGACCAGTTGCTAGCATACCTCTTAGGAAGGAATTTGGAAGTGGTGCGGTGGCCTGAGTCCCACAGCAGGGCCCACTGCAACCAACGTTAACACATTACACATCCTCCTGTTGGTGGAAATAAATCTGGCCCTTTTTGAGGGCAATTTGTTTCTCCCATTACAGAAAGAAAGGATAGCTGCACTGCTTTGGTGCTTGACGATCATCTACAGTACAGAACCACGGATCCTCAGAGGCAGAGTAATCAGCCACCCTCATAACTGCACGTATGTTATAGCATCCTCATTCTCCAGGACATCCAACACCATTAGTCACTTGTGAAAACCTTTGGTTGTGTTTGTGTTCCTCCTTTCTTTCTGTTTTTGGCAGACACATATAAAACCCAGGATTGGTTCATCACCCTTCAGGTACTGCTCACGTGGTTTATTACCTGGCTGAATCTGGCTCTACAGAGACACAACTATCCCCAGTTTCTAAAGGCCACATGAGCAGGACTGGGCTTGTCTGAACCTCCAGCAACAAACAAGAAAGTTATTGCCTTTCTCCTAGGTGGGAAAACCCTTATGCTGATCTTCAGGAATGAATAACCACAATGCTAACTGAATGCTGAGAATAACTATGTTTCCAGATGTTTGAGATGTTGGGTGGTGTGGTGTTGGGGTTTTTTTTTCTTTCTTTTTTAATGCTAGTGTTTTATATAAGGCAAACAAGATGAAGTATTGCTGTCAGAACATGAAAGAAGGCATTTATAGGAGGCACAGCTTTCTGGTACTTGGAGGCTGGATGAAAGCCTTTTAGCAAACATTAACGGATCAGGCAGTACTCACATCTGTCTAGCTCAGAAATGCAGAGATATTCCAGAAGCGTTAAGTGGGTTTTAGCGTAGGTGCAGGCTTCACCCTGGGAGCATTTTGCTGCTGATGGAAGGTGATGGAGCCGAAGAGCACACGGGGGATGCAGCGGAGCAGTACTAGAGAGGCTACAGAGACGCCGCAGCCCAGGAGCCACGCCAGCAGATGGGCTATGGAGCCGTGATTAATTGTTTTGTAGTGCCACCGTGAGGAGCGCCGGCTCGGCTGGGCGGGCACCGGGAGGTGCGGGTAGCAGCAGCCACAAGCCGGGAGTCGCCGGAGGATAACAATAGGCGACACCTCAAGCCCAGCGCTGCGGCTAAGGCTGCCTCGGGCAGCTGCGAGCGGTCCGGCAGCTGCTGTGAGCGCAGGCGGGGCAGACCGCGTCCTTCCCCGGCAGCCAAGCCGGGATGCGGCGTGCGGCCGGCGGTGTCTCCGGGACGGGACTGGCCTGGCCCCGTTCGTCCAGGCGCAGCACCGCTGGGATGACTCGTCCTGGGCTAACTTCACTCTCTCATCCTGCCTGATCAGCACCACGGGCAGACACGAACTCGAGTGGGCAAAGGTTTTCATGAGGATCTGCACCTTTCCCTTTGCCGCGTCAAACAGCCATCCCCAGCTGACCACAGCCTGTTTATTGGAGGGGGAGAGCTTTGTCAGGAGATCAGGCTGGCAGCACAGTCTTAGGCTGGAATCAATCCTGAATGGCCAAATAAAGAAATCAGTGCACAGAACTGGCTGCATGGTGCAGCTGGTGCTGGAGGGGTTCTCTGAGCAATCCCAGCACAGCCCTGCATTCCAACGTTAGAAAGAAAATCAATATAGCAACTGTATTATTCCAGTGTACAGCTACATAAGACCATGCAATGCCATGGTTCTTGGATTTTAGCTGTATGCTTCACTGGTACAAAAAAAAAAAACTTAAGCCAGGGCAACGATGTGCATCACATAGCACAATCCTACGGAAGCATGCATTTAGGTTTGCTTGTGTGTAGCTTAACCGTCACTCAGAGGATGAAATTAAAGCTGTATTTTTCATATTGCACTCCAATGCTAGCCAAAACAAGTGACAGGCTTATGGTCTTATTTGGGGGTATCTGGTGTATGTCCGACGATGCTCTGGGAGGAAGCGTGTGGTGAGTTAAAAACTGGTTAAGGCACTAGTTTGTGATGCCAGAGACCTGGCGTCAATTCCCAGCTCTGCCACAGACTCCCAGTGTGACCTGAGGCAAGCTATTTCCCTCCCAAAACACTTTCATTGTCAGAGAAGGCAAAATCCGACTTCATGTGAGTTTTGCCTTTGACTCGATGGAGCCAGCTCTCACCCACGCATTTCAGAGCTCAGAAATTAAATACAAGCTTAAGCACCTTGCTGAATTAGTGCCAGAACTTCCCAGCGTTTCAGCTTCCTACACCTAAAAGAGGAATAAAAATCACTTCCCTATTCCTGCTCACTTTGCATGCTTAGGCTGAAGCCTGTTTGGCATGGGACTAAGTGTAATTACTGGGACCGTGCTTATGCGCTGGCCTATTCCCCTGATAAACAGCAGCTCAAGTGGGAACCTGACTTGTCAGAGGCCTCACATTTGGCTGCCTTCTTCTGCACTCACATGCTGCTGTATCTCACCAGCCTCTTCAAGCTGACGGGATTTCTTCACGGCTGCCAGATAACTGGGAATTAATCATTCGCAAGCCACGTTAATAGAGAAAACTCGGTGTCCCTGCTTAGACAAATGGTTAGGTTTCTAGTAAGGGGCTCCCTCATTTGTAACTCTTCATCTTTCCGTGGAGGGGTGTGTTATGATAGTACACAGCTCGGTTTATATAACTGGCACCTCAGATTGCTCCCCTAAACAGGATATTCCTGTTGGCAAAGGACTGTGCATTTGCTTAAACCAACAGCTGTAAGTTCCAGCAGCCCTTGACAGGTACAAACAAGGAACCACACTGATAGCTGAGGGGAGGAGAGATTACTACGCTTAACAAGAAATAGAAGAAATAGACTTTGGCATTTACATGCATATCATGGATACGCTCTACAAGATAAACAAATACGGCATAAAAGCATAGTTGACTATTCAAATGACCTGATTGTTCCCATTATGATGATGTCTCCTGGCATGTATTTAATAACACACTAATTGACTTTGCATGCATCAGGAAGAAAACTTTTCACTATCTGTTTCGGGATGGTTTCTGATGACATTTTCTTTCAAGTTATATCTATTTATTTATTGGGGGGGAACTGTTTGAAATGAAAAGTTATCTTGGCTTTTGCTGATGTGTCAGGCTGCTGTGGCCAGTCCTGATGTTTACCGGGACACAGGCAGTGCAGCCAGGCCTCCTCAGGCTGCTGTGAGCAGTGCTAGATCGAAGTCAGGCATCCGACGGTCCCTCCTTCTGGTCCAGGTTCACATCAGGTCCAGGTCCTCCTCTTGCCCCAACAGTTGCTGTGCCAGTGATGGTTCAGCTGAGCCAGGCACACAGCAAAGACTTGTGAGCTGCCTCCACTTATAACCTGAACATGCAAAGCAGTTACCAAAGCCAGCCCCGGTGAGACTCGGGTTATTTAAGCCTCAGGTACATATGCATGGCTCCAACCTGACGGTTACAGCCGGCATTAAGCTGACAAGGCCCTCCAGGACATTTAGCGAACTACTCACCCTCTGCACTAGGTTTTTGATTTCAGCATTAAATACGTCAACCAGTTTGTTTAGCAATTCTGAAGAGGAAGTTTAAAAAGTCCACGGGGGAGGCAGAAGGCAAACAGGCCATTCAGTTCAGCAGCCCTCCATGCTGAGGACACGCATTAGAACAGCAAACGAGATTTTTAGACATCTGACTGATAAAATGGTTATTAATGCTTCTCTAGTTGTAAGAATAAATTTGTTCTGGTCATACAGCAACAGTTGGCAAGCTGAATCATAACCAGCAAGATAAACACTCATGGTAAAATAACCTTTGCCTGCATATTCAAGCTAAGTGAGTAAAATGAATCTAATCAGTCAATTTATTTTATTCTTATTGCATCTACAAAACTTCTGGGAACTCATGTAAGATTTCCCCATGCACTAGCTGTTTCATGTGGCCTGAGGGTTATCTTCATGGAGTAAGTCAAACTTGTAGATGATGTGCAAAGGTTTAAGAATGATGGTGCCTGTTGACTGTGGGGTGATAAAGAGGCCAGGGACGTGCTTCTGCTCCTGCGTAGCTGCAGCGGCCTGCTAGCCAGGACAGGGACCACTGCAGTGTGGCACCAAAGAAAAACGGTAAACAGCCTTCTCCTGCCCTGGCAAATTGCTACGTGAGCTGCCTCCTGGAGGTGCAGAGCACAGTATTTCATCAGCTGGTACTCAGGCATGCCTGCAGCTCCCTTCCCCCACATTCTGTATGTAATCATGCTGGCAAAGCCTGGTAACGTGGTAATTCACAAATGGATGTCAGAGGTACCGAAAAGTGTCTTTTGGATAGTACTCAGAGGGAGTCAAACTCAGTTTCAGGCCCAGTGTACTTCAATGAGCATGCAAAACATTCAGCCCTGGTTCACAGGACTTAAGAGATGTGGTGGTAACTGGCTTTTTAGAAGCAGACCAAAGGTCTTGCAGCCTCTGGAGACATAACCCATCTTTATCCTAAATCATAAATGCTGCTTAGGAGTGGAGAGGCTTCAGGTACCTGCCAAAATGACCCCCACTGCCCAAGGCCATCCTCTGGGCTGAAAAGGTGTCAGAACACCAGCAGTGCTGCCAGTCACAGCTGGGACCAAGCACAAACCTCATGCTGCTGCTCCTCTCCTGCCACACCACCATGCACTTGAAAGCATGTTTAACATAGGGGAAAATGCATTTAGAAAGCAAACAGGAGAGAAAAAAGGTATGGGGGAAAGAGTTAAAAGTCTGACAGTCTCTAAGAATTGTCCTCTGAAGCCTTCTCAAGTCACTGCAGCCAGTTTTAAAAGGTGCTGTACACCTGCATTTTTGGAAGTGCAGCTCCAACTGCTTAAGTGGCAAAAACAGTGCATGGTCAGTGGGTCCTTGATTTTGTCCGGGCTTGAAGGGTCTGCCATCACTTAAATAACCACCAGACGTTTCAAAGCCTTTGAAAACATTTTGTTTAATTTAACATTTTAACGCTAGGAATGGGCTAAGGTTTAGGTGTGGTGGTTTCACATATTTTTGGAACCTGTTTATCCGTCTTTTATTAAGACACTTGAGAAGACAGCTCAAAATACTTCAGTGACTTCAGTGATGCTGTAATTTCTCCTTCTTTGTTTTCTGAATATGATTAAGTTAAATTCCTGTCTCCATCTTAAGGTGCTTCCTGAAGAGATGCTGAGAGGCCAGTATCACAAGGCTTTGTTTGGTTTGTTTTTTTTCCATACCACTGGCTGAGCTCGTAAGCAAAGACATGAAAACCTGTTTTATATCTTAGATTTACCCTAACAACCTACCTTCTAGCTAAGTTTTGTGTTTTGTTGTCTTTTATTTAAGATGAGAAGTGGGTAATTGTTAATAAAGTCTATCATGTCCCCACAATGCTTGCTGTCCTTTCACAAACTGACATACCTTAATGGTGGGAAATTAGCAGTGAAAATATCACTCCACCTGCCAAACTTACGGCATGCGTCTCATCACATGGAAAGGGTTTCTCAAAATGTCTTTGGCCACAGCTGCCCCAGCTGAAGCATCTTGGGGGACTTCAGCATTAAGATGCTTGGTTTTTTTTTTGTCCTGCCCTGCTGCTTCTTCCGAAATCAAAATGCAAGTAACAGCAGCACAGCTTTATTGGCCATCGTGGTATCCACAGAACCATGTGCTTTGAAGAGATGCTGCTGTCACCATGCTTCTAATCGGTTATTGTTAATACGGACCATGTGGGAGGCCTGTTAATAAAGCATAAGAGTAACTCAACATGCTGTGCAACACAGGGAAAGTTTAAAGAAAATTCTGTGCATACAAAGAAGCAGAACTCAGATCTGGAAAAAAGTATTCCTCTATGAAGTAATTTTTCTTCCATTATTAGCATAGAACATGAGTATCCAGGTGTTCATCAACTGTGGAGCCCATGCTGCTGCCCACATCACAGCTCTGGTCTTGTTTGTGGCTTCATGACTACTTATGGACACAAACCACTGACCAGATATTTAAGAGCTTAAGCTGTCCTGTGCCTCATTGTTTTACTAAGTTATCCCATGTCAGGTGATGCATGGATACTGTCTCATGCCATACACATCACAAGCTGTTTTTCATAGCATAGTAAATGACCTTCAAGTGTCATTCAAAAGCCAAGTTTAAGTACTGACCTTTGATTCCCTAAGCCCTTTGGTTCCTCACTGACCTGTACGTTTGCCATTAAAGTCTCCTTCATTTTTAACTTTCTTCCTTTTTTTTCTTTTTTCCCTTCCCCCCCCCCGGGCAAACTTGCATTGGATATGCTAAAGGGACAAGGCGGTTTGCAGAACTTAGAGCTGCAGGTTGCTGCATCTTGGCTGGTGGGACACTACTGGATCCAGCAGAGATTTTTCTGAACAAGAGCTGGCACTTGTAAATGCAGAATGAAGTGATGCATTTCCAGTTCCCTTCACAAAACACAGTGTTTCTGGACCAATGTAGGGACAGAAATGAGAATAGACAGCACAGATGGTCTAAATACCTTTGCACCACAACGTTGTCTTTCAGTTCCCTGGACCTGGGATATAGGCAGGTGCAAGCAGGAGGATCTTCTTTTCTCTGTCACTGCTTGGAGCAACAAATTGGGGCAGTGTCCTAGCTTCTTTATCAAAGGGATAAATGAGTTAACACCCTGTGGAAGGCGCCCTCAGCACTGCACCGCAGAGGTCCTTCTTCACTGAGATGAACAGTGAAGAGACAGTTTTCATCGCACCAAGACGGTCCAGATTAACTTGTGCAAGTGCTTCCCTTTGCTGCCTTCCTTTCCTCTCACCCGCCCTGCTCTTCCCCCGCCCTAGCGCAGCCAGGCACTTCTCACCGCCGGTTGGAGCGAGAGCTGCAAGTTTTGAGCGGAGAACACTGCCACCTTCAGGGGATAGGTGGTAGAGCATCTCTAAATGCAGGAGCTGTTCCCAAGCCTGACTGCAAGAGGTTAGATCCCAAGGCTGCTGCTAATTCTCCTTCTAAAACGAGGTGTCTTTAGTTAGTCCCATGACAACTGTAGATCTTTCCTGATTATTCTATCTTTGTGTTCACATGCACTATCAGATATAATTGAGGGATTTTTTAATGCGTTTTGTTTTGTTTTGTTTTTGTTGTTGTTTTTTTTTTAATCACTTCATTGCCTGTAAACGCATTAATTCAATTAATTCAGTTTAAGGGGTCTGGGCTTTCCACAGGACACTTACTTAGAGCTAGTCCTTAAAGAAGCCTAAGTTAAAATAGCCCATCAGAAACCTCACTTCAGCAAAGTCAGATTCTTCTTTGCAGAACTCAGTTTTCCATGTGAACATTCGTGTTCTGTCCAGCTATTTGTTACTTGGTGGTAGTGGTAAACTGCTGCCTGTACGGCAGTGCTTTTGCACCAGGAGGTGCTGGTCCATCATTTTTCCTGTAAGAGAGGCACTGACTTTACGGAGTATCATTTTACTTGCTTTTTATTAGGGTTAGCACAATAACTAAAGAGAGAGAGACGTAGACAGTGTTACATCCCTTCAGATACTGGCAGACCTGAGTTGGGCAGCATCTAATGATCCAAACCATGTGTGCAGATCCACAAGGGTTATCCCATTTTGGTTCTTTGATACATTAGAGAGTATTCTGACAAGAGCTCTCTCTCTCCATTGTTGCTACGGTCAGATATAGAGAGTGTTCAAATGGGATGTTGCTGCACTTCTAGATAGAGGCAAGGCCGTGCAGACGGTGTAAGTCAGTACAGTGTGGGAGCTCCCCCCATCACGCATGCAGTGGGGCTGCCCTGCAGCAGGGGGATGGCCACGGCACAGCAGAGCTTGAAGGTCCTGCTGGACCTGCAGACACACACAAGCCAGCACAGGCCTGTGCATCCTCCAATCCACTGCTGTGTGTGTCACTAACACCTCTGTGCACAGTGGTCTCAGGGTCAGTGGTACAGGAGCCAACACTAAAGTTTTGTATTGCATCACACTGCAATATTGCATATTGGGGCTTCTAGGGCAGTGACTGCGAAGAAGCCTCAGCCACAGGTTGTCGCAATTACATGGGAGGATAATCAGAACAGCGCATCCAAATTCTGTGTTTTCTTTTGGCTTAGCTAAAAGACAGCCCCAGTGACAAGAGAGCTGCTAGGCTGACACATCTGCTGTGGAGGCAGAGTCACAGGGGGGTTAACTCACCCCCTGCTTGGGAAACTCCTCCCAGTTTGAAGGCAAAATTCACCTTATCACCAGAGCGTGATAACCTGTTGATGGGGTACCAACAGGTGCTGGAATGTAGGAGTGCCTTAAGCACCCACAGCTGGCATTGAAGCAGCAACCCAGCTGGAAATGTGTCGATTTCAGAGCCTGCCTTGCTGTTCCGGGAACACAGACCTGCTGGCCAAGAAAGGATGTGCTGTCAGCATCATCCAAAAACACTTCCATAAAAGAGCTGTTAGGCTAATGCATAATATGCCCTAGAGCAGAGGTCTTGCACCAAATTACTGCCTCCAGCCTGCTGCTGCGGAGATTTCCTTCAGAAAACCACAGGAGGGCTGTTAATCACAGTAAATCGGTGTTAGTCCGCTGGCTGCAGTGGAGCGGATCCAGCTTGCTTTTGGCGCTGGGAATGCCAGGAGGGGCGGCCTGTTTTAGATACTGCTGTGTGTGCATAATTGGACACGCCTGATCTGGGCAAGGCACACCAGGACCCTGGTGAGGTTTGCAAATGCACTTGGCAAAAAGCATGCCAGGAAGAGCTGCTGAGCCTAAACATCCTGGAAGTTTCACTTCTGCTGGGAAAGCCTTCTCTGGCATGTGAACAGCCATAGTCAGAGTGTGGTGGGTGGCAAAAAGCAGCAAATCCAGTGCCTGCCCCTTGCGAGATGCTTCAAGAAGATCAGGCAAACAAAATTCAGACAGCCCATACCATTCGAATAAACAGCTTCTGTATTCTGGTGAAAGGAATAAATGCCCATTAACCTAGAGATAATCTTAGGTGCAGGGAGATAACGTCATTTTCTTAACTGCTGGACAAGACAGTCTGATACTTCTCATCGCTGGTATGACTAGCTGAGACTGGGGTAACAACCCAAGAGCTAAACATCTAAGAACCCACTGTCTTTCAGCTTCCCACCCCTGCTTGTTCTAGAAAGGCAAAAACTAACTGTGCAGCAGTGACTTACCCTTGTAATTTCTCCCTTAAGTGTAAACTGGAGTTTGCTTTGAATGATAAGAAGATTCACACCTCGTAGGAGTGAAAAATGCCATTATAGATTCTTGCTCCCAACAGTCTCTGCTTTTATACAGTTATCTATTTATGCCAGCCAGAGTAAACTCCAAACACAAATGCTCCTGTCCCCACTTAAAATAACCAAAACACTTTATACTCCTCTCTTGCAAATGTACACAACCAGAGTTGAGAAAGAAACCTTTCTTTCCAGACCACAGCCAGACAGACACCAAAGCATCAGTGTGGAAGCCCTTCTTAGAATATTTGGGTTTGTATTGCCACATTTACAAGGAGATCTGTGCTTCATGCAGTATGTGACACATTTTTAATACTCATCGTAAACCTTTGTTTACAACACAAACCTTCCCCTTCCTTAAGTAATAACAAGTGTTAAGGCTGTAGCACATGCTAAGGAAAGCAAGTAGGCCTAAGCTTCACAAGGCGTCTGCTACAGCACGTGTCTGATGCAGCAACATATTTGGCCCTTTGAGACAGAAAAATCCAACCAAACACCAAATGAACAAAGAGTCACCAGCTGCGAACCACCTGAAGTGCTGCTGAGCTTTGATTGAGAAGCAACAACGTGGCTCAGAGCCCCAGGAGAATGGCTTTGATGTCAATTCAACACATGCCTCTGCTGCACCCTGCGCAGGAGCACAGGATTTGTGCTCACATCTGGCATCTCCCATTTTTAGTACAAACTAAAAGCCAGTTTAGGGCCATGAAGGATGCTCTCCATCTTGCAGTGCAAATGAGAAGCCGCTCCTCCAGCCTTGAGCCAAGATCAAGGGTGAAAGCCCAGTTCTCCCGCAGAGCTGGTCTGAGTTGTGTGCTGTCTAACAGCAGAGGTGCAGCATGTGTACAACTGAAGGGCATTCGTGGCATCAGGTGCAGTCCCAAAAACAAGTAGCTGAGAGGCCAGTTAGCTTTGTCCAGCCAGTGAGCACGCTTAGCTGCATGGTGTGGTACATCCAGAGAGGATGAAACCCTGTAAAACCTAAACACTGTGTCATATCGTCACACTAATTGACATGTTGCCCAGTGGCCTCAGACATACTCTTCTTTCCCCTGTGAACAGCGCTGCAGGGAGACACTGCCACTGGCCTGAAGACCTTATGTTACAGAGGAAAGACATGGAGTGTCTCACCCAGGATGCCTGCAGAATTAGTGGCAGGGATGGGAACTGATCCCAGCCCTGCTGCTGGCTGGTTTGTAAGGCAGGGTGCAGCAGTGCTGCACCTTAGCCTCCAAGCCCCAGCACTTTTTTTAGCAGGACGCTCATGGTGTCATTACAGCACTCTCTGTTCCAAGCACAATATGACTGTACATGACAAGGACAGGAAAGATGGGACCCACTGCTCTAGGTCACGCTGACTTGGCTGTGCTCTACAAAATCCCACCAGAAGTGTAACAGGATTACTCCTCAATGATCATGGTGAATGGATTCAGCTGTTTGCTTTCCATGCACCTTACAGAAGTCTGGAATTTGACTTTTCAACATAGGTTTGATCCAGAATGTCTGCATCTTGGAATTTGTTTCAGCCAAGGTCCATATTTGGCTGTGAAATTAAATATCTCCCAGATGGCTTTTTTTTAGTAGGTGTTTGAGCATGTTTCAGAGTGGTATTTAGCATATGGGAAAAGCACAACAAAAATAAACAGGCCCACCATATCATCATACTTATCTGAAATTTGTATCTAGGATCTGTAAACAAAAACCTCAGTGTTTCACGATAGAATGTGACATATGACCATTGGAGCTTGGGCTGCTAGTGCTGCCCTATTGGAAGAGATAGCAGATGGGTGCTAAACCAGCATCAACAGAGAAGCTAATGTACATTGAGACTCAGACACACACAATGTGTGGGTGCAAATAAGCACACGCTGATAACCATTAAGTGGTGAACAGAGAGCCCTGTTGACTTGCTGTTCTTTGTTCTGTGATTATTCATACATGGATTAAATCCTAACACATACCAATTTGTGCTCAAGGAAGCCTATTCAGGCACACTGTATTGAAACAACATTTACTGTTTTAAGTGTTCACAGTAGTGGCACATCATGTTTTGCTTTTCATCCATCTTACATCAGGTGTGTGGAAGAGCAGAAGGACCTGTTTCCTATTTGCTTTTTTAAATAACTTTTTAGAAAAATTATTTTAAAAACTATTTTTAAAATAAAAATTTGCCTTTTTTAAATTAATTTATATGTGATCAATTCTTGAGTTTCCCAGGCTTGGAGGGGTAGGTGAAAGACCCCTACAGCTTGCAGGAGGAGGGAAACGTCTCTGTAAAGGGAGCTTAGAGCAAGTGCTGCATGAGGTTTACTCACTCCATCCTCCCTGGATGTCAAGACTGTCACCACAAGCCCCAGGTAAGGTCACTTGGCCAGCAGGAATAACACTTGCTATTTCTCTTCTGGCTCAGCAGATTTTCAGCACTGGGCTTATACCTTATTCACCTTTGAACTCCTCTCTCTCAGTGGGTTTGGAGAGCTGTTGTGGCCTATTGAAAAGCTCCTGTAAAGTTATCAGCCCTTGACATAGCCACAGTTAGCACAGAGGTGTTGCCTCCATCCTCCCTAAGGCCAAGATGCAGGAATGAGCTTGTTCATGACACCCCACTATAGTAGAAGGAAATGGCCCACAATATATTAGAAAAAAAGCTGATTTTCCCAAGTGTCAGCCCACTGGAAAATATTTGAGTGTTTATTTCCGTGTAGATCCCTGTTCATTTGAAGAGGCAATTCCACACAGACTTGCATGAGCTTCCGAAAAAAATTGGACCCATCCAGCTCCTCGAAAGGGTGGGAAATCTTTGAGAGGACACAGTCACCAAAATACTCAGTATGGATGAGATAGGAAGCCATCAAGAAGCTACACAGTAAGAACCAGCACAAGTATAGCAACCAAACAAGCCTAAGTGTTTGTAGGATAAGTCCAGGCTCTTTTCTGCAGTGCTGGACAGAAAGCTGTAGAGATACTGTCATAGACAGAACTTCACTAGTGGGCCAAAGAGAAACCAAGCTCATTCTCCCAGTGTATATTATCAGCTCCAAGGTAGTGATGGGGTCAGAGTCAGTTCAGAATTGGGACAGGGTTTAGAAACTGGTGCCATGTAAATCTGAGGAAAGCCATTTGTTTCACACTGCATAATGAGAATTTAAAGCAAAGGCAACAGAGCACTTCAGATTTCTCGCTGCTGTGATGGCAAGCTACAGAATTTTGTGTTACATTTCTCAAAATACAGGGTAAAAAGGGTTAAGCATGTCACAGAAATGTCCCAGGACTCCCACGTATTGAGGCAAAATCACTGAATCCAGTGCTACAGACAGGACACTGAGGCAGAGAAAAGTACTAACTAATTGCATAGCAAGGCAGTAACTGGGAAAAAAAAATAAAACACCAAACACAGCACACAAGAATAAATCAGCCCAAAACTGCATGTCATTCCCCATGTGCTTTCTTCCACTGTGATCAGCGCCATCTGCTTCAGAAAAGAAACCAGGCATATGTTGCTATATTGAGACTTCACTGAAACCAAGCTTTGCTCATTTAGAACTCTGGGTATCTCTGTACTACAGCGCAAGGCAGAAATAGTCCATTTTAAAAGAAGGGGATGCCACATCTTACAGTGTTTAACATGTAACCGTGGAAGGCTTAAGAGGAGCTAAGGGAAGCTGAAAGCTGGAAGTGGACACAGTTAAACTAGGGGTGAGGGCTACCGTTTAAACAGAAAGATCGGGGCCAGAAGACCTGCTGGTCCTCTGGTTCAAATTCAATGAAAAGTTTATCTGTATTCAAAGCACATCCTCCCTCTTTCCTTACCTTTTTTGTCTACCTTTCAGTGGTGTCCCAGAGCTGTGTGAGGAAGTAGGCATGCCTTCAAAGGGTCTGGGGGTGGTGTGGGTCATATATCACTGGCTGGATCTGTGCATGACAGTTCTCTCCAGGGACACTCAGGGTGAGCTCGGGAGTGCTGAGGTCCATTCCCACCAGAACTGTATAAGTCTCGTTACAGACTTTTCTGAGCTTGGACTAAGCATGAAGAGTGTTAAGTGCCAGAACACCAGTGCACATCAGTGCAGAAGGTACAGAGTCTCCACAGCAGCCATGGTGAGGATTCCATGCCTGTCCCCAGAGCTACAGAGACAGTATGTGACAACTTGGGCTAGCACAGTGAAAGCCATATTAGCAGAAAGCTAGAAGGTCATCTTGGCTGTCCTGTGATCTCATCTGTGAAGGGGACAGTGAGAGTGTATTGTCTAACTGTGTGCTTCATCACTGCTTTGAATGGTATAGCTGCAGAAGGAGGATTTTTCTGGGATCCCCTCCAGCCCAGAGGCATGAGCAGTCACGGGATGGGTTGAGCTTACTGGTCTGGAGGAAGCAGCAGGAGCATCTGCATCCAGGACAGATGTTTCAGGACCCCCTGAGACATTTGGGTTATGCACAGCACAGGGAAAGCTCTCCAATGTGTAGTTCACCTCCAAGTACTGTAAAATAAGATGTCCCCCCAACCATCTCCATCTGTCAGTCTGAACTGGAGCACGCACACTTAGAGTGATCCTGACGTACGAAGCTTAACTGAAGTAGAATAGTCTTCTGACATTGCAACAACAAAATTATTTCACCATTCTTTCTCTGGAGGGACATCCCTTTGCCTCTCACACATTTGTGAAGAACATTGATCCTGATCCTTCGCAGACATCAGTAATGACACAGTTGCCACCAGGACTGAGCTCTTGGGTTGTGCTCCCAGCTGTTATGACCATGCAAAGGCACAGCTAGCTGCTGTGGTGTTTCATCTTTATTTATTTTTGTCCCACAGAGGAATTTAGTCCTTTGGTTTCGTTCTTCAGATCTGTTAGCTCCTCAGTATGAAAGTCCCTGGTGGACCCACAGAAAAGATATGCTTCCCAGTTGGGTTTTGCCAGGAGAGTTGACTCTTCACTTGTTTTGCTTTGTTGGAAAGGGATGTGGTGCAGATGAATGAAACAAGCACTAATTTAATGAGATGATGCTCATTCCAGACACGTTTTTGATCAGCTGGGAGATGTACCACTGCTGAGTGACATGTCATTAACCATATGACCTCAGCTGAAACTGGGGCAAGCAAGAATGGTGGGACACTACTTCTGACTTGGCTGCAGACCTGGTGGGGGCATTGCAGGGGCAAAATAACAGCTGAAGGATGTGAGGTGACTTGTGCAAGCCACATCATCCAGCTCCTCCTGTAGCCCTGTGATTTCAGACTCACAGCTGTCCACAGTGGGGCTGCCTTTTGCTACTAGTACAAACAGTTGCTAGTGTGAGGTCATCCAGCTTGAAATACAACTTAGGCCAGTTGTATGAGTGTAACCTTTGTCCCTTCCCCATAAGCTTCTTGGTTTTCTGTTTTCTTACTATTTTTTTTAATCTTCCTGTTATATTAAAGCCTCAGCATAATTACAGGTTCCAAAAAGCAGCAGTTTTATTCCTTATTACCCCAGCGAATGCTATTAGCACAGTAGCATTGGCTGCATCCTGAGCTGCTCCAGCAAAAATAAGAAGACAGATTATGTACGTATTTTAAATGACTCTTCATGCGCATGGAGCTCAGTGTGGGAGGTTGGACTAGAGACCTCTGACGGTCCCAGCCCATTTGCAATGTCGAAGGATTTAGTCAGGGACCCCAAGTGAGGCAACCTTTGTATTACCACTGATCACACATGCCAGGACTTCAGAGAAAATGAGACCATACTCAAGCTGGCACTGGGGCAGAGGGACAGGATCTCAGATAGTGCATCGAAACCTTAAGGTCAAGACATGCTCTTTTGTGTCAAAATACATAGAGAAATACTGTTTCTTCAGCTGGTAGAGCAGACTGCCTGCCCACAGGGTAACATTCCCAACCTTGGTGCACAAGAAACTTGCCCCTCAGGAAACATTAAAAATGCCCTCCAATTTACACATAGGATGTGGGACCTTGTCATACATGGCATTGATGAGATTTATGCTGGCCTTTTCAATACCCAGCATGTACACACAAGCACATGCAAGTTGGAAATAAGCAGGCTATCAGGCTATGCAGCCCCTGCATAGCCACCAAACATCGCTACTATGACTCTCTCCAAGCTAACATATCCACCTGCCTGGACAGCTTTCCTTCAACACTGCCTCTGGCACTAACGTTAGATGGCTTTCCTGTGTGGGATCATGTTCCTACATGTTCCTGGGATCACACAGGGGCAGATTCTTGTGAAAGGTGCAGAGGGAGTGTACTAGTAGTGAAATAAGCAGAGATTGAGATAGCAGACATGTATGAGGACATGGAGTAAAGATACCTCACTGTGGTAAGTCTGGGTTACAGGATCACCAGACATCACTATGAAGATATCAAACACCATATAAGCACCAAGTGTGGTATCAGAACTTGGATCCCCTTTTCCTCAGTTTCATCTTCTGGATACTCAGAAGGATTCACTTGCATTTTTACAGCTTTGACCACATTCTTGCTTTCTGGTATGGATGGGATAAAGTTTAGAATCATAAAATCATAGAATAGTTAGGGTTGGAAAGGACCTTAAGATCATCTAGTTCCAACCCCCCTGTCATGGGCAGGGACACCTCACACTAAACCATGTCACCCAAGGCTCTGCCTAGCCTGGCCTTGAACACTGCCAGGGATGGAGCATTCACAACTTCCCTGAGCAACCCATTCCAGTGCCTCACCATCCTCACAGTAAAGAACTTCTTCCATATATCCAATCTAAACTTCCCCTGTTTAAGTTTAAACCTGTTGCCCCTTGTCCTACCACTACAGACCCTAATGAAGAGTCCCTCCCCAGCATCCCTGTAGGCCCCCTTCAGATACTGGAAGGCTGCTATGAGGTCTCCATGCAGCTTTCTCTTCTCCAGGCTGAACAGCCCCAACTTTCTCATCCTGTCTACATATGGGAGCTGCTCCAGTCCCTGATCATCCTCGTGGCCTCCTCTGGACTTGTTCCAACAGATCCATGTCCTTCTTACATTGAAGTCACCAGAACTGCACACAATACTCCAGGTGAGGTCTCACGAGAGCAGAGTAGAGGGGCAGGATCACCTCCTTCTACCTGCTGGTCACACTCCTTTTGATGCAGCCCAGGATACGGTTGGCTTTCTGGGCTACAAGCGCACACTGAAGCTGGCTCATGTTCATTTTCTCATTGAACAACACCCCTAAGTCCTTCTCTGCAGGGCTGCTCTGAATCTCTTCTCTGCCCAGCCTGTAGCTGTGCCTGGGATTGCTCCGACCCAGGTGTAGGACCTTGCACTTGTCACGGTTAAACTTCATGAGGTTATATTTCCCTTTTTCCAGTTGTTGAGAACTTCACCAGACTTCCATGATTTTTCAAATATGAGGGACAGTGATTTTAAGTTTATTCAACTTAAATTATATACTTTAACCACATATATACTCAGTGAAGCTTAAGGTGTTTGTATTCTTAGTGGAGGTAGCAGAACTTTGTAGCAGCTTTGACTGATGCCGCTTTCCTCATATTTCTCTCACTGTAGATCATTCCTCAGTGTCACAGCATGTCTATCTCCACACACTGTCACACAAAAAGATAAAAGGGTCCTAAAAAAATCCCTTTACCACTGTAGGCTACTGTCTGTAGGTTCTCCACACTGCTGAGGGTCTTAAAAGTTCCTACCAGCAAGTTACCTCAGAATGAGGAGATGTAATCATAAATTATTTCAGCTTCCTAAACCACATGGTGGACCAAGCTCACCCCTGTCCCAGCTGGTTAATGAAGAGAAGCAAGTCAGGGACCTAAGAACAACCTTCCAGACATCCTTTCCCAGCACATCTTGTGCTAGGGCAGCCATCACTACTGACCTCGCTGCAGTATCCAGTGCTCCACAACCTCCTTGCTTGAGGTGACACCAGAGACAGTGCGAGCACAGGCACCCACCCACCCACCACCACAGGAGAGGGAGGCAGAACCGGCTTTGTGGTAGCCTTCTGACCATGGTGACTTGCTCTGCTTGTAGGTATCATGAAGGTGCCTACTGAAAGATCCCCACTTATTTTAGTTCATGCTCTTATACCTTTCATTACCTAAACACCTGCAGGAGTGTGATGGATTACTGCAACATCCATCTCAGCTGGTTGTTTCTGAGATACATGTCAGCTCAGGCCCATGTTTCATGGAGCCATTCCAGAAGCAAAAAGCCAAACAACAATGCCACCATGGGAACACCCACACTGAATGGGTTTCCAACTTTGTGCCTAACACTCTCATAACTATTTATCTTTTGAGCCCCCCAAGCATCGTTGGATCCTTTCCCTGTGTCTAGCTACCCTTTGCTATGAAACCATGCCCTCTTTGACACCCCTTAACCCTTCGGGTTAAGCAAACAGGAGCTGATTCACAACAGGCATGTTGATTCACTCACCAGTGGGATAAGAAGCTGTTTCACCAGCCTTTCCACCTCCTTGTGTGAAAAATCAGTGTGATACAGAGTTCACATTTTCTGAGGCTCTTTTCTGATGGGCCCTGTGATTAGCAAATGGGTTCAGAAGTTATTCAGGGATGAGCCCTAAAAGACAGACATGGCCAGAGAGACACAGGAAGGGGAATGTATAGGCCCTGATTTCCTTAAGAAACCAGTTTAAGAATAACTTTGCATCTAAATAAGTACTTTGGTTTTCCAAAGAGCTAAGCTCCCTGGAGAATTTGGCCCAAGGTGCTGCAAAATGCTGGTCTTTGCAATCAGACAGAAAGAAGATACTAGAAGACCTGGGGTACACCACCTGCCTTAGCCCATAATTATGTATTTTTACATAACCTAGTCCTTGATACAGGGTCACCATGAGTAAAGGAAGTCTACAGAAAGTGCTAATTTATATTATGCAGACTTCCTTTGTAGTTTAGCTAATTGATGTTTATGTTTAGCTATCTCACAGGACCATAAAAGAGGTCCAGTAAGCATTAGCTATGTATCGCACTTCAACTTTTTCCCCCACACTGGAGCTGGCAAGACAAAATTACAGTTGGAGGAAACTCGAAAACAAAGCAGCACAAAAGCAATCCAACACATGCAGCAGAGGAGCCTGAAGTCTTTTCGCTCTGTGAATTTTATATGTGGCAACAGTGACAGCATTAAGCAGGGTTTAACACCTCTTGTTACCCTGCATTCACATCTGCAAATAGAGCCTACCGTGAGAGCATACAGACTGCAGTTACAGACTGCAGTTATTGGTCCTCCCTTTTGAACCATCCTCAGGCACACATGGGAGAGCTTCACAACCACAAAAGCCCTTAGACATAATCTTACACATTCTGTACGTGCAACACATACACACAGGCAAAATCCCTTCTTACTGAAGCAATGGCACTTGAGCTGTAAGAGCAATGAGTAAGGAAGGCAGTACAGTGGTGGCATGAGTGACCTCCAGCTGAGCAGACTGCTGGGTCAGGATTAACAACGGGATGCCATTCTGCCTCATTTAATGGTAGTTGTTCTGCAGCAGAAAGGAGCGCCTGGTGTAAGAATGTTTGTGCCTGCAAGGAATTACAAATGTTTTCTAATTCTGGAAGAATTTGCCAATAGCTGGAGTACAAAGCACCACCTCATTCCTAGTACTCTAGCTTCAGACTAACTCCTCCTTCATGGAGCAAAATGACAATTGCTTCTGGGACATACTGACAGAGCCTAACTGATGTAATCAAAACCAGACAGCACTCCTGATGGAATAAACATTTTATTTCAATAAGATTGCTGTGTTGACTTGATATGCTTGAATTTTCCAAAGTGTTTTACCTTACAGTCTGTTGTAAGATCTTGCATTATGGAAGTTTAAGAGGATAGACATGATATGAATGAACACTCTCCAGTGACAGGTCTTCCAAGTGTTGTGGTTGCTAATGAGATCATGAGAAATGTGTGGGTCTGTTTTACCAACACCCCCAGATGGAATCCTTGCTGCAATATTGTTTTGTTTGACTGCTCGCTATCTAGACAATGATGACAAATCTTTGCAGGCAAAGTCAGTGGATGACTCAGAGGCTATAGGATATTAAAACATAAGGAGGATGGGTCATCCTTACAGAGTGACCTGAAACGACTGGTTAGTGATCATAAGATGCGTTTTTGTAGAGCTAAAAACTAGTACCATCTCTGGGCACAGAATGGAAGTCATACCAACAGGCTGGGATGCTGTCCTGTGCCTCTTTTAGCTAATCCATGCCCATTCCCACCACAAGGAGATCAGATGACAAATAAGCAAAGAGGGCTTGTGAGCAACAGGAAAGCTCTGGAAAAAAGGTGCAGAGGGAGAATGGGAGGCACTGAGACTGACACACAGCTCAGCCCACATAATGGCACATGGAAAAGGCATCAGATGCTAGAGAATATCTTAAGTTTGCCAACAAAGATAGCTGCTGAAGCAACTAACAGTTGAAACTAGACAACACTGGCCTAGTTGAAGCTATCAATACTGTTTTGTTTTACACTGGAATTCAAAAAACACCATAAATATCCTTTTTTCTCCATACATTTCCCATTTTTTTAACAAATTTTAGTGCTTGAGTTCAGGTAGGGGAAGCATAGATGACATTAACATTGGTCAGGACTTGGTGCTGGGAACAAATATATCCTCATTACACTTTGAGAAGTAAAAAAAAAAACCCACCCACCCCAGACTGTTTATAGATATGAAGAAGAAATTGCTTTCCTACAGCAGGTCAGGTTGGCATGGACACAGCAAGTGGGTGGTTTGACCTCGGCACTAAATTACATAGATTGCCAGCAAGGATCATGGGGCTAAGTCTTAGAAATTAAGTCCTTAGGACTTTATCTTCTGTGCTTGTCATAATTTAATTTCCTAAAAGAGTAATACCTTTGTTCAGCAGAAAACACTTGGCAGAAGAGCAGAGGGCATTTTATTGCAATGCTGATTAACTTCTCTGGCTTCCATCTCTGCACATCTTTGTGACAGAGCCTGAATAACAGGACAGTTGAGTGGACCTAGCGATTCAGAGCCACTCAGAAGCCCAAAGCATCCTTATTTTCAAAAGCAATGCATGATTTCTGGGAAGTTAAAACCACAAAGCCTAAGATTTCCCAGAATTGTGTTTGGTAGCTCCTGGTAAAAGCTATTCCAATAATTTTCTAAATTCACTGCTACTTCCCAGAAATGTGGCCCGTTACTTTCTTACATACAGACTTCACAATATGTCGCCTTTCCCTTCATATGCTTTAAACTGTAACCCCTGTCTATGGATTGCAAACTAACCTAACTAGGATGTCTCTTTTCTGGAAAAAAGCTTTCAGACTTTCATAGGACGTGCAGCCTCCCAGAAGCCTTGATCCAGAAAACAGGTCTCAGATACTTAGATTTCTGTGATCAGAGTAATCCATTACACCATTCCGTCCAACCACCTCATTGAGCAGGATATTGGAAATAAATCTCAGGCCTCCTGGAAGAGTTTCACTGGTTGAGCTCTGGAACAAAAACAGCTCACAGGTTTCATTTTCTATTCATCCTTAATGCATATAAACATCTCAAAGATATGTACCAGGAGGATGGTGCCAAACTCTTTTCAATGGTGCCCAGTGACAGGACGAAGAGCAATGGCCATAAACTAAAGCACAAGAAGTTTCACCTCAATATGAAGAAGAACTTCTTTATGTTGAGGATGTCAGAGCACTGGAACAGGCTGCCCAGGGGGCCCATGGAGTCTCCCTCTCTGGAAACATTCAAAACCTACCTGGACACGTTCCTGTGTAACCTGCTCTTGGTGTCCCTGCCTTGGCAGGGGGTTGAACTGGATAATCTCCAGACGTCCTTTCCAACCCAAATGATTATGTGACTCTGTGTTTCTTTCTAATTTTGAGACCTTAATGGCTACGAGGCAATAAGCATAGGACTGCTTCTTTTGAGGATTATACTTCACCTACAAAATAAAGTTAAAATAACACAGCTTTCACCCCAGGCTTGCAAACACAATAGTATCAGTCTGTGTGCTAAAAAGGCAAAGGAATTAACCCAAAATGCACAGGAAATCAGTGGTGAATGTAAGTATTGATATTCCCAGAACTGAACCAATATGCTACCTTCTAAACCCAACAGCTCCTTGAATGCTGTGTGCTCACTAGCACACTCATACTAACTTCAAATTCAAGTGCTGCTGTACAGGAGTGTTGCTCATTACCTGGTACAGGCTACAGACAAGAGCTGTGGGTCCTTGAGAGCAGTGCATAGGGATGTTTCCTTTCACATCCAGCAACAGGTCTGAGAAGGCAAGGACAGACAGACCTGACTCGCTAAGGAAGTTTGTGCAAGTGGTAATCTTAACTCCCAGCTCCAGGGAGCAGGCTGGTGCTCTGCTCCCGCACTCAGCACCCAACTTCAGCAGCTGAAGTATTCTTGAATCCTGCCCTTCTCTGTACACAAGCTACAGGACAGAACAATCAAGACTATATTCACATGCATGCCTTGGCCCCTCAGCTTGTGAGCTCACCTAGGGTTTTGACTTTTTTGGGTCAAAACTTTTTTCTGATCTGACTTAATTCTGAAAAGGTTATCTAGCATTAAGGGCCTGTTCTCCGTTCCCTCCCCTCTACCCCACCACCCACCAAAACCAACGAATGAGAAGCACAAGGAAAGGAAATCACGACCAAGGTTGTTAATATCATTTTGGTCTGAGGTCTGTATAACAACAGTATTGTCTCCATCTGGGGAGGCTATTAAAATTATGAATTGGCCAGTTAGCAGTCCTTGTGAATGAATGATTTGTGGCTTCCAAGGGTTTCTCTTGGAAAAGCTCAAAATTTCATTTTTCTCTTTCAGTACAGGGCCACATCCATAGCATTTGACAAAAGGTGCAAAACCGTCTGCGGGTGGCTTTATTAAGGTTCAGGAAGAATTTTTTGTCTATTGTCAACTGGAAAAGGTCTTTTGAGCGGCAGGGTTCCCTTCATTTATACTGTTGGCTCAAAATATTCTTGAGTTTATGGACCACGAATTTTCTTTCAGCAACGATGGCAGTTTGTTCTGTAAACCTTCGATCTCTTCCCTAACATAGCAGTTTCTGGAGCAAACTTTGGCTATTGCCGTATTCCACAGGTTATTTTAATGACCTTCTCCTACCTGTCAGCCAAAGTTGCAAAGAGATATCTCCATGAAGCTTTCAAGCCGTCATTCAGCAACACTTTCACATGATGGCTATCATTAGCTGACCAGTCATACTAACCTCAGAAAACACCAGTCCTTCTCTCTGTAACGTTAGTGACTCAGTTATGCTATGAAATGCCCTGAACATGTACCAGTGTAACTGAGAAGAATATTTGGTCAAAGGGACACATTTGTTATTAAAACAGTGACGTTTATTATGAAGACATGCAGTCAGTGTCTTCAAACTTTTGTTTTCCTTTTTGCGTTCTTACCAATGTGCTTTAGTCTGTCCTTCATGTGGCTGTGACACATTCAGGAAGTGATTATGAGTTCATATATAATTACTATTATTACTATTATTATTACTCTTAGACTTTCAACATTCAGAGACTTCAAAGATTCCAGGTGAAATGCAAGGTCTTGACATCTTGGGACAGGCTTTAATGGAGGAACTCCAGTCTTGGTGGTACAACTAATTGCTAGCATAAGTAATCACTATAGCCTGCAAATCTGAACACTGCAGAGCAGCCATAAACCAGGCAAAATCTTCTAGGTGAGCTGAGAGCTGGAGGCTTGAGCTGGTTTATGTGAACAGGCAGCAAGACTGAAGAGTGTTTTGTAGATCTCTCATCTCTCACACCCCTGTATCTCCTGTATCATTCCTGTATGAAAGCAACAAGTCACTATGCCACTGAAAGTCACCAGAATAAAACTCCTTAATATCAGTGTAGCAGACATTATTTATTATGGTACCAGATGCACAGAGGACAGCTTCACCTAACATACATGTCAATTCTTGTGAGTTTCTTGCTTGTAAGTATTAATCTCATACACTTACATTATAATTCCCAGGAATCTTATACATATTATAATTTCTATTAACATAATTATATTAATATAATCTACAATTCATTATAATTATAATGCACAATTTATTTCAGGTGAGGGTCCCAAGGGTCTTTGGGACCTCTGTGGTCATACCTTTGTTGGCCTTTGGCTGAACTTTTTCTTTTGTTCTCTTGTTATGGTCTTAGGTTGGCTTCTCATCTGACTGTGAGGAATGGTTCCCAGTTCAATGAGCTGGATAGGCAAAGAACGTTCTTTACCCTTGGTCTTGTTTCTTCTTGACATATATATGGTTTTATTTAGTTAAAGTTCAACTTGGTGGTTTGTTTCAGCTAACAATCACTAAAATGAACCCTCTCCTATCAACTAGGCTGCTTTTTAACTCCGAAAGCTTACTCTTACTCACTTAATGGTCCTTGTGAGGTTTGAGCCCCACAGATATTAGCCTTATTTAGATTTCTCTTAAATCATACAACCAGATCCTTGAAATGAAAACTGCCAGCTAAGAAATGGGAGAGAAGCCTTCTAATGCTTAAACATGGCCACATCCACCATCACATACTGCCCAAGAAGTGGCTTTTCCATACAGGGCTCCTCTTGGGTGTGCTGCCGATATTTTGCCTGTAAAGCTGGTGGCTGGTGAGGCCCAAGGCTGAGAGATGTCCACCTTTCAGAAGAGGGAGCATACAAAAGCTGATATGGAACTGATGCCTCTTCAGCTCCTCTGCAATACATTTTCCCCCATGACCTTTCTCAAGCTATTTAATGCTGGGCCTTTTCAGGATAGTTACGGGCTTAAAGAAACAAGACCAAAGTGGTGGTTTCTGAAGCATCTAAATACCACTGAAAAAACACACAAGAGTGTCAGTCAGATATTGAAAATCTGGCCTTTCATCTTTGCCACTTACCTTTGGTTAAAGACGGGAAATGTAGATTAATGGAGACACTATTATGCCCCAGCCTCAACATGCAACAGAGAACAAGAGTACCAGAACAAAACAGAATAATCTACTGCTGACTGAAGTGCTTAGACATGATGGAGACAAAGGCCAGAACAAGAAGAACAAAAAGGGACCCGGATCAACCAGTTTCTAGGAATGCAAGATGAAAGACTCATTCTGACCGCCATTGAAATGAGTGGAAAGAATCCCATCAAATTTAATGGAAGTTACATGAAGGACTTGTTTGTGTTTACCTTTGTGAAGCAAGAGGCATGGATGCAAACCTGCAGATAAGCCTGGGAAGTGTCAGAATCAAACATAAAGAAGGGTTCACTGCAGATGGAGGGGGCAAGAACAGGATTTCTAATCTGGTTAAAAAGCAGGATGCTACACCCCAGGAGAGCAAATTTACATACAAAACTTCAGTGAGAAGTAATGTAACTGATAGCAGATTCTGGTGACAGAATTAATATCCATCTCACAACTTTGGTGGAATCTAGTGCATTTGGCATTCAGGACTAATTAGGCTGAATTAGCCAAGGCACAATGCCCCTTGGTTGGAACATATGTACCTACTCTTGGAGCCGTATCTGTAAACCAAATCACTTTAGTCTTCTGAATACAGAATGCACCAATAAATATGCTGTACAAACAACCCAGAGTGTTAAACAGGTTTGGTTAGCTGTTGGCCCATGCGATAATTTTACTGACCTCTCCTCCTTCCATTCCCCAGCCCCAGCCCCATGCAACTGGTCTGGAGTATCACTGTGAGAAAAACGGTGGGGAGAAAGCACATCCCTATCAAATTCAGCAGCAGACACACATTGCCCCTTGCAAACTTGGCTGCGTTTGCCTGGCCTTCTTCAGACACCTGCCCAGGGCCAGGAATGTCCCCTACACATGCAGAAGCTGGCTATCCCAGGGTGATGAGTAATACATCTGTCATGTCTTTGATAACTGACCAGGCTTCATGTTCTGGCTAGAGCGTCACCAGCCAGAAGTTAATTTCAGCCTTTCATTAATACCCAGGAAGCAATGCACAGCAAACTAATCTACTGTTTGGAGGGGGGTGGGAGTGGGGAGATGGAGAAAGAAGAAAAGAGTAAAAAGGAAAATAAAAGAAAAAAGAGAGCTGTTTATAGCAGGTAATAGAATTACACTAGGAATTTCCGGAGGATCTTGTTTTCAGAATGAAGGACCAGAAGTTACATTGGGAGACGCCAACCTAGAAGAAAGAGAATGAAAACAGAACAGTTCTGCATTTCATTTTGTTCATGTGAGTAAATAAATCCTTTGAAGTCTGAGGACTTACTCATATGAATACATGCGAAAGTAGGGCACTAATTTGCACTTTTCTTAACATTATTTCATTTGTAAAGTCAGTTATTACACAAAAGAAACACCAAATCCTCGTATTTAGCAAAGCCGCCTGCCCATACAATCACACTACTTGTATGAACAGTCACGGAAACCCCATTTCCAAATTAACTACGAAGTGTAAGCTTCTTCTGTTTTGCTTTAAAGTAGGCCTTTAATGCCTCACATATCATACAATTACAGAATCATAGATCAGTTTGGGTTGGAAGAGACATTAAAGCTCACCCAGTTCCATCCTCCTGCCACAGGTAGGGACATCTCCCACCGGACCAGGTTGCTCAAAGCCCTGTCCAAACTGGCCTTGAACACTGCCAGGGATGGGGCAGCCACAGCTTCTCTGGGAAACCTGTTTCACTGCCTCACCGCCCTCACAGTAAACAGCTTCTTCCTAATGTCTGATCTAAATCCACCCTCTTTCAGTTTAAAGACATCACCCCTTATCCCATCAATACTTGTTACTATAAAACGTCTCTCCTCAGCTTCTTTGTAGGCCCCCTTTAGGTTCTTGAAGGTCTCCACAGAGCCATCTATTTTTTTAATGTTGCCTTTTTGTCTCCCTCAGTGTTGATGATAAAAATCACTAAACTACCTCCCAGTGACACATGCCCCTCTGGGATGAAAGGATATGAATCTGCTGATCAGTAAAACTATCATAATCTACATCAGTGGATGCTCTGGCCCTTGTAATACCCTTTGTTGCTCTATTGCAAAAAGAAAATTGATGTCTCTGTTTGTTGGCCCTGCACACTGAGCAGTGTCTGATTCCTGTTAGTGCCTAGCCTTCCTTACAGTGGTCTTTGGAAAGACAAGTGGAATTTCCTAGAGGGAACCTCACAGTCTTTGCTTCAGTTCCTTCTGTTCTGCAAAAGGTCTGGAAAAAAAATCAAGCATCATCTGAAACTCACACAGCAGTCGGCATGCCATTGTGAAGAGAACCGGAACGTTTGTAGCACACTGCTTTTATGGGGTGCTGACAAAGCCTGCTGAGCGGTTAATGGGGAACCTGGAAAAGTTTAAAGGAAATAGCTGAAACACAACACAGATCATTGCATGCTTTAGCTCGAAGGTAACTGCATCTTTATCAGACACTCTAAAAATAATAAAGGACTCTTAAAAAAGCCCTACTCAGAAGGGCAGTTGGGAAAACTGGAGCAACTGAGATATCCATCAGCAAATAAAAGAATGGCTCAACAGTGGCTACTCCTCAAGAAATTCTGGATGGCCTCAGGCCTTGTGTGTGGAGGAAAGTGTCTAAAACGGCACACAGGGAACTGATGGAGATGAGTTTGTATGCCAGTGAGGATTTAGGGTTCAGTTCCAGGGCTTGGGGGTTTTGCTAAGTTTCTGAAGATAACTTTGTTTGCTAAGAAGTTCTATTAGCAAGACTGATATATTCAGATATGTTGTCGTAATTTAGCCATCTCCAATCCTCCCCCAAAGCTAATCCAACAGTTTGACTGGGGCAGAGGTTTGCACCCCTAGGAGGTTAAGCAGCCAAAGAGAAATGTCACACTGCAGAAAAGCACAGTGCAATAGGAACCCGTCCATATATGCAGATAGAAACCAAGGAATTCAAAAAAGAAAGAAAAGGCTTATAAACATCCCAACATAAGGAAAAGTTCTGCGAGAGCTCAGTGTGTGTAAAGAGCCACAAACCCACACATAAACAGACTATATTATTTCTGGCACTCAAAGGACTACTTGGAAGGGTTCTTTTGGTTTTTGTTATTTGGACAAGTAAAACCTACTTCCCCAGTTCAACATTTTATTGCACTGCATGCACTCAAATGACCAGGTCAACACAGAAAACTCGATTTTTAAAAGTAAAACATTCATGTTCACACAGTAAGCAGATTCTTAAAACAAGCTTGCGGCATCTTCTGAGAAGGGCCATTATCAGCCTACATCAGACCTAAAGCAGCCTAGTACCTGACTTCAGCACTGCCAAGTGCTTCACATGAAAGCAGAGATAATGCAGGCTAACCTAGATATAGGGGTACAGACTGGGTTATATGTCAGTTGACCAGTTCTTTATAAGTGATCTTGCCCTTTGCTCTAGTTACTAAAACTCCCATAAGCCCAATTTCTAATTAGGCTTTTCCTAATTTTTTCTTGCCATAAATGATTAAAGTACCAGTGCTGAGGTGATGGCAAATGACCCGGATGCCAGAAAATTAGTATTAGGGGCCCACTTTAAAAACATTAAAACATTTTCCAGAGAACTGACATTTTTCTGAAGAAACCAAGTACTCACCAAAACTCCCACAAAGGCTGAGCTGTCATTTGGGCACTGAAAGCCTTCCACTTTGAACCACAAAACTCAAACATACATTCAAGCTGAGGTGTAATTCAAGTGTCTTACACAGAGCCCCACCTACCTTGATATCACACATGTAATCCCCTCTCTGGTTCAGAGCTGCCTAAGCAAGAACACCTACAGATCAGCCTGTTCCTCATGTGAGCGAGATTTCCATGATGATTACAAGAGACTTGCAGGGAAAAGAGGAGAGCTAACATAACAGGGTCATTTACTATACTGTAGTGCAATATGGCTTGGGGCCATCTGGTACAAGTCACACTGCCATTTTTATTCAGGCACCAGCATCTTCTTCGTAAGGCAAGACCAAGGTGTAACAGAGAGGAGGTCTGGAGGGTGCCAGGGTTATTTTGGACAGGGAAGCTGAGAAAAACTTCCTTTTTTCCCTTCTTCCCTGTAACTTTCATCAATTACACCTTCATGTTACCACAGAGTCTTCATTTATTGCCAGAGTGATTGTTTCAAAGGCGATTACAAGTTCTTTAAGTTGTTAATATAATCAAAGATACATACAGAGAAAAAGGGCACCTTACAAACAAGCCGCTGCTTCAAGGTGTATCAAAGTCTAAAAAGCAGACAGGAGTATTTTCAGGCTTTCAGACCAAGTAACCTAATGCTGTGAAAGACTTGTTCCTGATCTGTCGGAGCACATCTGAGGTCCTTCACAGCACCAAGCGCAATGTTCTCACTCTTACTACTGCAGTATCGATAATTTGCTTTCTTGGTGAGAAACCCCTGTACGAAATAATACTGCCTGGTCAGCAGGTAGCTCTTTTGCTTGCTCTGAATACCCACCCACTGCAGGGCTTGCTTGTTTACATCACTTCTTTGTCTGCTGGAGCTCAAATCCGAGCAGAGATGGGCAGCGAGGCACTCAAATTCAGAGCTTCATTCAGGAGCACAGCAGAGTTCTGCTTAGCCCAAATATTTATTTCCACTGGGGGAAGTTCTGTTTATTGGCTTTCAACACACTCTGGCACTCAGGAATGAGGTAGGCTTGAGATAGCTCTGACTGTCTGTATTAGAAAGAGAGACAGGCTAGAGGAGCAAAGGCTCTCCTCTATCCCTCCATTTTCTCACAGCTAGAAAGGTGCATGTAACTTCAGGACTGATAATGAGGGGTTTCTTTGAAGTGAAATAGCACAGACAGTTACAGCACCTCATTTGACTCTGCCTCCTGCCCTGTCATTCCAGAACAGGAATTTCTCCTCCCACCCCCAATCTGCTCTTAATTGTTTACAGATTACCAGGTGACAGATCCGCTGAGAAGCTCCCACGTGGACATTCCTTTTCAGATTGGTATTTTTCATTGAATAAAGTGCTTTGGGGGCGCAGAGACCAAAGCAGTTCACCCTTAAAGGATGAGTAGACATTTTAGCAAGCATCTCCCAAGAAGCAAATGTACTACTTTCATGGATGAAAAGGAGCTTTGACCTTCTGGCTCCTGGAAGTTGTGCTAAACACCATACTGTTTTACACCTTGTGGAGTGGCAGACTGGTTCAGCCCCATTTTTCATTGCAGACAGCTGGAATGTGGAAGTTCCAAAGCACAAACACCTGAGGTAAAGACGTGACAGGAGTCACTTGCACAACGGTAAGGGGCAAAAGACTTTAATTTTCACTGCCAGCTGTTATAAGAAGTAGGACAAATATCCACCTCTTCCCAACTTCCACCCAAAGAAATATCCTGCTGACAAAGAAAATTAATTCTGATTAGAAATGCCACTGTGCTCCTTCCCCCTTAATCACCAGTGTTACAAGCTGAAATTAAAGATATCCCTACAAAGTAAATGAGCCCACCTTGGCAATCCATCACAGAATTGTCAAGTATCAAAGGAAGCAACATCTAGCTAGACGCGAACCCTGAGCAGAAAACACTGGCTTCTGCACCTGCATTGCTCGGCAGTCACCAGAAAGGTATGAAAACCCAAACTTTGAAACTAAATTAAAAGCTTCACACATTCACACTGTGAAATATTACCTTGTTGCTCAAACCAGAACAATACTGGCATGTAATTTTTAAACAATACAGGGACTCTGCTATACAATTTCTCCCACCTTCTGAGAACTCACTCAAGGGACTCGACAGGCTTTCTCCGAGGCAACCCTTGGAGTCTAGGTCACTGAAATCTGTGTGATATTTCTGATTTACTCTATTCATTTCTTCCTAGCACAAGAGTGAACCAAGTCATTAAGTTGTGTATTTGCTGATCTGCAAATAGTAAGGGCTTTTTTTAGTATCATTTTCCAAAGTTAATTCAGTTTGCACTTTTAGAAAATTAATGCTTTTCAACTAGATGATCTGTTTAAAAAAAAAAAAAAAAAATCTGTGCAATCCATTTTTTTGAGAGGGCTTTTGCTATTCATAAAGATTTTTCACAGACATTAATGGATGCTTTTAGCGGGAGGAGGAGAGATGGGAATATAAGCCCACTGCAGAAGCAATGCTTCTGAAAATAAACAAATGGGAAGTTGCTTCCGTACGATGTAAAGAACAACATACAATTTTACAGCAATTATAGAGGTATATAGGGTATTTATATGCCATTCAAAAATCCTTTTTTTCAATGTATGGTAATATTTCACACCATGAGATGAGAACTGGCAGATAACTATACCCAATTCTGCCACTTGTTTTCCTCACACATCAAAACCTAATAAATAAACTTAAGGCTAATGTAACTTGTGTTGACATCTCTGATGAATTCTTTAAAAACTGAAACTGCCAGCCGGGCTTGCTTTCCTTATTGTCTGCCTAAAACACAGAGACACAGGGTGGAGGTGGCAGAACTGAGTATTCAAATGCTCCTTAGTCAGCCTCTACATCTGAAAAACAAACAAACAAAAATCCCCACAAAACTCCCCAAAAAACCCAAAAACCCCACAGAAATCCCCAACCAAAACTCTCAAAACAAAACCAAAGCCAACAACCACAACAAAATTGAGGATAGGCCTCCACAGAAGTTCTGTCCGCACCAGAACAGTAATGTTACATGATGGAGGTTCTTACACCTGAAATGCTGGATCAACCAGGGACCTTGGGAGATCCTCAGCCAACCCCTTTCACTTCGTCTAAAGTAGCAGCTTACAACTATTACATTATCCTTCAAGTAGAATAGCAACGAGAACAAGATGACACAAACTTTGTTAGCAGCCTTCACAGGTATTTGCTGACAGCAGAGGACAGGCAATGGTCCAGACTCTCAGGACTCATTTCCAGAGTTGAATGTGCCATAGCTTGATGATTCATCCCCTGCAATTTGCACAGTATCTGCAAGCTGCCCACAAAACTGCTGCCAAATAGAAAAGGAACATCTCAAAATAATACATAAGCAAGGAGAGAAAAAAAAAAAAAAAGTGAGGAAAACAGGAAACTAATAATAATGCTATCGAGAGCTCAACTGACCACCAGAAGAACCATGAACATGCATAAGTGTAATGAACATGACAAGATGGATCCCAGAATCCTGAGGGAATTGACTGATGTAGTTGCCAACCCACTCCATGATGAGAAGTCATGGAAGCCAGGCAAGGTCCCTGGTGACTGGAAGAAGGGAAATAGTGCACCCACTTTTCAGAAGGGTAGAATTGAAGACTCTGGGAACTACAGACCTGTCAACCTCACCCTTGTGCCTGGGAAGATCATGGAACAGATCCTTCTAGGAGCCCCACTATGGCACATGGAGAGCAGGGAAGTGATTTGAGACAGCCAACATGGCTTCACTGTGGTCAAGTCCTGCCTGGCCAACCTAGTGACCTCCTGTGATGCAATGGCTGTATCAGTGGACAAGGGAAGAGCTACAGGTGTCATCTGTCTGGACTTGTGTAAAGCCTCACAGTCCCCCACAACATCCGTCTTTCTAAACTGGAGAGATACGGATTTGATGGGTAGGCTGTTTCAGTGGATAAGGAATTGGCTGGATGGTCAGTGGCTCAGTGTCTGGATGGAACACCAGTGATAAGTGGTGTGCTCTGCAGGGGTCCATAATGGGACGAGTACTCTTTAATACCTTCATCAATAACATGGACAGTGGGATTGAATGCACCGCCAGCAAGTTTGCAGAGGCATCAAGCCATGTGGTGCAGTTGACACATTAGAGGCACAGGATGCCACCTAGAGGCACCTTGACAGGCTTGAGGGTTGGAACCATGAGAAACTCATGTTCACCTCAGGTTCAACAGGGCCAACTGCAGGGTCCTGCACCTGGGTGAAGGAAACCCCCAGTATCAGTACATGCTGGGGATGAAGGGATTGAGAACACCACAGAGGAGAAGGACCCAGGGGTGCTGGTGGTTGAAAAGGTGGACATGAGCCAGCACTGTGTGTTTGCAGCCCAGAAACCAACCGTATTTTGTGCTGCATCCAAAGGTGCATGACCAGCAGTTCGAAGGAGATGATCCTGCCCCTTGACTCTGCTCTCGTGAGACCCCCACCTGCAGTGCTGTGTCCAGCTCTGGAGTCCTCACACAGGAAAGACATGGACCTGTTGGAGTGGGTCCAGAGGAGGCTGCAGAAAGTGCTCAGGGAGCTGGAGCACCTCTGCTGTGGAGACCAGCTGAGAGAGCTGCAGTTGTTCAGCCTGGAGAAGAAGAGGTTCCAGGAGGACCTTATTGAGGCCTTTCAGTTCCTAAAAGAGGCTTATAAGGAAGATGGGGAGAGACTTTTTAGCAGGACCTGTTGTGACAGGACAAGGGGAATGGTTTTAAACTGGAAAAGTGGAGATTCAGGCTGCATGTGAGTAAGAAATTTTTCTATAGTGAGGGTTGGCACAGGTTGCCCAGAGAGGCGGTGGATGTGCCATCCCTGGAGACGTTCAAGGCCAGGCTGGGTGTGGTTCTGGGCAACCTGGTGTAGTTGATGATGTCCTTGCTCATTGCATGGGGTTGGTTGACGACCTTTGAAGGTGTAACCCAAACTATTCTATCTATACTTGTAAATTTAAGTTACTGTAACAGCACAGTATAGTCTCATTTGCTTTTGTTCAGTTTTAGTCCAAGTAACTCAAAAAATCTTGCTTCTTTTAAGCAAATCCTGATTCCCTGTACTCTATTCCATTCCACTGGTCCTGGCCAAACTTCAAGCTTACAGATTTCAAGTGCTCTAACTTCTCACAGCAGTCAGGAACGGTGACCTTTTCATGCCTAAAATGATAAGGTTTGCTCATGAATGGTAAACAAGTCATTTGTGCATAAATGGTAAAACTCAGCATATTCAGAATAGCTCAGAAACATTGACTTGCTACATATAACATGGGCATGATGCTCCAGACTTCTTGCAACAAAAAAAGCTCTGCCTGGGCACTTTAAGTCAAAGAATAAAACCTCAACCCTCCTAATTTTATCTCTTCTTGGCCCTGAGTACATACAAAAAAAAAAAAAAAAAAAGAACAGAGACCACATCAACGAATATTTGGATATCTTGTACCTCTGCTCAGTCAATCAAATTTTAAATTTGAAAAAATAATGGATTCCTCTTACCCCAATATTGCTTTTTAACTGAAACATAGCCAAAAAACACCCCCCCAAGACTCCTAAACAAACAAACGAAAACAACAAAGAGCCCCCCAAACAAAAAACCCCAAATCAACAAAAAGCCCAGTCACAGGCAGACACCAACCATGGAAAGTTCCATTCCAGACTGGTTAAAGTTTAAAAGTTTGGAAAAAAAAAAATCAAAGAGTATCAAAAACTTAGGAAGAAAAGTTTACATGCTCTTAGAACACATAAATCAGTTTCAGTTAGTGAGGTTAGCTTCCCAAAAAGTTCCATAATAGTATTTCCAAAAACCTCATCCCGTGTCCTTCTTAATCATTACTTTTCCTGAGTACAACTGTTAGCCATTTACACTGTGTAAGCTGCTCAGATCTGCCAAATAGCCTGTGTTCTGATCAAGCACAGGACCAGACTCTAGCCTGTTCTCTCAGACAAACTCAAATGACTGTTTGCTACCTCTACACTCAAGCTCTCTGAAGTTTTATGTGCTCTCCAATTTACTTACTCAGATTTGGGATAAGACTCCACTGCGAAGTACCACATTCTGGCATCATCAGATTACACTCAGTTTGCGTGGCAAAAGTGAAGCAATTTTGATTAGACTGAAGTCCAATCTTGATACTGCAAGCTGCACACATTTACTGTCTATAAAAACCCTCACATAGGCAGCAGAGAGGTTTCTTCAGGTATCTACCCTCTCTAGCCACCTCATTTGCATGTTAAAACTCCCTAACCTAGGACTTAAACTCTTCAGTCCCAGCAGAGCTTCGCAGACTGCTATAGTAACCTGGCAAACATTTTACCTTGCCCCAAATGCACAATGAATCACTTTGTCCCTTTCTCCCCTTTCATCACAGTTACCCTGTAAAACAGCCCTGGTCAGCTTTCTGTGACCTCTATTTACATTCTGTAGCTGCCAATTTGACAGCTGAACTGTTCCTTCTTCACTTTCATCTCTTAAGCGTAGTTCAGTCCACAGTTACAAAATCTGAGTGTTAACATGAAGACAAGCAACACTGTGGCTCAGGTCAGAAGTGAAGGGAGAGGAGAATTAAAATTAAGCAACCTATACTTCCATCTGATTAAGGCTGCTGCATAATAATGACACTGATACTATTTCCATTAAAGAGAAACAACTGCATCCCTTCTCAGGGCACTGGAGTGCCTACAAACACACAAGAGTGGGGATCGGCAGAATCTAGTAAAAGGTTAAGTATACAAAACCCTTAATTTGTCTCAGCTTTCCAAATTGCTCATTTTCTTCTTGCCATACAGCAAAACTCCCAAGAAGTTCCATAAGAAGAGGGACAAAACTCCCAATCTTCCAACACTTATAAAATACACTAATGGTTCCGTGCAGGCTAATGAAGATGGTGTGACAGCCAGTTCAGGTGGAATTACTAATATGATAACAAGTTTCTCCACCTACAAAACAGAATCATGTAAATAACACCTTACCACTAAGATACCTATTTATATAAGCACAGATTTAATCACTTAGACATAAGGCATTTAAAGGTATTATTAGGGCACATTAAGGCTTATTAAGGCCTTGTTAATACTACATTCTAATCACAATACAAACTCCAGCAGTGCAGCAAAAAGAAGCTGCATCAGTGTTTTCAGTTTCAAAATCTAAACAGAAGATGGCAGAATTCTGCCTATGCGCAAGAAGCCCCATTACTCAAACCTATTTTTCATGCCACACTAGCTTCCAACACAGTACTTCTCTCTCATTAAAAACAGCACTTTGTATCTGTGCCACCTGACTGCATGAACACCTGATACAGTGCACCAAATGCATGACTTAAGCATACTGATGCAAAGTGAGGCTGAACTATTATAACTTCCCCCCAAAAGGCTACAGTCTTATCACTTCATGGGTGATGATCTTGGTTCTCCTCACTTGCATTCTTAGCTTTCAACTAGCTTTCCCTTTAAGCAGTGGCAGGATATACAATTCACAAGTGACAAAGTTGACTAAAAAGTTTGCAATGCAACAGATCCTTTCTAACAACTCTGAAGCAAGCAAATTCTGAACTGAATTCAGAACACAAGTCTACCCATAACACAAAGCCAGCAGTAAATGCTATTTACATGCCTCTCCCACAGCTAGTCATGCCAAACATTTGTATTCAGTAGTAACAGCTCTCCACTCTGCTATCCTGCATGTGAGCAAAATCACCATTGTTCATGGACAAACTGAGGTTGTGTTTTAGAAATATCAGTTTACCACCAATTTAAAACTGTGACCTAGGCACTGTGTGAGTGCTTTAAACAGGTGTACAAAATAGTCTCTTGCGTATTTTACCCAAATATTTGTGTTACAGTGAGCTAGCTACATCAAATCGTGAGAACTGTGAAAAACAATTTAGCTATGCACTCATTTAGCAACTATTTCTAACTGCAGCTGAAAAAAAACCCCATGGCTGTGTTGATTTATAGTCATATTTCGCATGTTCTGATAGCTTCTCATCTTAACCCTGCTGCTCTTCTGAGACTGAGTATTTCCAGTTTTTGTGGCAGCTTTCCATAGGTCAGAGTTTATAATTTAAGATATGTAATACTAATGGGTCACAAATTACATTCACACTCAAGAGGCATAATCCCATTGGAAACAGTTGTCTAAATGAACTTCACAGCACTGCTCCATTGATATGCTGCATAATCCTGCCCTTTGCCAAAGTGAAATGCGATGTTTTACATGGAGATACAAGCAGTATTACTATTAAATGCACACTTTAGGTGGATCACCCATTTCTCTGACTTCACAGAATGCCTGAAGACTCCTGAAGAGACTCAAAGAACAGATCAGGTCTCAACAACATAATGTGCAGCCAGAAATAAAAATAACTTTTTTTCCTCCACCTTTAAGCAGGCACACTTGCAGTTTGACTACCGAAAACTGCATGCTGTTTATGAGATCTCTGCCAAGGTACAAACTGGTTTCTTTTTATTGTCCTTTTTTGTTTTGCAAACTCTATCGCCTCTGTTACACTGGTTTTAAAAGCCAAGTGCAAGTGCTAGGCAAAGAGCTACTGTCTGAAAAGGAACCCACCATTTGTCTTGGAAGCCTCCTTGTGCAAGAAGGCAAGTGCAGGGTCCTGCACCTAAGGAGGAATAAGCTCCGCCATGCACCAGTACAGGCTAGGGGCTGACCTGCTGGAAGGTAGCTCTGTGGAGGGGGACCCAAAGACTGCTGGTCAACAGCAAAGCTATGTCCGTGAGCCAGCAGCTGTGTGACCTTGTGGCCAAGGTGGTTAGTGGTATCCTGGGCTGCCTTAGGAACAGCACTGCCAGCAGGTTAAGGGAGGTGATCCTTCCTCTCTGCTCTGTCCCAGTGACACCTCACCTGTAGTACTGTCCCATTCTGGACTCCCAGTATAAGAGACATGGAGCTCCTGGAGCAAGTCCAGTAAAGAGCTACCAGAATTATTAAGGGCTGTCATACAAGGAAAGGCTGAGGAAGCTGTGCTTGCTCAGCCTAGAAAAGGGTCAGGGGGATCTGATCAAGGTGTGTAAGTAACTGAGGGGAAGGTGTCAGGGTAGGGCCAGACTCTTCCCAGTGGTGCCAGGTGATAGGACAAAAGGCAATGCATGTAAACTAAAACACAGGAAGTTCCACCTGAACATGAGGAGTTAACTTCTCTACTGTGAGGGTGACTGAGCACTGGAATAGGTTGCCCAGAGAGGTTGTGGAGTTTCCTTCTCTTGAGACATTCAAGAGTTGTCTGGACATAATCCTGAGTAATATGCTCTGGGTGATCCTACCTAATCAGGGAGGTTGGACTAGGTGACCTCCGGTGGTCCCTTCCAACCTCAAGCACTCTGTGATTCTGTGAATATAAATGTTTATCTGCTCCTAACATCTCTATCAAGCTAACTCATTTGTTTGTACATAGAGTCCCAACATTAGCTGACTCTCTACACCATTTCATTCCTCTCAACCTGCACCATACTGTGTAATCCTTTCAGACATGCCCTTTCACAAATACTACTGCCTCTTCCAGGCATAGATTCTGCTTCAGCTACACCTCCCTGTAGAGGAGATCTCTCTCCCAAGTACTCAGCACTCACTGTTTTGCTTCATACCCCACACAGAAGACTAACCATTTCATTATAGATAATTATGTACCTGAATTTACAAGATTTTGACCAATTCTACAGATACAGCCACACAGGCACTTGGGAGACACTGCCCCATTTTCTCATCCTTAGTTGCTGCTCATTTAGAGTCAAGTACTTCCTATTACAAGGACAGCAATGAATCCTTCCCCCGTGATGGCAAACAGAGCTGCTTGTTGGAATATCCGAGTATCTGGTTACTCCTAGCCTGTTACATCTTAAAATCCGTATCTCAGGCAACAAGAATTTCAAGGATGTTGCTCCTTGCCCTCTGCAGCACACATTTATGTGTCAAGTCGTATCAAAATAGAAGGGTATCTATTTTGGAACGAAAAAACTTTATATTGTGGGTCTCTAGGCACAGCTGCATTGGTACATACAACACAAATCCTTTACTTTAGTATTATTTTTAGCACTAGTCTCTCAGAAAGCAAAGCATATACCAGATACCGTCTGTAAAAGTTCCCTGGGGAAAATGGCAAAGCAAAGAGACAAAGTGGCGATAAGTATCTTGAGTCTACTACTGTTTTTCCACACTGCTACTATTATGGATGAATATGCATTTGTCTTTATTAATTTCATTGCAGTCTGGACAGGAAGCACTACAGACGCTTCTGTCTTCATAAAATGTGCTTTGATTAAAACTGAAGTGAAATTACATAATTAATTTATTTTTTTTTCTGGCCTAACCAGTAAGTACTTTTATCAGGATGGAGGAAGGGCACTGAGTGCTAACAAGAACCAAGAAGATCAATGTCCTTTTTTAACTCACAGGTCATATGTCATAGTATAAATACGGCACTGGCATCTGACAATTAGCAGTATCAGCTACAGCCTGCTGGAAACTCCATGGCTGTAAACTCCAACCCATCAGTGATACTGATCAGTCATATATTTTGTGGCAATTCACTGATTCTATTATTCCTGTACATTACTTCGTCACAGGTGGAGTAAGTCTACTTTTCTGGATGGTTTGGGGAAGTAAAAAAAATGTATACTTTGTGGCTTCATACACACATAGCTGCAGTTTCAAAATTACATATTTCAAAAGACAGCATGTTGAATACTTTGTTCACATGCCAAACCAGGCAAAGAAGAACTGAAAATGCTACTGACAAAATTGTTCTCTCTTCAATCCCACCTTATTGTTTCCACAGAATAATATAGTATTTTGAAGTGCAAAAACTCTAGGTTAGTTTTGAGCACAAACAAAGCTGGGTTTGAAAGACAACAGTAAGAAAATGTAAACATTAACATGCCTGCCTCTAAATACCTGTAAAACAAACTGAAGGACACAGTGTAAACACAGGTGACAGATCTGCTTGCTTTTGAGGACTTGGCTTTGTGTCTCCCAGTTTCACTCATTCACGTGTGTTCTTGAAGGAAAGCTCAATGAGACATTTTAAAAATCAGAGCCATAGTTTGATTTTGTGATTATCTCACCTTCCTAAAAAGTTCTCTTACTGTGGTAAGAATAAAGCATATCATCAATCCCATTGCTTGAGTTTTAGCTAGATTCCTAAAATGATTCTGGACCAAGGACTAAGGAACCATACCATTAAAATGCAGCTGTGTAGAGGATGTAAGAATAGGCAGCTATAGAACTAACATGACTTCAGAGTAGCTTTTTTAAATTAATGAGGCAATTAAACGTGCATCATGAATAGCTTCTCACTGAAGGAGATATTTAGAAGTTTTACAAGGAAAGTAAGGCCTCCAGTACCAAAACACAGGAAGAAATACTTTATTTTTGTAGCTACTGTTCCCAAAGCCCCGAGGAAACTGCTCCCAAAATCATTAAGACATCTGTAGCAAACAAGCAGAAAACCACTCTGCTCACAATTCCTAGTAGTACTTGGTAGAAAACAAGGCACAGCATATCTAGGCAGCTTGTTCAGATCGCACCTTCTCAATACCATACAAGTGCCATATATTTTGTCCCTTTTGGCAGCAACTACAAAGAGAGAAATCATTCTCCCTGGCAAGTATCCCACTATTGAACAGATTGAACAGTTTTTGCTAGCATGTAAGTTTAGACACCCATTGTACATCAGAAGTTGCATAAAGATCATCTCACTGCTGAAAAATGGGAACAGAATTACCAGCAAGGCTTCAGCCACAGCAGCTATAAACCTTTCAGTCATTCAGCACACAAAGTTACAAATCACCAAAGCTACTAGCATTTTTACAAAGATCAAGCTCAGTCTTTAATTCAAATATATTTCAGAATCAAAATTGGAGGGAGCGCACTGAAACACCCACAGACATTCGTGCTTTACTCTCCACACTTCTAGAGAAGGAATGGTTATTTCTGATGGCAGTTTGATCAGCACAGAAGACTCCCACAAACAAAAAAAACTTTTGCTTAGATATTAGCTATGTAGCAAAGTACATTCAAGAAGTCCTTGTATCAATTTGGCATTTTTCAAGTACCTGGCAGTTGGTCCTTTTACTTATTAACACCCTTTTGCCTGCCGAGTAATAAACCAAAAGTCATCTCTTCCAGTCCATAAATATACTGAGAATCCTAATTAGCAGAAATCTACTGGTTGATTCAGGTATTAATGTTAACCTCTCTAAAATTAAAGCATTATGAAAGACTTAATTTTCTGTTTAGTGATATGACACCTCCTACTGATAGATTTGGGTTGTACTACGGACTGCTTAGACATTATACACCAATGAAATTTTAAAAGAATAAAATCTGAATTATTGAAACACTATCTAGAAAAAACATCACAAATGTCTAAGGATAGAAAGAGAAAGTAAAAGGCTTTAATACGTTTCACTATTTTGTGCAGATAGTTATTTAACAGACTACAGACAACAATGAAGAAACAAATACAAACATTTCAGCATTTCTCATTCTCTTTTCTCAAGACACTTGGACTTGTACTTTGAGCATAAGTAGCAGTTAAGTAGTTAATCCACTGATTCATAACCTAAGCAGAAAATAATTATTTAGTTATACCACTAAATGGTTAATATCATTAGTGGTACAACATCTCTGTGCTGTACCACTAATACTTTCGTGGTTACTGCAGAGATAAATTTGTAATCCAGGTAACTGGAGTACAACAGTAAAACCACAAAATATCCCCAAGCAGTGTTTAAGAAATATTGCAGATAATAGCTTTAGATTAAACTAGAATTTGTTTTCATTGCTAGCATCGCAATGATGGGCAAAATTGTCTCCAAAATTCAATGTATTAGAAGGAATATTCTTACATTTTATGATGACTAAACAAAATACATGACAAGTAGGTACCAAGAGGTAAGATTCAAAACTCTGTAACTAGATCTTATTTTCAATGAAAGGTATTAATGAGTGCAGATTTTTTTGGGTTGGAACAGACTGACTGTTTGCTTGATACCTCCAGTAATGAACTAGTCTTCCTCATAAGGTGACTAAACCCAAGAAAAGTCTTTACTGAACAGAAATAGCTTGAGCATTACAACCTACTCAAGAGTAACAGAATGCAAATATCTTCCTACGCTTACAGCTGTACTGTAAAAGCTGGCTGAACAAAAATGAAGCTTGCATTTCTTTTGCTGGCAGAAAAAAAAAGAATATTCAATTCACAAGAGTGCATATAACAAAACCAAACATGCAATTACTTGTTTTTAAAACTTTTACTGCAACATAACATTGAGGTGAATAGTAATTCTGCAAAACAAAAGATGTAAACAGGATAGTAATTTTACCTGTACGCATATAGCTTCTCAGATCATTTAAGAGGGGCAAAGAAGGGTATGGTGTTTCTCAATGATTAAAACTGAATGATTCTCAATGATTAAAAAACTGAAATAGATTTTCATTTGGAAAAAAGCCAACATTACTTTAATCCAGCATTAAGCGAAATACTGTGTTTCTTGCACTGCCTTAACAGACCTTAAAAGCAAAACAACTACCCATTATTTTGGCATTCATGTTTACATTTGCTCAATCTTTTAGATTTCACAAAGCTGCTATCCAGTGTTGCCACAAAATACAGATTGTAGAACCTAGTAGCGCAGGCTACTTTCCATACCAATACTAAGTAGAAAAGAACATGAAGCAGGGCATTACACTACATTGCTGGAACTAGTACACGGTAAGAATGAACACCTAGAAAAAGTTAACCTACAGTTTAGAGAAGGAACTAATTGTCTGCAGGAGCTGATTTTTGGTTGTATATTATTTTTTGTTTTCTGCATCCGCTAATTTAAAGCAGACACACTTGCTGCTTTCTTTGTTCTGCTGCCTATATTATCTTCTTTGCCCCTCCCCATATACCATACACCAAGCATTATGAATGTAAGCCCAAAATCCCAGACAATCGAGTGAGCAAATTTAGTGTAATGCACTGGTGTGAGATGTGAAACAAGAAAGTGTTTCTCAATCTTCGTCAAAGTTCTGTTGTAGGAGAAAGTTGGCAGCCAAGTTTTCATTCTTCTCACAAGCAAAATACGCCTGTATCACAAGTCCTTCAGGAAATCCTAATGCCTTTAACTGAAGAAAAGAAACACATTTAGAAAATACGTTTTGTATATTAAGCTTTTTTATATGTCTAGTATCTTGATACGCAACTTCAACAGTTACTACCTTCTTGAAACAAAAATTGCTGCCTAGCTCAATATATAAAGGCTTCTGTGAGTGAAGAATGTGTTGCCTCTGTGAACAGAATTCTCACTTGAAAAAGTGATTTGAATGAGTCTAGTGAAGCAACATAAAATGTACCACTTACTTCACTGCACAGTAAGTTACTAGAACAGCCTTAGGTCACAGTAAGGAAGTAACAGCACACTGCATTGCTGCAGAATAAAAACTTCAAATACTGTCCATTTAAAACTATTAATTATATGACACCCAAGATTTTTAATATGAATTGCCTGAAACAAAAGTTCCCATCCTGTGGTTAGCAGTATGTAGCCCAACACATTACATTAAGCCATACTTTCAATTGTTCCAACTGGACTTTCTGTAAGGCTAACTATGCAATGAAGCCATAAGAAGTAAGGTGAGAGCAATCTGTTTTTTGTAAGTCAAAGAACTACTTGATGTCTGGGATACGATAACAATTCAGAATGAGAATACTAGGGACGAGCTTATTCCTGTGCTAAGGGAAACAGGTTTAGCCTGCACTTAAAGGCACTCAGCAAACCAATTGCCAATTTTTAACCTAAAGGCAGATACATGCAACCATTTGGAGATTTTCTTAAAATCATCACAGCACCTGCAAGGCATTTTACATACATGGCAGATCAAATTTCTGTAAGAAATAATGTCCTATTGCCCATTATTAACCTTTCTTAGATTTAACTTCATACTTACAAACAGCATGAATGTGTCAGCTGTAATACTAAGACACCTAAATTTTGAGGTGTGTCTTTCACAGAAAATTGAAGAAGCACACAACCTGTGAAGAGGTTGTAGAGGCAATACTCTACTGCATAAAATAGTTCTAACGGAAATGCAGCAGACTAGAGAGGATGATCTGTGAAGAAATACATGGACAGTTTTACTAGACTAATTTTACTATTTGTCGATTTCCTAGAGATCTAGAGAACTGACACCTATACTAAAATAGTTCTTTTACTCACATAACCATTTGCTTTGGCACTTGAAAAAAACAGTACCAAAGGACGACACTGCAATTTGTCCTAAGAAAAATCTCAGAGGCATTACCATCTATGCAAATATGTATTTAGTCAGTGTTACACACAGTATTTATGCATGTAATATACCACCCCCAAATGTGTTTTTACAGACACGTTTACCCACATTTTTAGAAAGCTATAATTAACTAATTCTCATGGATAGACAAATAACTGGGTTAAGTAGCGATTTCAACTAATCTACTTAACTATGAGAGCTCTTACTATCCAAGTACTTTGCAAACAGTGCTCATGCAGATACACCTTTATACCTGGAAACCTCTCACAGTACATTCCACAATAGTACTATCTGAAGCTTTTCCAAGTGAAATTACTGCCTGAGTTCCCATTCCTGAAGAAAATCGATTCAACCACCACAGGGTGTGATCACTTAAAGGTACTACAACTTCTCAGTAACAGAGGTTCAAGAGATTTCAGACTCAACTGCTATAAAGCAAGAAGAAATGTGACTTGAAACAAGACTACATCAGCTATGAAATATCAAATATAAAAAATTATGCAGATCTACTGAGTATAAACAAACTTTAAGTTAAGGCATGTCTTAAGCAAGTACCCTACAGCAACAGCCAAGCAACATTTCAAATAAAAAAAGGCCCACCCTTTCTATAGCTTCTTTTTCCTGAGGTGTTACTTGAATGTAGTTCATGTGACCACTTCCAGCTTCTGCTAGTCCTCCAGTGCTGGCACCATCATCACTGCCAGCTAAACCTTGGCGAGACTCCAAAACTGGCTCATTCAACATATGAATAAAGTGTTCCTGGTGTTGGCTTATTTGCTGCAACGCATGGGAGAATAAAATAAGTAAATATATTGAAATAAAACATGTTTAAGCCTGCCAACAGCAAGTAAGAATATTTATTTTCAGTGAATTAAGTAGTCAAAAGAATATGGAAAAACTTCATAAAGAAGTGATATAAGAAACTCAACTTTATGTTTCAGTTCAGTTGCAGTGACCCTTCCCTCTGCCTGATGCCCTCTGCATCTCTTCTAAAGAGACTGAGACCCACTTCTGATGTCATAGAAAACACATTCTATACAGCAACAGCTGCTGAAAAGCCAACAGTAGAACGTTACAGCTGTTATTAACAAACTATTACTAACAAACGTAACCTTTTCTTGTAAAGCTAAATCAAAACTAGCAGGATTATTTTGTTCTTTCAAGATTCACCTGCAGTAGTTGAGGGTTCTCCCTTCCAATCTGCTGTAGCAATGCTGGTAACAGAGAAGGATTTTGCTGAATAATTTGTCTCATCTGCTGGAACTGAGGCTGATTTCGTAAAAACTCGAGTGGATGTCCTGGAAAATGAATGAAACAGCTTGTGTTTTTAAGTTACAGATTCTTCATAAAATACATACCTAAACCATAACTGTTGATAGAATCAAGACATGAAAATGGGCAATACACCCCTCACTAAGCAATATAAAAGCTTGCTTCCTCACACTAACTTACTCTAGCTTTAAGAAAGAATTCTTTATACTATGGTTAAATAATTTTTATTTTTTTTCACCCAGCCTTCTGCCCTTTATCTCCAGCACTTTTTACGTCTCATCTCTGAGTGACCTCATTCAGAGGCAACTACCCAGCTTACTGTTTTGTCTCTATGCCTATAAGAGCTCTCTTCCTCCTGCAGTAGATCAGTTCTGTCCTTCACAAGTGAGTCTTGACTTCCCATGTATCCTATACTTAGGTACTGCCTTGAACACAGCAGTGTCTAAAGTGGTCCACAATACTCCATTTCCCCCATTCTCTCCTTATGGATGATATCTTGTATGCTTGTCACTTCTACCTATATGTTTGAAACTGCCTTCTATCTTGAATGTCGTATCTCTGCCACACCCTAAGACAGACCTTTCCTAGTTCTTGATTATGCTCCTTTTTCATATGTATTTCCTTAAGACAATTCTCTTCAGGCACCAACCACTCTGCCATGTGCTGCACTGATAAGTGAGGAGTCCCAGGTCCTGGATAGGTCTCTTGGGTGCCACACCTCACAGAGTTACTGAAAGTTTATTCCTTGATATTCCAATTTCTAAGCAGTAAATGCATTAGGATAGTCAGCTGACAATGCAATTAGCCACAGAAGTAGGAAGCCAGAATTTAAAGTGAGAGAAAACACCATCCCCACATTTATGGTTTCACATTTAAATCCAGAATATTGAATCAAAGGAACTGTGTAAGTTCACAGCATTTTTAGAAGCTTCATGCTTTATTCCAGATATATCCACATACAACAAGCCATTAATTCCAAGCAAGTACCAGAACTGGAATTTCTGTGTTGCAGCTCTTATCCAGTTCACTCTGATCAGTTCACAAGCACCAGGAACTTAAAACTCCCAGAAGAAGAGAATGCTGAAGCACAAGTTTTTCACAACCTATCAAATAATAACCTTTCTTACCTCCCAACGAACTAGTAGTTGTAGGTATAGTTGCTACAGCTGCTGCCACTGCTGAAGACTGAGAGGCACCACTGCTTGCTGCTGGAGGAGGGGGTTCAGCCGCAGCCTGATTATCTCTGGGTATGCCCTAAAGCCACAGTTCACAAAATTAATCTACAAAATGCTGAAAGATACTTGTTTCACTGCATGTTATTTTTTTAATTTAAGAATGAAGAAAAACATTAATGCTTTCACTGCAAAGACAAAGCAAGATGCTGTGATAGGTATGCATTTATAACTGAAAGAATACTGTGAAAAGAGTAACTTATTTTTTTACAAGAAAAATGTAGGTTGTGTAGTGAGGTAGTAAAGTATGCACTACATCAGTTAAAAATGCATTTTACTCTGTAAACAAATATGTGCTTTGCACCCTGCTAAGATATTTGATATGAGTGAAAAAGTTGAACTAAATATACTATGTTATAGTGTTTTGCAAATAAAGTTACAACAGAATTGTACACAATGCCAATACTGAGGTTACAGATGCCATACAATCTGGCAAGTAATTAAAAAGGGACGTAAGAGCATTGCTATTTGGACCTCTTTCTTTAACACAACAGTGTGACAAATGTCATTTACTGTATCTTGAGTGGGTATAGGCCTGTATGTTACCAACTAGTGGCAGTTTAAAAAAGCTGACTTGCATTTTGTTTATTTTCCATTTGCAAACAAACTTAATACAGGAACTAGTTGCTCAAGAGAATGAAATTGATTAATCTGAAAAAAGAACAATTACAGTAAACTAGAATGTGGGTTATAGAACAGAGACAGACCTTACCCCTATTGCCTTTCTCCTGCATGGGAGTCCTTCAAATTTCATACCCTAACCATGCTTGCCCCTCTGTCAGTGAAGTTCTACACCAAATTTATCCTTTCCATCCTCCTTCCTGAAACCTAGGAATTTGGACAGTCTGGCATGGAAGACACCAAGAAAGACTGACTACGAATCCTGCTGATACAGGCAAAGGAAGTTGACTGGCAAGAATGAAAAAGAGGCAGATTACAGAGCAGTAAACCTCCTGATACACACAGAATCATAGTGGCAGGCGCTATGTTAAAGCCATCCCCAAAAGGGCAAGACAATACAAGATCCTCTACCTCACAATACTCAGTTTCTATGGCATCAAAAAAATTGGGGTTTTTTTCTACAGTCTTCCAGTATGTTAAATCCAGCTAAGTCTGAGAAGGCAGCAGAATTGGTATAACTATATATTTCACCTACCTTGAAGGCGGCATCCTTCAGTTTGGGAATGATAAAACATAGGGAACAGGGTGGGTGGAAATATATCACAAAACTTCAGTGTAACCAGACAATGAAGAGGTTTGGCAAGCCTACCATAGAAATCACTGGTAAATAATGCAGATTAAAAATCCCGCTATAACATATTCTTCATATGCTACATTCATCACCACAGCTGAACAAAAAAGATAAATACACAGCTAATATAAAGGCTGCATCTAGAAAGGGAGAAATGGATGGTGTCCCAGGCAAAACTTTGCTTCACCTGTGAGATAAGAAGCACATCGAAGTATAAAATCAGCTAATCAGCAAGTCTACATTTAAGTCTCTCAGAGGGATAAATTCAAGTATTACCTGTCACACACTTCATTACCATTATACAGCTTGGTCAGCTTGCTACACATCCTTTCCTCTGCAGAGCAGGAAGAAAATTCCATTCATAACATAATTGAGGTAACTCACTCTTATCAATACCTTACAGAGCACTGCTTAAAAACATTTTCTCATAGAATCAGTAATTTCAGGGAATCTAAGTATAATGTCAGAACGTGGATTAATTTTAGGAAATTACTGGTTGATTTCACCTATTCACAGGCGTATGTTGAGACTGTGATCTGTGCCCAGATCAAACAACATATGCTTGTTTAAACCTTAAACTTGCTCTTGAATGAAAGTACTATGGAAACTAGTTCAACCAAATTCACTTTGAAATTATTTGTCATCTTGAACAGCACTTAACTCTTAAATACAAGCTTGCAGTTGCACTCTCCGAACAAGCAACACTATGTGCAACTGTTCTCTTAAAAGACTAGTGAAGTGTATGCATCTTGTTCATATAGCTATCCAACAGAATAACAATTAATTTTGAATGTAAATATTGCTCGGACAGCAAAAGGGCCATTTTTTGTACCTTACAGTGGATTAAAAAATTGTTTACTGTTTAATTGAGCACCAGAGCAGTTTTTAGCTGGCAGTGCTCTCTGCTGAGGAATAATCACATCAGGCCCAGCACAAAGAATGTAACACAATTAAAACAGAACAGTTCCAGTTGGAAGGGACCTACAGTGATCATCTAGACCAACTACTTGACTACTTCAGGCCTCACCAAAAGTTAAAGCATGTTATTAAGGGCACTGTCCAAATGCCTCAAAGACTGACAGGCATGGGGCATCAACCACCTCTCTAGGAAGCCTGTTCAGTGTTTGACCATCCTCACAGTAAAAGAAATGTTTCCTAAAAATTTCCAGACTACAAGGCTACAACCAACAGCCTGGTTGTTGAAGGAAAAATGGGATTCCTTCTTAAGGGTTAGGAAATCCTTGGGTCAAAAGGAGGTCTGAATTCAAATGACTCCAAAGATCAATCTGCGGCACAGAAAAAGCAATGGCGCCTTTTGAAATTGAGACCTCCTTCCATGATGACAGCTCAAGGACATAGGATTACACCTAGATCATCAGCTGTGAAGCCATGGAAACTGAAGAGCTTGTAATGTGAATCATGGACTAGTGGAATCTTTCAGGTCTCATTTAAGCAACAGCTACATGTTAAGATACTCTACTGACACTTTCTTTCCAGCATTTTATAGCTACCTCTGATGTACTAATTCTTTAAACTGGGACAGTGGTATACACTTAGAGCTCTCAGCACCCTAATCCTACTCTGCATATTGTATAAAAGATAACACTGATGATAGTTTGAAGGTAGGCAGAGGGTCAAAGAACAGTGTCATCAATGGATGAGTATTAACTGAAGAAAAGCTGCTCTAATGCAGCAGAATGGTAAGGGACATGTTTAGACCTAGCAGACCAAGAGCATTTGAAAGACTGCAACAACAGGATTTTTCTAGGACAATATAAGTCTGTCATCTTATAGGGTCTCTTAAGAGCAAGAGTGTCACTCACTAATCCCTCTTCCATCAGCAAGAGGAAGAATAAGGGAAAGACACTTTCAGTAAAGGATAACATGAAACAGAAAAGGACCAGCTTATGCAGCAGATGGACCCCTCTCAAATACAAAACCTAGTGAAGCAATAGAAATGAACTGTTCAGACTAGTCAGACTAAATCCATTTGGCAGACATGCCATGTGTTGAAATCCATCATAGGGATGCTCTATTTCTATCCTGGACTTCCTGAACGGGAATAAAGTAGAGCAGGGAAATGCCAGACTGAGCGTACAAGTACTGCACACTGTACCTGACTGACAAAGTCCAGCACTTACAGAAGGCAGTGGATTTATGATAGATGTACAGAGTAAATGAGCAGCAAAATCCGTGGTTTTAAGGTATGAAAAACAAACATTTGATTCTAGACAGTTGATATTCCAGACTAATAGCAGGTAGATGTGAGCCACTGCATTTGCCCTTAGGGCAAGACAATATGTATCACCTTTTATTTGCCTTATAGCAGATGAGAACTGAACTTTTTACATTCATGCACTCAAAACATTTGTTGTCTAAAATCTGCAGATTACGAAATCTTGGGATCATTAACGTACGTAGCAAGCATGCCAGTGACTTGCAGTTGTTAAATTAAGTCTTTCTTTAGCAGTTACAAAAGGGAAGCTTTATAACAGGAGCTAAAGATGACAGTTTTCTTATCAGTCTATCAGAAATTCAATCCACACGTATTTTGTAAGAACTGGTTCAAGATATCTGGCTTCAAGAGTTTAATAAAGTTCAGATTTGGAGCAAGGAAAAAGCACATCAGTGAAAAACTGGTATGCTAGGGAAAAAACTAAAAACTTAAAACTAAAGAAATACTGATTAAGAAACAAGTTCCCGAAGAGATTCTCTGCGACACAGACAATACACCTGTCAGATTATGGCATACAATGAGAAGTAATCAAAAAAATCCCCTAAACCAACAAGATTTTAATTAAAGTGACATTTTCTATTTCTTCTCATGCCAATGAAGTTCATTTCACCCTTCAAACTCTATATACCAAATGAGAAATTATTTCTTCTCCAAAACACTGCTTAAATTAAAACACCAATTAAATTAAAAATGCTTCAAAAAAACTTTAAAATATTTGTTTGGGAAGTCTATTATCTAGAACACTGTGCATTACTAGTAAAAACAATGAACTGGAACGTCAAAAAAAGGCCTTTGTGCCATTATAGATACTAATATAAAATTTATGGTGACAGCTAATGCTGTCACCAAGATGTGATGAAATCATTCTTTGGGCCAGCCACTGGCAGTTAAAACTATCACTGTAACTGGACACACTTCACATACATATCCATACAGATCAACAAAGAATAAAAGCAAAGTAGCGATAGAAGCAGTTAGGCATAACTTCATCTGGGAGTCTGAGATTTGGATTTTGAGGGTTATAACAGATGCTCTGTTGTTATTTCTCTATGAACATGCATTACCCTAACTGATTGGCTAATACTCAAAACAACCAAGCAAATCATAGTTAAAATTATTCTCTAGTGAGGACAAAATAAAGTGAAAGAACAAGGTGCAGATAAAAAAATGCTCACCATTAAAAGGTATTCCACTGCTCTGTCAGGATTGTTGAAGCTAGCCCGCAGCGCTGCAATTACTTGCTCTCGTTCATAGCCCATTGACATGATCTCAGTCACCATATTCTCATAGGACTGACCTGTTACTAGAAGTAACATGACCACCATATTAAGGGAATAAGGCAAAAAAGGCACAAAAAAGTTTCAATGGATAAATTTCATTTCTACCCAAATCCGAGTCACTCGTTGAAGAGTAAAGAATAGCTTGTATTAAACTTGCCATGGTTCAGTTGCTTTAACCCCAAATATATTGGGTTTTTTTCATTATGCATTAGATTAGAATCATAGAAGGTAACAAACACGATGCAAACTCCTATTGAGAAAAGCAGCACTTGTGATACTTCTGTGTTTATAACTGAAATAATATTCCCTATGATTTTATCTAAGGTCAAGGGCATCCTCAATACTGAATTCTTGATGTAATCAAGAAAAGTCTCTAAGAGTGTAAATTTGAAATTAAACTTTCTAGGCAGAAATCTGCCTTTGAAACTGTTAGCTATTGAGGTGTTTCTAAGTGCAGACTTTATGCTATGGTTAGATAGATGATAAATAGTGACAACCAAGTTACAACTGTGTATTTCTCCTGCTGCTTGCTGTTGATGACCAAAGTAATTTAATCAATTTAATATGGACCAACTCAAGTCAGGCAGAAGACTTAAAGTTAGGGTAAATGAGAACAAGTTATTTCATTTAATTCATGTATATTTTACTAGGCATCCATCACATCAAATCCCCCACCTCTTACAGCATAAATGGACTAAAATTGGCCCATACCTGCAACTAACAAGAGAGAAGCGTACACACACTATGTATGTATCAGCTGAAGTACAACTGATCCCTCCACTAATGGTATTGTACGGATAATCACTATCTCTTTTCACAACCCATTTTTTCCTCTTTCTTAAAAGCAAGTACAGCAAATTCAACAAAATTGAAAAAAAAAATAAGTACCCTATTATGAATTTTAATTAAGTAATATCTTAAAGGTTATCTTCCCATGCAAAACCAGAAGTGTGTGTGTACAGAAGCAATAAAACAAGCCAAAATACCATGTCCTCCATTGGATAAAGGTATTCCTCATTTCAGTGGAACCCTAATACTGACTTCAACACTAGCAAGTTAGTGGCAGGAGAGTTACATAATTATCAGTCACCATCAGCATAACACATTAAAAAAAGTAGAGGAAACGAATGCTGTTAGAGCTACTCCTTTAAGATAAGTAAGTCACAATTAGCAGAACCAAGTAAAACCTCAAGTTTTATTCCCTTTGGGAGAAGGAGCTGAACTCAAGCCAACATTAACATAACCACATTGCTTGATTTTTAAAGGATGCTTCTAAGTAGTCAGTAAATGTATGACTGAGGGCAAAATAATAAAAAAATAATAAAACAGCCCTAGCCCAAGCATACTTGTGCATTATCTATAAACAATGGATCTATAACCCTTTACTAATTTGAGTATTACTGTTCAGTTCTCAGAATCATAGTGCTGACCTGAGTTTAAGGAACTGTAAGTTCATGTCTGCATATAAAACTATCATTTTACATCTACCTTCATTTTTTCAAAGACATAAAAAAAAAAAAATCCCCTAAACTTCACTCTAAAGATACATATTTCTGTACGTATTTTCAGAGAAGCAAAAAAGCCAAGTCAATAACTGTCCCAACACAATGGTTTTGCTAAACTTAATACTCACGTCCTTTCTTAGACAACTCTAGTTTAGCTTGTTTAGTTTGTTTTAGCTAACAAACCTACCAAGGCAAACAGCAGACAGAACACCTTTTGATCTAATTACTTAGCATTTAAACCTTTCTGCAGCACTCTTTCAGTGTAAGCTAGGTAGAGACTAGAACAGTATGAAGTATTTGGTAAAAAAAAAAAAAAAACCCTGCAAAAAGGTCAACTTCCTGTGGACAGACTGCTACATAAGCCATAATTAAAAGCCAAAGAAGAAAAAGGAATTACTGTGAATTTAGGCACATGCACTTCATATACAGTCTGCTTACACAAGTCATGCAAAATAAGACGAAGAATAATAATTCAGGAATTGAACACCATCAATGTCATGATATAGAGTCATGCCTACCTCTACATACTGCTACTGGGAATGTGAGGACAATGCTGAACTGATTCTGCTTTTTGCTTTTGTCTTTTGAAAGAACATTTTAAAGCTGGATTAACTTTCAAATTCCAGTTCATCACACTCCCCACAGTAATTCTTGTCCAATGCCCTAAATAAAGCTTAGGCTGCTCCAGTGAAAGATACAGTTGCACAGGAACTGCAAGATGTGCAGATCCTCATGCAGCACACAAAGCCACATGAGTTTTCAGTCAGCATATCTAACTGAAAACAAAAGCAAATTTGTAGAAATCAATCCCTGTTTTTAAAGTGAAGTCAATTATCTTCAGAAAATGTAATTGAGAAGCCATAGTAAGAGCATGCCTAGGATCCTACTTAGGACAACACTAAATAAATTTGCGCAAGCAAATTCCTTTTAAGACAGATTCTAAAGAAAAAGGACCACAGAGTTCATGCCTATTGTCTTTGACATTTTTTTGGCATCTAACCCTTGCAGTATGCTTACCCAGGAAATTACACTTAATGCCTGGGTATTTTCAAACTGTTAGGGACACGTGGGTTTACTGTACCAGATACCAATCAGAGAACTTTAATATAAAATGCATAATGAGGTGATGCTCACACTGAAAGATTTTTTTTTCTGAGGACCATCACCTTAAACAAACTTGTTAGACATTACTGTTAACATGTATTTGTGATGACCAAATCTTGGCCACTAAGGTATAATGAATGCTTAATGAAGCCTTCAGCTTCTCTGATAGTAGCACTTTAAAACTGTAATGGAACTTGACTGGTTGTCTCCTACAGTATCTATAAGCTATTTCAGCTCATCTATTTCTTCAGCCTAAAACGGTATGTCGTAACATAAGACCTAAGCTGCAAATAGACAGACTAAACCTTGTGGCTACCACCAGTGTGCGTAAATCATTACTGCTGCTCCTAAATCACTCTGGGCTGCTTAATCACAACACCTACCTCCAATATATCAACGCACCCCTACACAAAAAATATAAGTGAAACTCTTTAATCAGTGTGCAACTCTTTGTACCAAGTTGCAGCTTAATGTTTACAGAAGTAAGACAAAGTAAAAAAAACACCTCCCTCTTATTTTTGTGTCTTAAAATGCTACACACAAAAAAAGTCCCCTCTGAAAAATTTAAGTAGGAGTTGTGGGTTTGACTAGTAATTTCCTACCTACCAGAATCAGCATAAATGTGGGGCAGAACTTCCTACCTATTGTTTTTACCATGTTTATTCCAGAGATAAACAAAGACATTTAAAATGTCAAAAGAAAAGTCAACTGACTGTAAGTACACAAAAGCATTCATTCCTCAACCCAGATAGCACTTAATTTATCTAATCTAAATACGTCAAAAGACAGCATTGTCAAACGTGGAACATGAATAATAAAGGCAGCCATTTTATCAAACCTGCACACTGAGAAGCAAAGGTGAAAAGTATATACATATTTACATCCAGTCTTCTATTCAAGCTACTTCAAGCTGAAGAGAAATTAAGGCATATTGGGGAAAAAAAAGAGAACAGGAATTATAAGGATCTTCTCCTTTTACACAATAAAACTATATGAGGTGCAACATTCTTCAGTAAAGAAGTTCTTGATGCTGATTCTAAGGTATCAACTTCAGGTCTTAAGAATACTTTGATTATAACTTAACAATGACAGATACAGAGGAGAATGTCAGTATCTGCTAATCCGTCATTTGTTTCTGCTGCACAAAAATAATGTCTACATTAAAAAAACACTCCACTTACCAAGTGCACTTATAGCATCCTCAAAAAGATTTGATCGAGATGTATCACCTGTTGTACTGTAAGATGAAGACAAGTGCAATGGTAATTACAAAACTTTGGAAAACTTCCTGTTTTTCAAAAAAGCAGCAGCAGCTGTAACTCTAATAGCCCCTTTTGTTTCTAAAAAACAACAAAGCTTTCCAAAGAGCTCTCTCTTAATAGTGAGATCAGACTTTACAAACTTACAAACCTTCCCACTACCCCCCAGTAGTTTGGCTCTTGCCCATCTGCTCAAGGATTGGCCATTTGTTTGAATGATTTAAAGGGTGGAAGAACAACGTAGATTTTCAAAGCACATAGCAGTCTCACTAACTGCTTCCCCACAGTTGCTGGTTTGACCTCAATGCGGAATATAAACTGCTAACATTTGCAATTACCCCATCTCAAGTTATCAAAGCTGTTAAAGGATTAAAGGCTCATCTCCATGAGCACCAAGGAACACAAAGGCACAACCCCAGGCAGAGAAACTTCAGTTAACACAGAGACAAGAATGCCCCTTTCCTGGCTCCTTCCAGGGCTGCCACTGAAAGCACCAGCCCCTTGGTCTCAGGGTGACACTCTGATGGGTCAACAGGAGAGGCTCTCCAGGTCTCCACACATACCAAAGGGCACTACTGCCTACAGGGTAGTGCAACGCACCATGGGGTGCCAGAAAAAACCACCTGGCAATTGCGCAAGACTTATTATGGGATATCATGGGGAAGAACCAAAGACAGGTGAACAGAAAAATCAAGGCACCCTACAGGTGAAAAGCATGGCTGAATAGAAAAAAAAAAAACAACCCCCAAAAACAGGGGGGTGGGAAGAAAATGGGCCACAGTCACATGTAAACAGCACCTCCTGGCCATGCTCTGCACCTGACTACCAGTCCATCCTGCCTTCTAATTAAATTCCATTTCCAAGTACCATAACTATTTTTCATGCTGGGGGTGTCTGTATTCTACATGCGTGTGTATAGAAGTCTTAATTGCCCACAGCTGGACACTGATCAGTGAGCCACAGAGCTCCACATGCCTGTGAAGCCAGCAACTGCAGAGACCAGACACTGTGGAAGTCTCAGTGCCAGCAACTGGGAAAGCAACCAAGGCCTCTGTATGTGCCTGAGGTGTTGGCAGCTGAAGGGACGAGACATACGTATTCTGTGTGGAGGCAAACACTGGCATGTGTGTAATCACCCGCAAGCATCAAGCTTGACTACAGTAAGTAGGATTGATGCTTGAGAGCTGTTTATTGACTGGCTGTAAATTAAGAGCCAGTTGCCACAATGACTGGAGTGTCTGAAGAGGAGCTCCTGGAAAGACTGTAACGTCAAAGGGTCAGAGACTGGTAAGGTTATAGGTCTCAACCAGCTAGTGAAGAGATATGCTCATATGGCAATGAATGAGGCAACTGGGAGACCAGAGGGGACTAGCTACCAGGTTCAGTGAGTATCTACAGTCAGCTCCTGGATTTATCCTCTGTGTGTGTGCACGCATACATATGCATGCAAAGAGCATCTGAGTATCAGCAACTGGAATGGGGTTGCAGGGCTCAGGCTGTCACACACCCAGGTGTCAAAAACCTAAGAGACTGGGAGATTTAGGGGCCAGGTATTGAAATAGACTAAGGCCAGCTACTGGACAAATTTGTATGGTTCATTTGTATGCCTGTGCATATGTATTCTGCACTCGTAGGCTTTGCCTTCAGTAGCCCGAGGTGAACAAAATGCAACTGCTGTGCTGTATGGTTAAGTGCCCTTTGTTTCACGCTTGTGTTAACCTTTACAGCCAGCCATACATATAGGTATATACATGCTGTGTGTATGTACTGGGAATAAGCATTCAGTCTTGATACCTGATAGGCCTGGGGCCATGGAGCTGCATTAGCCCCGCATCTATCAGCTACCAGATCTGACAACTCCTATCAGCAAATGAAAGATAATCAGATTAATCTGAAAGAGTTTTCTGAAGATGCCACTAAAATACCTAACGAGATATTTACAGAGATGCATTAAGAAAAAAAATATTAGTTCCAACAAGAATGCTTCACTAGTATGAATTATAACCAAAAAAGATCAAAGTGAAACAAGACACCAGCTTGCCTGGCCATGGTTCAATATGCCTTCACCAGACTCAGTAATTTAATTGCTAAAGCAAATCAGAAACAAGCAGTACTCACTGAAATTAAGGCAGGTGGTAACTACAATGTATTTGTAAATTACCTCTTGCCTCCTTTTAGGTATGTAAGGCTTCCTTACCGCAGTTTTACATACTGCAATCTGTACATGGAAAACCTGGAAAGCACTTGTTTTAGTATTAAATATTAGACTGATCTTTGAACCTACTGGACAAGCTGAGCAGCAAAAAAAACAAAAAACAAAAACGCAGCCATTAACATAAAAAAAATGTAAATTTATTCAACTGATAAATAAAGCTTCATTTGTATTCTATTTTAAAGATATGTCTATTCCTCAGAATTCCAAAATTAAATCATCGATCAGGCTATCGAATACAAGAAATTTGTGATATTTTCAAAATATTAGGCAACTGCAAGTTTTGTTTCCTTATCATCAGTATTTGATAGTGTTTAAATACAACCACTTCAAAGATCAATCTCTTGTGCACCACATAAATAACACACAGATCGAAAACCAGCGTATGAGAATGTATAATGCTATGTAGCACTGCAAGTGCCATTACAGTTAATAGCATTTTTATCCTGTGCAAACTTAAGCAACTTAAAGTGAGCAAAATAAGCCACAGTATACAACAGGGATGAAACTTCTAATTTCCATTTGCTTTTCTTAAGTGTAGAGAATTTAGGTTAAAAACCACCCCAGCTCCCACAGCTATCTGCAGATGCGTCAAAGAACATTCAGAACAAATAAGACATTACATTATTAAGAGCAATACTGCATTTTGGGATAACAAACAAACAAAACCCCACAAACAAGAAAAAAAAAGCCCCAACCAACCAAACAAAAAAGCACCCACCAAAAACCACTCTTTCCAGAAATTAAGAGATTCTTACAACAATAGAGAACTTATTGATTTAAGTCTAACTAGCAAGACTTAAAACACAATCAGAGGTCTATGAACAGGAGAGGCCATGCTCCTCTAAGTCTTTTAAGAGCTTTATGAGTAGATCTCCATGCAGGTGAATATCCTCAGTCTCAAAAGAAACTTGTGCCCCAGTAACTCTGAAATGCCTAACAGGAGTACAATCCCGTGTCATGCAAGTCTCCACTCCATAGGTTTAGTCACAAGATCACATTTCCCACCAGAGAAGGTGTAAGCAGTGAGGGACACTTCTTACCAGCATATTGTAATGGTATATTTGAGCCAAAGCCTGAAGTTACAGGTAAGAAAAAGGAAAAATTACACAGAACTGAGAAAATGACTGAACTAATACTGTAATGGAAAACTCAACAAAACCAAAACTAGAAGCAATAGAAATGGACAGGGAAAGCATTTTTGGAGTCTCATTTGTACCTGTCAGTTGATGATGGACTGACAGCAGCTGGTGCCTCAGGTAGCTCTTCTGCTAGCCTCTCTTCTTTAGGATCACTCACAGGTTCTGATTCACAGGCAACTACATCTGGTGCTGGTGGTAGAGGAACAGGAGCTGGTACAGGGGCAGCATCAGGGAGTGGTGCAGTGACTGGTGTGGGAGCTGCAATCGTTGAGCTAGTCGCAGTAGTAGCATTCGACTGCTGAGTTGCTCCAGCTGCTGCTTTGGCCTACAGGAGGACAAAAGAATTCAGAGCACAAAGCTCCTAAACTCATGCTTTCTACAGTCAACGTACCAATTAAGTTCTGTTAAAACCATTTATATTTGACACTGCCGCCTCAACATCCAGCATAACATTAAAACATTGAAAACATTAGGTCTATAACGTACCAATGTGTTTAAACAGGTGACTGACAGGGTCAATAAAGTAAATAATTATACACCTAAGAAGAAATACACTATTTGAGCATGAAGTAAAATGCAAAGTTAAGACTAAATATTCACAGATCGCAATATTTTAAATGTGAAAACAACCTTGCATTTTACAAAACCACATTTTTCAGAAGCAACTAAGATGGCTGTCTAAAAGACATCTGACAGGTGTAACAAGCATAAGGTTTTGTCACCACTCAAATCTGGAAAAAAGTTCTAAAGTCAGAAATCACATTTCATCATGAATGCTATCTGGATCGGCGTTGGAACCAGTCGTGTTCATGTTTGTCAGTGACATGGACAGTGGGATTGCGTGCGCCCTCAGCAAGTTTGCCAATGACACCAAGCTGTGTGGTTCGGTTGATACGCTGGAGGGAAGGAATGCCATCCAGAGGGACCTCAACATGCTTGTAAGGTGGGCTGATGCCAACCTTATGAAGTTTAACCATGCCAAGTGCAAGGTCCTATACATGGGTCGGAGCAATCCCAGGCACAGCTACAGGTTGGGCACAGAAGAGATTCAGAGCAGCCCTGCAGAGAAGGATTTGGGGGTGCTGGTCAATGGAAAATGAACATGAGCTGGCTTCAGTGTGTGCGCTCGCAGCCCAGAAAGCCAACCATATCCTGGGCTGCATCAAAAGGAGTGTGACCAGCAGGTCGAAGGAGGTGATCCTGCCCCTTTATTCTGCTCTTGTGAGACCTCACTTGGAGTATTATGTGCACTTCTGGTGTCCTCAATGTAAAAAAGGACATGGAACTGTTGGAACACGTCCAGAGGAGGGCCACCAGGATGATCAGGGGACTGGAGCCCCTCCTGTATGAAGACAGGCTGAGAAAGTTGGGGCTGTTCAGCCTGGAGAAGAGAAGGCTGCGTGGAGACCTCATAGCAGCCTTCCAGTATCTGAAGGGGGTCTATAGGGATGCTGGGGAGGGACTCTTCATTAGGGACTGTAGTGATAGGACAAGGGGTAACAGGTTCAAACTTAAACAGGGGAAGTTTAGATTGGATATAAGGAAGAAGTTCTTTACTGTGAGGGTGGTGAGGCACTGGAATGGGTTGCCCAAGAAGTTGTGAATGCTCCACCCCTAGTGGTGTTCAAGGCCAGGTTGGACAAGGCCTTGGGTGACATGGTTTAGTGTAAGGTGTCCCTGCCCACAGCAGACGGGTTGGAACTAGATGATCTTAAGGTGCTTTCCAACCCTCACTATTCTATGATTCTATGATAAATAACATTACACATACTTGAGTTCCACAGTGAGCACCAAAAATCCAGTAGAATCAAGGACTACCAAATCTGTATCAATAGAGTGGTTAAGACTAGCTTATAACTGTGACTTATCTTCACATCTCTATTGGAAACATGAATTTTGGTTGGGTGCAGTATTAATCCTATTATATAGAAATTACACTTTTCAGAATGCATGTAACTTTCAGCTAAAGTAAAAGATTATGTTCTTGAAAGCTGTGTCCTATGACTATCATTGAGTGACAAGCCTGACCCCATCTATGCCTTACCGAGAGAAACAGCTGAACTTCAACAAAACACAACTACTTATTCAAGGGGAATCACTTTCAGACAATGTTTGCTTAAAGTAAGAAAGATATATTTCCTCCTTTTGTCTAAAGGAAAGGGGAGGCTGAAAGCGAATGGCTTTCAAAATGACTTGCAAAATAAAGAGCATTTTAAGAAGCATTCAAAAAAAACACACACATGTCTGAGCATCAGACAAAGTTCGTGGTTGTGCTTATGTGACAGGGCATGTCTTATCTAGAAAAGAATCAAACAAAGCGAAACTGAGGTCAAAAGACTTAACAGAAAGACTTTAACACTGAAGAAATGCCCAAGTCCAAAACACAAGTCCTTTTTAATATAAGGTACTGCATTTAACAGGTCTTCATGGAGATCTCTGTTTCTTCTGCTATAAGCAAAATGCAAGCTGTACTCTGAAATCCCATCTGCACCTGTTTTCTTACACTGATAAATGCCTCTTCTCCACACAACCCACAGATTAAAACACTCTTTCTTCAGGAAGACAGCAGTAACAGTTAAATTCATACAGAGAATCTAATGAGCCAAGCCAAATAGAAATGAAGGGCAAATAAATGTGTTTTCTTTAACAGGAAGACTTCTAACTCCAAAATTAGCGTATCTCATGACAGAGATTAAGTCAGTTTTATTCAGATCCCAAAGGTCTGAAGTGCCTAGAAAATCAGTGGCTTGATTCCAGAAGCAATCTCTCAAGTGGTTAAGAGGAGATACTTCAAATACACGCCACATGACTGTTTGCCACTGCAGTCATCCAAAACTCACGGGTTTGTTGACTGGCATAGGTATCCTTTCTTTAGTGGTTTAAGCTGTTGAGTTTGACAAAAGAGACAGCTATGAGTTTTGAAAAGCAACATGGCAAGACTGGAAGAGACTATACAGAGAATTTAGACTATAGAATAGAATAGCAGAATTCTAATAATAGAATTTAGACTATACAGAGAATTTAGTAACAAATGTTCCCTTTCCCCTTTTAATAATAAAATATAGAAAGACAATAAAGAAAAAACAATAAAATCAGCCACTGACAAATTTTGTCTTCAATGTAAACATTCAGCACAGAACAAATGTAACAATCAGCATAGGCCAGCTAGAACTTTGGAGTAATATTTCATATCTATTCATACAAGCATTTATTTTTACTGTTGACAAAATCTTTCACATAATCAAACTCGACTTGTTTTAAGGATAGGCACATACAATTACTTACCACAATTAAAAGAAAAATAATACAACTGCTTTTTCCAAGATAATTACTCACTTTTGTCACCATAACAACCACAAAGTTCTTCTCATCTATTTTGTATTCCTTAAGAGCAGTATCATCATTAAGGATTTTACCTGGCAAATTAAACAAATATAAATTAAGAAGTTATTAAACAGATCATTAGATGATCTCAAGATTCCTTCACAAAGTTCAAATAGAAGCCTGTAAAAAACACATTTTACGCAGATTAATAACCTTGCAAAAAGTGGTTTAAGTATTAAGCTTTGGCAGTAGAGCTGCCATAATTTTCCTCCTATGGTGCCAACACGACTAGTTAGCTTGAAGGCTGTTGCTCCAAGTGTTGAAGATGCTTCAAATAATTCAAAAGAGAAGCATTAAATACCTAGCAAAAGATTTATTGGACCTTTTAACACAGATACAAGTAATGTAGACAAAAAGCTTCAGCATAAAATAATCTTAATTAAGCAATTTATGACTGCTTACACATGCTAGACACAGGAAGAAAATTCCTTTCTGCTTTTGTTTGCTGTTCAGATGCAGTAAACTACTTACAGTTCCCGGAGTATGCCACAGACTAAGTTTATCTGCATACATTTGGGACTTTGCAACTTTAACAATTTAAAAGAAGGCTAAAGCTTCAGAAAAAGTGAGAAACATTCCATATCCTGCCACCTTGACAGTTGAAAGTAAATAAATAAATAAATAGATAAGATCAGGGGAAAAAAATCTTCTGAAGCTTCATACTCAAGAGACAGTCCTGTGGTGAAGCTGATTTGTCTCATGCTTAGAAGAACTGAGAAATACATTAAACCACAGACTTTTTTTTTTCTTAAACAGAAGCTCATCTAGAGGCAGTACCGTAAATCAGAACACTACATGTATTTCACACCACTTCCCCATTTCAAAAGGAGAATTTTCATAACCACTCTCAGTGCTAGTGGAATACACCACTTAACTGTGTATAGCAGGATACAATATTATCCTGATGACTGCAGAGAAAGCAAGCAACATAAGCACATTATGACACTTCGAAAACAGATGAGGTGCCACTGTCTTACTCTACTGGTTCCACCAGTCTTGCAGGTCAAATACTGAATATATTATATGTACTGTAGCAGTAGTAATACCTGCAGCAGATGGTGCAGCATCTGACTCAGAACCTACACAGGTTTCCTTACAATTTTCAGGTTTATAGGCACTTTGGGGAAAAAGCTTGCACAATGTGTATATGCAGACATCCTACACTTTCAGGACACACCACTCACAGGGTTTCTAAACTTTACCCTAGTAAAGACAACACAACAGATCTATCCCACCTCTTATTAACATAACTTTGTAAAAAAAAATGCAAGCATTTTTTAATGATAAATTGTATACTTTTATACTTTTACATTCAGCTGGGATATTACTCTCCTTTACCAAAGTACAAAAATTTGAAAGCTCATTTTTATCAAAGTAAAAATGTCATCAATGCACCTTTGTCATATCTCTTGCCCAAGAAAAAAAAATAAAAACCAAAATCATTTTTCGTATAGTCTTCGATTTTGAATCTTACTTCCTAATGTTTGTGAGGATTATGCAATGCTGAAGATAAATTCAGGCTTCTAAAAATACCACATCATATGGTCATATGCATATGTTTTTATTAATCACAGAAATGTAGTATTAAGAGCATCATGCAATTATACATATCGCACAAGGCCTTCTGCCTTGTTCATATTTGTTTCTATACATGACTTTCACCTTCCTGTTCTTGAGGTACATTCCATTCACTGAAGCACATGGGACATAAAACTTGCTAAGAAACATAGTCCTAAAGAGTCCACACGAACACAGAGAGACTCCAACTTCTGTTCCATTAGCATCTTTCTATTGTGATTAGCGGCATTAGCTTCATAGAAGTGGAAAAGTAATGCTGTTTACAAAGCAGTACACTGAAGAAGTAAAAAAAAACAAAACACCAGAACTTCTTTCAAGCACAATTTGAGAGGAAAAAGCACTAGAGCAGGTATTGGAATAGAATTTTAACTTCTGAAATGAAGTAAGAACAAAAAACCCTGGAACTATGTATGAGTACCGGAATGGACCAGCCAGGTAGAAAACAGTAAAAGAAAAAAAACCTGCCTAAAAATATTAGAACTATGTTAGCTCAAATAAAGTAACTTTGTGTCTTTAACATTAGCCTGCTCTTTAGTGACATAGATTAAAAGTATTGAAAGTACCTTAGCATACGAAACATTTGGTGCTGGGTTTCTTTTGTTAATACATAAGAAATAAGATTATTAATTCTGAGATATAGCACAAATGCTTCAGCTATACACAGCATAAACCGTACAAAACACAGTTAACTCAGAACATCAGATATGATCTGCTTAAATACCAATTTCTTTTAACAAAAGCTATTTCCACTTCACTAAGCACACCTCATCCAGCACTAAAGCTGCTAGCATATCACGCTGCAAGAGCAAAGATAAAAACAGACAACATGTATTAAAACCTGAACAATTCTGATTCAAAATTAAGAGTTCCCTTTGACAATGGATTTGTTATTTGTTTTTATGGGGCTCTTTGTTTGTTTTCTAGCCTGTTTGCATTTCAGTACTTATAATCTTTAGAAGACTTAACATTCACATCAAAATCAAACAATAACATAAAAAACAACATAGATTCATATACGGTATCTTCAGAATATTCATTACCTGCATAAATCAGTTTTTGGCCAGCTACTGGAAAAGCATCTTTCCCCCTTTCTGACTCAATCTTCTCTTTCAGTTCCTTCACCTGAATAACAAAAACATTCTTAATGAGGGGAAATAAAAAAAAACAACAACTTTCATAATACAAACCGGTTTATGTACATTTAGTTCCAAGTTTTAAACCCTGAAAGGTTGTTTTCAGTCGTATTTCATGTCAAGTACATCACTCTTCAAATATACCACTCTAATCTCTTGAACAGCAATGTGTTCTCTTCCAAATAGTGCTTAGTGCTTTACCAAATTGTAAGTAATTTCTCCATGAGAAGTCTATATACTAGTTTAAAATACAGTGGAAAAAAAAGAGAAATTGGGCAAAAATGCTTTTGACCCATTTCCTCTCCCTGTTATTTCTCTGAATGCAGGGTGGTACAGATGCTATATACAGCTCACTGCTTTCTTCATCAAATGACTCTTCAGAGAATGTGTTTCTACAATAAGATCACCATGACATTCAATTTCATTCACTGCAATGACTTCAAGCCTTGATATGAAGAAACTCGTGCAAACTGTCAAGTTGTTAATATTCTGTAAGTTGTTTTCAACTCTTTCCCCTCTGGAGCTCTGCACATCAATTTTAAGCTTTCACAGGAAAGTGTTTTGTCTTATTTACTTGCTTATACAGATCTCTGCCATAGTCAACATTTTAGAAAACCACATACAATAGCTCAAATGACACTGAGTATCAAAATGTCCATATCCTATAGAAAGGCTGCATAATGCTATACCAAGAAGATAAAGGATGCTCTTTTAGAAGCATTTCGTATCGATACATTTGAAATCGTATTTTAAGACAAGCCGCCTATATACAAACATTAAATATTCCTGACACACACTCCAAATATGTGTAGAATAAACAAAAGCAATATGTTATAAACTTATTACTTCAAAATAACTCAATTTTCTAAAGTTTTTTCCTCCTGAATATTCATAAGCTTTTTTTCTTGAAACACCGCAATCAAGATGCGTGTACCTAGCTATAATCAGACTGACAACTACTTGTGCCACAGGCAACCTTTGTATTACCATTTTTGTTAACTTTTAAAGCCGTAGCTCACTATTAGGGTTGCTCAAGTAGTAAATACTCTGGAATAGTATCTTAAGGTGCAAAGTGGTAAATATTTACTGAGAAATGGAGCTTTGTGATTCTCAGCATAATTAAAATCTGTTATCCACATTTAAGTCGTGCTTCTTGTCTTCACTTTATTCTTCTGTTCATGGTATCTTAAACCTTTGTGTTACCTTTTCCTTCATTGGTCCCATCACTTCTCCCTCTCAGGTATTTTCCCACGTTTCTGTATCAGTCTCTTCATCAGGGTAATGCTTTCAGTTTGGATGTTTGTTCCAAGAGGGTTAAACCAAACTTTTTACACTCACAATGGAGCTTCATCTTTTCAGCAGTACACACACAAAAAAAATAAGTTTGTTTTACCAGGCTTTAGGACCCAGCAAACGAGGCTGGCAGAATCAACCTCTTCAGTAAACTTACACCTGATGTAGGTGATTAAATCACTAGCCACACAAGGATACAGAACACAACACAATTTCCCTCTGTGGAACTACACCAATAGGAAGCCAGTTCTTTTCCCCCAGCAGATGAGGAAGAATGCTATTACACATACCATCCCAGCACCTGATAAAAGCTTTAGAAATGGTCTCCACTCAGCCAGTTGCTTTTCCACAGCAAAACTAATAGCAGCTTACTGCCATCCCCAAGTCATAAGGCAGTCAAACCACTGTTCATTTTAATAATAATTTGCTGATCACCACTCTCATGTGCTTACTTTATGCAAGTCCGTTCTACCCCTGGATTTATGTTCATTTTTAAAGAGTATTTCCCGGCAAGCTAGGAAACTAATTTGTGAATTCCTTCTCAATTAGCATTCAAGGTCAGAAGTCACTCAAAACTTAAGTCTCCTTAGGCCACAGAGAAGCCATCAAGCAGCGCTTCATCCCTCTGATAATTTTTGTGGCCCTCATCTGGACCATCTCCAACACGTCCACGTCTCTCCAGCAGTACTGCAGGTAGGGTCTCACCAGAGAAGAGGGGCAGAATCACCTCCCTCAACCTACTGGCCATGCTCCTTTGGATGCACACATCTGCAAACTTGTGGAGGGTGCACCTGATCCCACTCTGTGTCACTGATGAAGGTATTAAACAGAACAGGTCTCAACACAGACTCCTGAGGGATGCACCACTTGTCACTGATCTCCATCTGGACATTGAGCCATCGATCACTGCCTTCAGGATGCAACTGACCATCCAGCCAATTCTTTATCCACTGAAACAGCCTACCCATCAAATCCATATCTCTCCAGTCCAGAGAGAAGGATGCTGTGGGGGACTGTATCAGAGACTTTACGCAAGAACAGACAGATGACACCTGTAGCTCTTCCCTTGTCCACTGATACAGCCATTGCATCACAGGAGGTCACTAGGTTGGCCAGGCAGGACTTGACCACAGTGAAGCCATGTTGGCTGTCTCAAATCACTTCCCTGCTCTCCATGTGCCATAGTGGGGCTCCTAGAAGGATCTGTTCCACGATCTTCCCAGGCACAAAGGTGAGGTTGACAGGTCAGTAGTTCCCAGAGTCTTCAATTCTACCCTTCTGAAAAGTGGGTGCACTATTTCCCTTCTTCCAGTCACCAGGGACCTTGCCTGGCTTCCATGACTTCTCATCATGGAGTGGGTTGGCAACTACATCAGTCAATTCCCTCAGGATTCTGGGATCCATCTTGTCACATCCCATAGACTTAGCTATGTTCAGGTTCCTCTGGTGGTCATAAGCCTGATGTTACAGTGTGATCGACTTTGTTCCCCCATTCCCTGTCTTGCTGTTTATCCACTTGAGAGGTGTGGTAAGAGAAGCTGCCAGTGAAAACAGGCAAAGTTGTGGAGTACCTCAACCTTTTCATCTGTTGTTACCCGTTTGCCAGTTGTGTTTATCCAGGGAGGTACACTTTCTTTACCCCTCGTTTTCTGACTGGTATAACTATAAAAGCCCTTATTATTGTCCCCCATGCAAAGTTTTGTTCTGGTCAGGCCTTGGACTTCCTGGCCCCTTTCCTGCACAGCCAGGCAGCGTCCTTACACTCTTCCCAGAATACATGCCCTTGCTTTCACTCCCTGTGCATTTCCTTCTTGCCCTTTTAGTTCGACCAGTAGGTCTCCACTCATCCATGCCAGTCTCTTGCCTTCCCCTTCCTTTCCTGATTTCTTAGAACTGGGGATTGGGAGCTCTGGTGCTCTATAGAAAGTGTCCTTAAAGATCTGCCAGCGCTGTTCTGCTCCTTTCTTCATGTGGGCAGTTTCCCAGAGGTTCTACTGACTAACTCCATGAACAGCTTAATATCTCCTCCCACGGCCCTTAAAAGCATATTTACCACACATTACACTGCCATATAGACATTGTTCAGTCAGGTCTGGATGATGCAGCTGTAGCAGACAATAAACCAGCTAATGAAGCAACAAACTGACCAGTGCAACACATTTTACTACCCTTATTCAAACACCAGGATCAGCAACAGATTAATGGCATATATTGTGCCTACTACTGAAATGTCCAGAGGATAAGAAACTACTTAGCTTGTAACTAAATGCTTTGTAGTAGCTTTAATTACAAGAACACATTTGATTCTAGCTACTTCTACAAATAATAAAAAGCAGATTTTGCTGGCACAAACTTATACTTACAGTAATTTCTTATACTGTCTTCCTAAACAGGACACTCATATTCAGCCAGGAGACTGCCTAGATGGTTGTATGAACAGACTGCTGCCCTACTTCAGGCTCCAAAGGCATAAGAGATAGAGTAAGAGAGCAGGACCATAGGAGAGGAAGCTATTTTTGAATAGTCAGGTTTACAAGATTAGTGAATGACTGGTGAAAAAGAAAATTACTCAACTAAACAATGCATTTAAAATTACTCCAGTATTTTAAAACAGCCTCACAGACAATATAAAGCATTCATAAACTTCTGTATTTGCTACTTGCATTTACTGTGCTGAAGTTTATATACAAAAAAAGCAGCTGCATTGTCTGGAAGATAAATAGTCTGGAATTGGCAAGGTACAAATCCAAATTTAGCCCTGACATTTACTTCTTGAGCAATTACCTCTGCCTTTCCAATTTACTCTCCAAAATTGAGCTCATCTACACCTAGCTGAAGCTCATCAGTCTAGTATTTGCTGATATTCATTGCCTAGAGATCAACATATTAATTGCTCATCTCAAAGTTAGCCTCTGCACAGTTCTACCCTGCATTTCAAAATTCATCTAAGTCCTGTTTAAAAGAGAAGACACTAGGGTCAGTTCTGTGATGCTAAACAGTGACTGAAAGTCTATAAGCTCCATCATTTAGATAGACTTTAGTTATCTTTAGTTTAGTTACATTTAGCTGCATACATGCAGCTCTGTACTAACAAATGAACACACAGATTAAAGCAAACCTTTTAGCAACAAGGTAAATAAAGCTCAGCTATCTGTATCTTCCAAAAACACAGGAAGACACAGAATCATAGAATGAACTAGGTTGGAAAAGACCTTTAAGATCATCAATTCCAACCTTTACACTAGCACTGCCAAGGCCACTACTAAACCATGTTTTTTTAACACTTCCAGGGATGGTGGTTCCACCACTTCCCTGGGCAGCCTATTCCAATGCCTGAGCACCCTCTCAGGGAAGAAATTTTTGCCTGATATCCAACCTAAACCTTCCCTGGTGCTGCTTGAGGCCACTGCCTCTTGTCCTATCTCTTGTTATGTGGGACAAGAGACTGATCCTCACTGCACTACAACCTCCTTTCAGGTAGCTGTACATGGCTACTGACAGCTCGAGTGCTCCCTCTGAACCCACTAGTGCTTGTTTTAAGGAGAAAGCTTACTTTCTCTGCCATCCATGGTCACACTAATTAGCATATACGACCATCCAGTACCTTTAAGCAATTTCTAGAACAAGGATCATTCTCTACAAAGTGATTTATAAGTGTAAAAGCAATACAGTTGTTTGAGTACAAACAAAACTGATAAGGTGTTTTAATTACAAAAAGACACTTAAAAAAACCCTTCCCAATGCTGCATTCTGACAAAGCAGTTGGAGGGGTAAAACAAGTTTTATTTAGATATGTATTAATGACCTTCACTTACAAATAGAAGGTGCAAAGCTCAGACTTTGAGGTATGGGGGGGGGGGTATAGCGATAAGGACTTCAGCCCCAGTTTTGGTCCTTTCCCTGAGCTTAAAATGCCTCTGATGCAAACCCACAAGGTATAAGTGAGACAGAGGGAACTAGGGCCAGACAGCCTTGCAACCACGCTCTGATTCAGGATGCTTACAGCAGCCACAAGCCCTCTCCTTTTCACATTCATTTGGTGCTCCCTATAGGGCAGCATGCAGAGGAAAGCAGCTGAGGCTTCCAGTCTGTTCCTTATAGGGCCTAGGTAAGACATGCTGCACTTCATCATATCCCGTAAAATTAAAAAGTCGTTTGTTTCAGTGTTTCAGTCCATTCAAGCATCCTGTCTGGAACAGTGACCAAAGATACAAACTTTGGCAGAAGATGTTGGAGCCGCATCTTTCAGTCCTGTAACTTTACTTAGCCCTATAAATTTCCTTGCAGGGAATTCCTGTATTTCTGAAAGACAGTGAAAATCTTCAAAAGTGAAAGAGCCTTGGGTGATGACACAGTTTAGTGTGAGGTGTCCCTGCACAAGGCACGGGGGTTGGAACTAGATGATCATCTTAAGGCCCTTTCCAGCCCTAACTATTCTATGATTCTGTGCCCTTGTGTGGGCAAGGGCAGCAATGGTACTGTTGAAATAGGAAGGTTATCTGCTCACGCTGTTCTTTGATTAATACATACTCTGCGCTCCCTGTAAGTTCCAACAGGAACTTCCAACCCGCTGTTATCCACATAAAGGATGGGCATGTTTGCTCACCTATCATTCCTGCAAATTAGATTAAATGTAAGGTACAATTAAGTACAGAGCTATCCATGTGTCCATTTTAACTTCTCAGTTTGCTGGCCACCTTGGTAATGGTGGTCTACGGATGACTGGATTGTTCAGAAATACAACACATAATTTTGACAAATTATTAAAAGTACAAAGGTTACTTTTTCTTGCTGGCAGCTAAATTGGATGAGAACATTCCAGAGAAAATAGTTGCAAAATCACGGTCACAGCCAATGGATTTGAAAAAATGGATAACATGTAAGAACCTATTCTAATATGAATAAAATCAGTTCTATCCCTAATTTATGCTACTTTACCTTTCCTTTATTAAATTTTTAATAATACATGTCTGTCTCCCTGATGTTCTTTGGAAATTACATTAGAACAGTCACTAACATTTCAGGGAAACATTCCTAAATATGTGAAAACCTACCCTTCTTCAGCTAAGAATTAGAACTGAACAATTTCCCTTGCTTAAAAATTCTAACTTTAGCCAGGAAGCAGGAAAAAAGACTAGCTACTGAAGAAAAGCACTAGGGGAAAAAAAAAAAAAAGGACTAAACCCAACAATCCAACAGTTAATAAAAGAAACGTGAATTATCAAGTACATAACTTGAAAATGCTATGGTCTGCAAAGAATGCATAAAAATAATGGGGGTTAAAAAAAAAAAGCGCCCCAAAACTCATTCTGCTAATCTCCAAAGCTACAATTTTTGCAAAGTCATCTGTGAAACTTCAAGCAGCAACTACATGCCCTTTAAATTCACACCTCCTCTGACTGTGCAAGTACATACACTCAACAATAAAATCCTAAGAAATGCAAGAGCATGGCCTGTAGAAAATGAGAAAGATACCTGCTGTAAGATCAAAGGAGAATTGAAGAAAAATATCAGGACTTGAGTAGAACATCTTTAACCTAGAAGAGTATCTCTGGATTCTTGAACAGGATCATAGGAGCACTTTGCCTCTAACCATTAAGATTACAAACTCTCAGAATTACAAAAACAATCCTCTAATTAGCAACTGCTGCAGAATTAACCTACACTGAAACACATGTAGAAAGGAGATTGTAAGCATAAATTCGTATTTTCTCAGAGGTTACAAGCCTCCAAGTCAGATTTTACCATTTCACCCAACAATATTCTCTGGCTCTTGCAGAACTGTTTCTGAAGTTAATTCTTCTGAAAAATACAATATACTATATATATACTATATGCTCTATACTATATATACATATATATGTACTACATACACTATACTATATATACTATATACTGAATATAATATATTCAGCAGAACTAAAATGACCAAAACTAAATCTACTGCTTTTATATCTTCTTATATCACAAGGAAAAAACAAAAATCAATTTCTTATGAGATAAATGTACTATTATTTAAAATTCTTTCAATTTTATACTGAATTGTTAACTTATTCTTTACTAATGCTACTATACCAGGAGATGGTTTTCCAACAGAAGCCCACGGTTTACCAGGAGGGCTCTAAGTATGCTAAATATCTTTTACAACACCCCATTATTTGTTTCCATGAATCCTTCCTAGCCCAAGATAGAACAAGCATTGGTGCAAAGTATGCTTTAAGATTACATAGGCTTTCAATACGCATTTCCTTTTTTTTTTTTTTTTTGTAAGATGCTTTAGTATAGCACTCGATATACTGAGGACACAGAGGTAACTACCAGGATTCTATGTGCTCACATACAGCATTAGCTTTCATATGGACTCGCAAATCATAGTCTGTGCATTCAGACAATAGTCTAAAGTAATTCAGAAATTTAGAACTGCACTCTCTGAAAAGAACTGAAGCAGCTTGTCATTTTATCAGGCACCCCCCATGGACATATCAAAAAGTACTTCCACTACGCACCACCTCATTCTTGTTAAAAAGCCAAAATACCCCCTACAAATCAGAAAATACAAATTCTTGGCTATGACATTGTCTTTTTAAAATTAAAGTAGTATCCTTTTCCCCTGAAGTATACTTGTTTTACCTTGAAAAATTAAATATATGCCAAAGCTCACTTTTCTCCTTATTACATACCCTTTGGATCCTGCTTCATTTTTGCTGGATCACACTTCTCACACATTTAATACAGCTTTTGTTAGTATCTAGCTTAAATTTCTAAACCTAAAATCCAACAAAGGGCCATAACATTAGCATCCAAAAATCCCCAAACACATTTAGCAATAAAGCATAAACTTGTTAAAGAGGCACCAGAACATACAGAAGTTCTGTGGAATAAACTTCCACAACTAATAGTCCGGTTGACTTGGTGTTAAACAAGCCAGAACTTTCTGGGTGTTGAAACATTGTGGCAGACCAGTGAAACATGAAAGCCCATATTATGCACCATAGAGACTGTGCCAAAAGGCATCCTGAATATTCCTTGCAATGCTCTGCATTTTGACATCAGGGTTTTAGGTTAACAGCACAGGGAAGCTGAAAATAAAATAGAATAGATTTTCAATCAGCATTTCTTTTTTAAAGAAAGTTAAGACTGTTAAGATTTTTTTAAAAGCCTATTTCATGTCTACACAGTGATAACTACAATGGCAGCACTAGATTTTGAAGGCTACAGTGTCATCACTGTCATCTCAGACAACAGACGTACCTACACAGGTCTGAATCAGTTTCAGGCTGAGCTTACTTCTTGCTCCTAACACAACACCTGGTGTATTTACTCTCTCACAGTCAAAACCACATAAAAAGTACCTTGTGTAGATAAACACATGCTTTAATTTACCCTGGTTAGATCTGAATTTTCAAGTACTTAACTGCCTCGCTCAGAACATGAGAATGATTACAATGGATAAATCCACCTCTTTGAGGAACACAATCAGTACATTAATTCCCATGCACTCCACAAATTTACCCCAAAAGTTAAAAAAAAAGCAAAAAACCACCACAAAAAAAAACACCACCACAAACAGCAACAGAAAAAAAAAAAAAAACACCACACCACAGCCATGCCTGCAAAAACTCCTGCATTTAATAAGCCTTCTCAAATAATAGGGACTGAGGCAGAATCCAACTTTTTTAGGCAAAATATTTGGTAGTCTTCACCTAGCACTTTCATAAACAAGAATACTCCATTCTTCAAGTCTAATTTTTATTCAGTTAAAATACTGTTGGCCAATGCTTTAAAACACAACTAAACTACAACTAAAGTCACATTACAAAAAGCTATTTGAACTTAAAAATTCAACTGTCCGATTAAGAAGGAAAAAAAAAAAAAAAAAGGATATCAGCCAACTACGCAAAAGCTTTAGCAAGCCTAGCTACTACATAGTGTGCTGCTTCAAATTCTCACTGGAAGGTTTGTTTAAATACCCCTTACTATTAATGACAGCCTTTGGTGACAAGCATGAACACTTGTCAGAATACTACCTTGCAACGTAATATCAAGTCTCTTTGGATATTTTTTTTTTTTTTTTTTTTTTAGTGAGACTACGGAGAGATATTGCTAGAACCAGAAATCAATTTTAGAGAACGAGAATCCAGTTTCTGAGCAACAAGCTTCCTGGGCCTATCGCTTCCTGGGCCTATCACAACTGGATGATTTTTGGCCTTGTCACAGTATAGGGCACAACTCTGAGTAAACAAGCCTACCTCTAGCAGAGAAACACACAGACTTCAAAGAGCAGAAGTAATTCTCCTTACCTCCACAGCACTCACACATTTGTTTCAAGGTGTTGGAAAATTAATCTAAGAAACCAGTGCACGTAGTACAATTAGTATTTTTCAAAATCAGATGGAGAACTTTCAAATACACACTTCCAAAACACTTCATTAACCAATTACATTTTGAAGCTTTTTCCCATTTTAACAGACTTGGTTTCTAACTGAAGGCTCAAAACTTTGTTATTAAGTTCCATGATTTTCAACACTTTCAATAAGAACTCCTTTGTGAGTCTCTAAAAAGTAGGTAATGTTGAACACATTTCTCACTCCACACCTTTGCAGCTAACAAGATGAAGGATTCACCCCTCTCACTTTAAAAAAAAGATCTCCTCAAATCCTACCCCTTCTCTTTCCTCTGTTTCACCACCCATCCCTAGCCAAAACATGAAGTCTTATGCTCATGAAAATAATTCATTTTAGTTACTGAGCTACTGTAGAAGCTACACTTACAGAGTGCAGTCTAATTTCCCACAATCCAACTCCTAGCTAGTGCATTTTGCTGTCTCATAAGCTGGTGGGGGTTTTGACTGGCAACATGGCTTAAGTCCTCTTCTTTATTTCTCAGGACCTTACTGAATACAGAGAATAGGAAAAAAAGAGGGCAAGAGACCTAACCCTCATGAACAAGTAGGCTAATACCTTAAATCCTTGAAGGTTTCCAACATCTGCTTAAAGTAGACATATGCCACCTCTCTCTTCCATACCAGTCAACCAAGCCAACTCTTAGTCCAAATTTAACTGCCACCCTTTATTTTTCTAAAGATGAAAGAAAGTAAACTAACAGACTTCATAAAAGCAGATGCAGTGTTCCATGGTTTCCAGAGCTTCATTGCCCAGATGTCATCTGAAGGGCTGCTGCAGACACACCTTCAGACGCCAAAGTCCCCAAATCTTCCAGAAGGCAGCCACAGGGATGCCTGGGCTTCGCTATCAAAGGCAACCATCTGTGCTCAGGCAAGTGACAAGGCAACTTCTAGCCCTGCAAACTCACTTAAAGCCCTTCTTGTCTCACAACCCTGTACTTCCCCCTCCGGATTTTCCAGCAGACTCCTATGGGCCGACAGAAAACATTTACCTGCAATCAAAACCTGCCCTTTCCCCACTCGCAGTCTTGTAAGAACAGATACACAGTTTCTGCAACCTGTCAATAAGGGAGAGTAAGACTATTACAAACCTCACCACTCACCCAAATGCCTGCTCTGCAGGAGACACCTGCGTTCATGCTAAGCGGTTCATGGAATCTCACATACACTCCCTCACCTCGGAGGTGCAGATTAATCACCATGGCTCACACTGTAAGCAAAGCAAAAAAGCCTCCCTGCAATCAACCACCTCCATCAAACACAGTGTACACTCATCTAAGCATACAGGGATGCATTCTGGATGCTCAGGATCTTCTCTCCGGTACACACTCCCGTGGGGAAGCACCCTACAACTCTCCCACGTTTCCTGCCCAGGCGGGAATCAGCAGAGAGCTACCACCAAGTTTCCCTTCTGCTGCACTACCCCCCCTTCACCCAAGAGGTCATGACCTACTCCGAATACAAAGTATCAGATTATTACTTTCCCCCATTGCCCACTAACCCATGGGTGTTGGCATGTATATTCCCAAAAGGAAAAATTTCAGCTTCCTATAGCCTTCTCGCTCCTCTCCTCCACAGCACAGCGTCAGCTGCTCTCCTTTCCACCTTCTAGGCGTTCTTTTAGAAACCAGCGAGGACAGTCAGTCCACCCGCGGGGTGTACGGCCACAACAGCCTCTTTCCTCCAGCTAGGAGGAGCCGCCCTCCCCCCCGGAGACCCCCTCTGCACCCCAAGGAAAACAGGCCCCCACGACGGCCTGCGACCCGCGGAAACGGGCCCGCTCCACATCCCTCCGGTAAGGCGCCCCGCTCCCCGTCCCCACGGAGCAGCTCACAACCCACACCCCCAAGCTCCTTCCAGGCATCCACCACATCCCCAAACACGCAACCCCGGCCTCAGGCACTCACAGAGGCTCCGGCCACCCTTCCCCCGCACTCGCTGCCCGCCCCTCCCCCAGAGGAGGGCCCGTCCTCCCCGGCCCAGGGCCAGAGCCCCCTCAGCCCTCAGCCGCGGCGCTCTCCCGTACGAGCAGGCAGCGAGGCCGGAGGCCAGGAAGGGAGGGAGCACGGAACACAAACACCCCACTCCCGCTTCCCGCTCCTGCGCGGCCCCGCACCGTCTGCTCGGGGTCGATGTCGATGCGGAAGGTCTGCTGCTGCAGCGTTTTCAGTGTGATCTGCATGGCGGCGGCAGGCCACGTTCCTGCCCCCGTGTCCCCCACAGCGCAGCGGGGCCAAGCACGCAAGAGTAAACCGGACAGGAGCAAAGAGGCAGAGGAAATGAGAAGCTAATATAGGAAGCGAAGAGAAAGAGGGAGGAAGGCGAGGAGGAGGAAGAGGAGGAGAAAGTGAAGGAGGAGGCGGAGCAACGGCTCGCCCTGTGCTGCGCGGCGCCGGGTGCCAGTCACGCTCCCGCGCAGTGGCAGGCGGGACTGACGGGACGCTCGGCCTCGCTACCCTGGCTCGGAGTCGGGAGTGGCGGATGCCCACCCTCACTCTACGAGGCAATGGCGTACGCCTGCGCGGAGCCACCACTCCTCCTGACCGCAGCCTGCCAGGCGCCCACTTCCCTGTCCGACACCCGGCGCACTCGTTATGCGCAGGCGCGGGGAGCCCTCGGGCCGGGTCGGGCTATTGCGCACGCGCAGGCGGTGCGAGCAGAGAGGTGTGAGGGAGGGGTGGCGGGAATGGGGGTACGAGTGGGTGCCGCTGCTGTAGGTTATCGTCGTGAATCTCTTGGTATAGGCACACGCATAGGAGTTTGTGTGAGCTCAGTCAGCCCGTGGGTGTGCAGTGGGCAGGACATTTCCTTCTCAGTCACTCCCCACGGTGATGCTGCATGACTGTGCCAGTGCAGCAGGGGTGCCCTTTGTGGGAAGCATTGACTGATGCGCAGAGACCTCAACTGCCTCAACAGAAGGAAGACTACCTGTCACCAAAGCAACCCTCCAGGTTAGCATTCCTCCAAGGTGGGGATAACGGCATGCTGTTACACCTAAAACATGTTGAAGGCAAAATGGCTTTTCAAAGTCATGACGAGCAGCATTGTGCACATACTGCAACAGTTGAGACCAGTTTTCTACCATAGTAATCCCAAACTTTCTAACTAGTGTTTATAAGCTGTTTGCTTTTCCTAAAGTCTGTGTCATCTTTTCTGAATTATATTTTCTACCTTGATCCCATGGATACAAACAGCCCAGGATGTCATTTGCTTGTCACAGAAACTGATGCAGGGGATGGGGCAATGTAGCATTTCAGTTCTGCCAGTGCTGGTTTCAATAGTTAGTCCTTACCTTTAATGAGTTACTAACCTCTGCTTCCCTTAGTACTCCTTAGGCAATGAAGAGAGCCGTACTACAAATAACCCTTAAAGCTGAGCCGGCTATAATGATCCCTGCTCAGCTCTTTGCAACCTCTTATATCAGTAGATGTGGAATCTCCCAGTGCCTTTTCTTCGTAACCAAGGCTGTCTTTTTGCAAAAGAGGACACTAATCTTTGGCTAACTCAATACTGTAATAGACTTAAACCCCAGGTTTCTTTGTATTTTGCAATAGTGTCCTGGGTTCGGCAGTAGCAGTCATTTTTCTCCTTCTTGGTAGCTGGTGCAGTGCTGTGTTTTGACTTTCATGCTGGGAACAGAGCTGAAAACGATGTTTTGGTTTGGCCAAGGACTTTGTGAGCCTCATGCTCTGCCGGGGGTGGGGGGAAGCCGGGAGGAAGCAGAGACAGGACACCTGACCCAAACTGACCAAAGAGGTATTCCATACCACAGCACATCATGCCTAGGATGTAACTGAGAGTTACCTGGAAGGGCTGGTAGACTGCGGGGTTGGAGGAGGTATCGGTTGGTGCTTGGACAGGCTGGGGAGGGCGAGTTATCATTGGCAGGTGGTGAGGTGTTGTATTCTCTTCCCTTGTTATTTCTTTTATCATTATTATTATTGGTGGTAGCAGTGATTTGTGTTATACCTTAGTTACTAAACTGTTCTTAACCCGGGGGAGTTGCATTCTTTTTGATTCTCCTCTCCATCCCTCCAGGAGTAGGGGGAGGGCAAGAAGGGAGGGGAGTGAGTAAACAAGCTGTTTGGCTGGGTTTGAACCATGACAAATAGCTTGACAAGTTCTACTCTGCCACTTCGTCAATGTAATAAAACCCATCTTTAACTCATTATTAGGTAAGATTGGCTTCATGACAGCTCTTGCCATCAGCATAGTGGGGAAGGAGCCAGAAGGCTGCATTGAAATACAAAAGGAAAGTGGGAGACACCTCTCCCAATGGGTGTGCATGAACCTATGTGTATATTGCACACACAGCTGGTGTTTGAACCTGTGCATGTATTCCACACACAGCTGATGTTGCTTCTGTCATCATCCACCTCAAGGACTGATACACAGCTGCTGGACAGCCACAGCCTCTTGGGTTTTTGTGACCCAAAACCAACTGCTGACTTGCTAGTAGGAAGCCAGATTCTTAGGAGCACAGAATAACTTGCTTGTAATGCATGAAGACTTATTTTAAAAAGAATAAAAGCGATAAAATACTTCTTGCTATTTTTTTACATGGGTGACTGCAACTTACAGTGTGCTGCTAGTTCACTTTCACTATTGCCTGATATTGGATCTAATTCTGTACTTTGGATATAAAAGAAAAGAGATTTTTCTTAAACTTTTCATTCAGCAGTCAAGCATGTGTAAATGCTGAGCTTCACATGCAACTGAAAGTACCTTGTGCTGAGAGGTTGTGTGAGTTTCACTACTCATTTCTGCTCTGAAGTTGTTAAATGTAAACTACTCGTTCTGATTTTTGTGGTTGCTCTGAATTAGTTCTGCCCAGTTTGTGGTGGGGGGAGGGTTCATTTACATGGTAGATCTTCAGCTCTGATGTGAGGGCGTGTGGAAGCCTCAGCATAACTGAGAATCAACCCCAAAGGCTGTGAACTGAGAAGGTTGAAGTTTTTCCTGACCATTTATTTGAATATTGAGAAAACAGAATGAGGATAACAGAAATGTAAGAATTTTTTTTTTTCCTGCTGAGTGGTATGGGGAACCTTACAACGACTCACTGTATAGGGCCTTGTCCTACTAAATTAAATGAACAAGTTCTTGGTGTTTCCTCTAGCTCAGCCCTTTCAGCTTCATAAAATAGGTTACAGCAGAGCTTGACTCTCCAGGTTTTCTTCAGGCTGCTTCCCACCTGTTGCAGAACTGGGGATTGTTTTTCTTTCTTTTTCACAGAGTACTCTTGTCTTGTAGTTTTCATAGTGGTTTTCCTTGACAGCCAGTGCTTGGGATCTTTTACATTTTGTATCTGAAGTATTTTGGATAGTTGCCCTGTGTTCAGCCTGGAGTATCACACTGGCTTCATTTACGACAGTTCGTATGCTGACTCAGTGAGTGCACAAATCCACAGGCTCTCTGGCTCTTGCTACAGAGCTGAATTATTCTCATTTTTTTCCTCTACTAACTTGATGCTGAACCTCTCTTGTTTCAGCTGATGTCACTGTCACTTACCCTCTTGCCACGCACCACTGGGAAAAGCCTGTCTTGATCCTCTTTAATTGCATCCCTATAGGCACCAGGGTGTACTGTGAGGTGCCCAAAGCCCCGCTCTCCTGCATGCTGAACCAGTTCCAGCCCCCCGACCATCCTCTCAGGTCATGTACTTCACCCTCAAGGTTGCAGCGACCTGCCCTGAGCTCCTCTGGTTTGTCAGTGTGTCTCCTGTGTGTGAACCCAAAGAGGACATAGTACCCGGATGAAGGCTGATGGGTGCTAAGCAGAGAGGATCACACTTGCCTGCTTCTACCCTCTCTGGATAGGGGTGACAATCCCTCAGAGTGAGCTGAGTGCTGTCTATAATGCAGCACTTGGGAGGAACTCCTATGGGAGGAAGCAGGGGAGGCCAGAGAGATGGCGAACAGTGCTGGGGTGTCAGAAAAGCCTGTGGGGTTTTGTCCTGCAGCCACCCAGGGAAGCAGGAGGTGTTATTGCATGAACCCTCTTGCCAAATGTGCCTGGGGATGTCTGCCATGGCCAGAGTAACCTGACTGGGCCCTGGGAAGATGCAGCTGAGGCCTCGATGGCTGGCACAAAACAATGACACAGAGCACAAGAGAAGAGATGGACTGGGCAGTGGCACTGCTTCAAAAGAGCTTATTTGGAAATGTACAAAACTTTTTAGCTGTGAAAAGTTTCATTATTTAATAGCTGGCTTCTTTGGAGCACTAGACAATACAGTGGCACTGTGGTAAACACAGACCCATGTGCGTGAGTATGGCCCATGGTGATGTCCCTGAGCAAGGGTTTGGGACCATGCGTCCCTTGCTGCTTATACCCACGTGCTGTGTCTCACCCAGCCAGGGCTTGGGCCAGCAGCTGGGTATCCTCCAGCCCTCAGGAGCACCGGAATGCTGTCATTATTACTCTAGCCCTAAGGATCAAATAATACGATAAATGTGTGAAAACTACAGAAACCATCTTGGTATTTCTAACAGTTTAGTTCATGTAGTGACATGTAGTTCATAGACAATGTAGTGACAATGTTACTCTCCTCCCACCCCTCCCCAGGATATTGAACTCCTCTGTGTCAGGATCATTACAGTCATGGCTCCTATTCACTGCTGTAGCCTTGGCCAGTTCTTTCTTGTTAAGTAGCACATCCAGGACAGCATCATGCCATGTTGGTTCATCCAGCATCTGTGTTATCCCTGAAAACCTTCAGAAATCTCATGATGGCCTTTTCCTTGCAGCGATTGCCAGGGAGTTTAAAAGTCCCAAGGATAACCATGGCTAGTGCCCAGAAACTCAGCTGTACCAGGAACACTGTACACACAGGGTGCTCTGGCTCAAACGTAGAAAATAGGAATATGAGAGAGGGCCAGAAGATCCAATAGGGCTCCTTATTTCCTAGAAACATCTCAAACAAAATTTACATTGTGGGGTTTTTTTTTGTTGTTGTGTTTGGTTCAGAGCTTTTGGTCCTTCTGACTCTTACCAATCAGGTATGATGATTCGGATACCCTGTCTTCTGAAACGGAAGGTCTTTCTCATGCATAAATGTATTTGTGGTAAGTTTAAACCTAATTGGTCTTGGGCCAGCATGGCCATTCAGGATTCCTACAGTATTTGTGTACAGTAATTGTACTCTCCTTGGCTTTCATTTTGTGAGGCTAAACATGCCAGGCCCCTGTAGTTTTCCTTATTACCTGTGGGTGTTTTAGTTGTCCTCTCCTCCTCTCTCAGATTTATTTAGTCTTTCTTGGACTTGAACTGGACCCTACACAACATCTCTCTAGTACAATTTGTGTTTCTGGATGTTGCTTTACTTGCCCTTCTCACAGCACTGTCTTCTTAGTGACTTGTATCTATGTTAGGACCAGTTACACCCAGTTACACACACTTGCATGGCTGTCTCAGCAGTTTTCAACCACTGATCACCGAGAGCAGAAATTTTTGCTCTTGTCCAAAGAGATGACTTTGCAGTCTGTACTCCTTAATTTATATACCTTTTTCCAGTTCTCAGAGTCACATTTTTTCCTATGTGGACTGAGCCTGTAACCTTTGAACTAATCACAAGGTTTCTCCATGTTTTGCAACACAGTCATTAAGGAAGATTTCCAGTAAGATGGGTCCAAACAGCAATCCCTGAATAATTTCTCAAATAACTTACAAGCTAGTAATAGCTGCTGTCATTACAGATTCCTCAGCACGTCTTCTTCCTATATCAGCTTTTTACCTTTACCAAGATGGTACTGATCCCCATAAACTCATGAGCATAAACTCCTTCAAGTTGATCATAAAGACCAAACATCAAATCGGGTAAGCAGACTTTAACCGAGCATCAGTGAGATGCAGTGGAGATGTCTGGTGATGTCATGTTGTCCAGGTTAATCTGCACTGAGGGGGGGAAATAAAGGAATAATCAGGAGTTATAGATTATTCTTTCTTTGCTTGCTGCTGTTTAATGACTTCTGTAAGAGGAGAAACTGAGAGGATTCTATTTCCATAGTTGTGCACACTTGTGATAAGAAGTAGTGGAGATGTGATTGGATAAACAGAGTAAAACTGGTAATGGAGCAATACTAGTTAGTACATGATCAATAGCACTTCACATTGAGAGGCAGAGGAGTAAAATTTGCCATAACCTTAGCAGTGTGCTGCTTATTAGATGAGACAGGGCCTTAATGTTTCCTGCTGGGGCACCAGAGACAAACATGTAAATTACATGCTTGTACGTGTATACATCTTTGCAGTGCACTCAATATGCAGCAAATGACTTACACCTGCTGAGAAGACAAGACACAGTATGTGCCACCTGCATGGAAGCCCAGCAGTTTTTAGCCACAGTCAGCCCAGCAGCCACACACTGTACTTGCAACTGGTTGCCATGGCTCAAGCAATGCTGTGGTCTCATCAGAGATTTCTAGCAGTGCAGAAAATACTCTTAATTTCCATCTGGTGAAAAAAAAGAAAGTAAAAGACTGTTCAAAAGAGCCAGAAAGTTCCACAACCAAGGCTGCAATGGAGATGGATTGGCTTAGCTAGAAGATTCATGTCTACATTCCCCTCAGAAAACAATTATTAAAATCAATTTACTACAGTAAAAGTGTAATTTTAATATGATAAGTGATGATTTTGTCAGTCTTAATATGCAAATAATGACTGTATTGTGTTTGGAAAAATAGTTAGGTTATGCCTCAACATATATTCCTCAAGTATCCAATTGCTGCTTCAGGGAGAAGATTCCCAGTCTTGGTTCTCACTTATTACAGTGTCTCACTGTTCTCTCCCAAGTGACATTGCCATTTGGTCTCTGAAGTGGAAGTATTCTAGAAGACTTATTGGTTTGCATATATTACAGTATTTAAAGCTTATCAGCATGAAAGTCCAAACTTGCAGAACAGAAATCTGGAGGGCAGCTATACAGACTGAAAATATCACCCTTGTGGGCCTTCAAAGGACATAAAATCCTTCAGAAAACTTTTGTCCCTGGAGTTTGATTTGTCATTCTTCTGTAGTTTACAACTGAGATGTAAACCTTAAACAATCTGTCCTTGTAGTTCTGTTGCAGTTTCTTTTTATATCTTTCATCTTTGGAGAATAAGTCTTCCTGCATAAAGCTAGACTTAAGTGCTAAATTTAGGGCCCAAACTGAGAGATTACTGTCTGGAAAGGAGTCTTGCTGGAGGAACTTTTTCAAAACATTTGAAGTTGGTGTCTCTTTTCCTGTTTCCTGAAATGCTTTTTCTCTCTTTGCGTGGAACCAAGATGTCAGCTCACCGTTTTGTATCTTTTATTCACCTTTCTTCCATTCCCTGGAGAGCTTCTCAGTCCCATGAAAGATTTGTTTCCTAATTCTGAAGTTAACTTTTTATGTACCAGCATTTTGAGGACAGCCCATCTTCGGATTTCCATGTGGCAGAGCCACATTCAAGCTCATTGCATTCTTTTTACCCGTCCAGCAGATGGCGTCGGAGCTCTAGAAAAGCTACATGCTTCTTTGTACTGTCGGGTCCTGCAGAGATCCTTCTTTCTTTGTCATTTTCGATTTGAAAGATAATTATGCCAACAGGGTTATTTTAGAAGACCTAAATTTAGTTTTTTTATTGACTCAGAAAACTTGTATATCTACGTATTTTTAAAAGTTGGTGATCTTTTCCTGAAGCCTGACAATCTGGCAATTTTATTTTTCTTCTTCAGTGTGCTTACAGTAAATTCAAGAAGAATTTCTCTTTTACTGCTTTCAGGTGAGTTGATATTTTATTTCTCAGTTTGAGGCTGATTTCTCAAGTTCATTATTAAACTGATGTCTATACTCCAAATATATGCAGTATTGTGGCTATGGTGAACACATAGGCAACATAGCAAATGTTAATCAAATTGTTGAAATAATATTATTTTTAAATCATATTTCTTCCTGATAGACTTCACAGTGGTGGCCCAGTTTATGTCTGTCATCTAATAACTTAGGAATATTCAGTTCAAAATTACTGCTTATATGCATTAAGAAAAAAGGTAATGCAAAAGCCTATTATGACTATAGAAGGTCTAATAAATTCATTTGCAGTGGCATATTGTTCAGTTGACTCTAATTTCTATACTTTATTAGGAGAAAGGAATTTGTAATTATCACTAAAGTTCTTACAAGAAGTATGGTATAATCCATTTGCTCTTCCATTTCCAGGATGGCAAAAGACAGCTGCTTATCTGTGTCTAATCCCCTCTACACTACTCTTCATAAAAAGTCTCTTATGCCCGTTTTCTTTCCTAGCAAACATTTCTAAAGGCTGCCAATGCAAGAAAAAGTAGTAAAGTGATGGCTTTTTTCCTGTTGTTCTTTTTAAGAAAATAATTTTAACACTACCAACCACAGGAATATTATATTATGTATGAAGGATGTCAAAACAATTCTTTCAGTTCAATGGTAGTAATGTTTGGTAAAAGATTTTGGAAAGCAGACGCAGGACTGTGAGAATGAAGACCCTAACTAGACCCACTGTAGGAGAGGGTCTGGTTCGAGACCCTAAGAACCTGGACATACACAAGTCCATGGGACCTGATAAAGTCTATCCATGGGTCCTGAAGGAGCTGGCAAATGAAGTTGCTAAGCCGCTGTCCATCATATTTGAAAAATCATGGCAGTCAGGTGAAGTTCCCAGCGACTGAAAAAAGGGAAATATAACCCCCATTTTCAAGAACGGGAAAATGGATGACCCAGGGAATCACAGACCAGTCAGTCTCACCTCTGTGCCTGGCAAAATCTTGGAGCAGATTCTCCTGGAAGGCATGCTAAGGCACATGAAAATCAACAAGGTGCTTGGTGACAGCCAGCATGGCTTCACTAAGGGGAAATCCTGCCTGACCAATTTGGTGGCCTTCTATGATGGGGCTACAGAACTGATGGACAAGGGTAGAGCAGTTGATGTCATCTGCCTGGACTTGTACAGGGCGTTTGACACTGCCCCACACGACATCCTTGTCTCTAAATTGGAGAGACATCAGCTTGATAGGTGGACTGCTTGGTGGATAAAGAACCAGCTGGATGGCCGCACACAAACAGTTGTGGTCAACGGCTCAGTGTCCAGCTGGAGACAAGTAACAAGTGGTGTCCCTCAGGGATCAGTGTTGGGACCGGTCTTCTTCAACATCTTTGTTGGTGACATGGACAGTGGGATTGAGCCCTCAGCAAGTTTGCCGATGACACGAAGCTGTGTGGATCAATTGATACACTGGAGGAAAGGAATGCCATCCAGAGGGACCTTGACACACTTGTGAGGTGGGCTGATGCCAAGTTTAACCATGAAGTTTAACCATGACAAGTGCAAGGTCCTATACATGGGTCAGAGGAATCCCAGGCATAGCTACAGGTTGGGCAGAGAAGAGATTCAGAGCAGCCCTGTGGAGAAGGACTTGGGGGTGTTGGTTGATGAGAAAATGAACATGAGCCAGCTTCAGTATGCGCTTGCAGCCCAGAAAGCCAACCGTATCCTGGGCTGCATCAAAAGGAGCATGACCAGCAGATTGAAGGAGGTGATCGTGCCCCTCTACCCTGCTCTCATGAGACCTCACCTGGAGTATTGTCTGCAGTTCTGGTGTCCTCAACATAAAAAGGACATGGATCTGTTGGAACACGTCCAGAGGAGGGCCACGAGGATGATCAGGGGACTGGAGCACCTCCCATGTGAGGATAGGCTGAGAAAATTGGGGCTGTTCAGCCTGGAGAAGAGAAGGCTGCATGGAGACCTCATAGCAGCCGTCCAGTATCTGAAAGGGGCCTATAAGATTGCTGGGGAGGGACTCTTCACTAGGGACCGTAGTGATAGGACAAGGGGTAATGGGTTAAAACATAAGTAGGGGAAGTTTAGATTGGATATAAGGAAGAAGTTCTTTCCTGTGAGGGTGGTGAGGCACTGGAATGGGTTGCTCATGGAAGCTGTGAATGCTCCATCCCTGGCAGTGTTCAAGGCCAGGCTAGGCAGAGCCTTGGGTGACATGGTTTAGTGTAAGGTGTCCCTGCCCATGGCAGGGGGGTTGGAACTTGATGATCTTAAGGTCTTTTCCAACCCTCACTATTCTGTGATTCTAAGATATTTCTTTTTAACCCTAGAATATGCAATTCAAATAGTTCTTTAGCAGAAAAAAAAAAAAAAAAGCATTTATCCCCATGCACTGATGAAATAATTGAGAGGCAATTATAGTTCATCCCTCAATTTCAAATCTGAAGACTCCAAGGTAGAATACCTTCAGCTGTGATTGGAGTCATCCTTAACATTGAATCATCCGTCCTATTTAAGCGAGTCTGTAGTACTCAAGTATCTTTTTGTGTGTTCCTGGTAGTAACAATGAATTATTAAGTAGAAAACAGAAGTTTAAGAAGTGATGTCCAGTTCCCCATAAATAAGATAGTAAGCTACTTTTTCTCTCAATAGGATTTACCTTTCTCAATTATAGATTGCTCAAGTTGTACCTAGGTTTTTGATAAGTAATTTTGGTCTGTTTTCTGTTTATCCATTATAAATTTGTTTACTGATGTTGATAAAATGCTAACATCTGGATCAACAACTTTTTATGTGCCTCAGTGGCATGCATTCTGATCAACATATCTTATTAAGCGTGTCTTGAAGTGTTGCTTAGGTTTTGGGCAATGTTATATAACACATCCTTGAATTCAGCTTTTCCTCTGTGGTTTTTTTCCACATTGTTAAGAATTGCATCTAATATTAATTTCAATTTTACTTATTCTTTATACCTACTCTAATTTTCTGTGCTTAATTCTGTTTCACTGAGATTGTCCATGCTTGTTAAGAACAGGGTTTTTTCAGGTATGTAGTATGACAGAATTTATCATGTTCTTAGTAAATAATATGTCAGGCATTAATAATATTCCTTTTATGTACATCTGCATGGTTGCATACTTGCATAACTTTCCATTGAGATAATTAATAACCAAAAGATGCTTCTAGAATACTCTAAATGTTGTAATTACTCATTTAACAGATGTAGTAGTTTCAGTTCTACTCTACCATTGACATAAATAAAGCTAACCCTTGAAAACATAATGCAGAATTCTGCTTGTGAAACATTTAATAAGTACTGAAAATTACGCGCTTATGTGATCATGTGACTACATCAGTAGTTTGCTACTGTAAGCCAGTGTTTATTCTCAGAACAAATTGGGATTCTGAAAAAGAAGGAATGACAGGTCCTTGTCTCCTTCAACAGGGGAGATATTCATCAGAATCCGGTTTTGGTTCAGACTGCCGAACAAGGTCTCACTGCTTATATTCACTGTGAGTGGCCACTGCTCTGACAAAAACCTTCTTGCAGCTCCAAGTGTTTGAGTGCCTGCAGCAGGGCAGCTCCTCCCCAACACTGCTCCCACAGTCTGCTTGCTCGCTCCGGGTGGCTGGCATTCTTGGACATGGATTTTGCCATGTAAGAATGGGCAAAGAGCTCCATTTGAGCACTTAGTTGCTGTAGCAATACAAGTAACAATGAGCTTTCTATAATTCCAGCAGAATTCTGGTTCATAAAAATCTCCTAAACCTCTCAGTTTTGTGAAATGGAGGGTGGTAATGTCCAGATTGGCAATTCTGCTGCAGAACAAGTTGAGTTTGTGAACACATTTTAACGATGGGCTCTTTTTTCACCATCATCAAAGTCAGTGAAATGGTAGGGAGGATCAAACAGAGATAGGGCTTGCTTTCAGCCAAATTGTACTGATGTTCCCAGCTTCTCTCTTTGTCATGGAGGCAGCGCAGCTTATGACTAAGCATAGGAGGCAAGAATCGGTCAGCTTTCATTGTCTCTTTCAATGTCAGCTGTACAAAGTAAATGACAATTAAAAGGCTTTGTCTGTGCCTTCAGCTGATAGCTTTAGTTCAGAGTCCTCCTATTCCTACTCACAACTGTCAGTGGAAAAGATCTTTTTTTCCTGTGCATTTTGAAGTCTCAGGTGTTCACCTGTAGCCATAAATCTGGATTAGGTCTATTTTATGTGTGAACGATCAGCTCTCAAAGCCACCTGCCTAATTCTTTGTCTCTCTACCTTGGCTTGTTAGGGAAATAGCATACAGACTCACAGCAAATTCTGCACAGACATCCAGGTCAGGCTCTGTTCCCATGCCTTTTGCAAGAAAACCATCCTTTTGTTGGAAGAGGCTTCATCTGATTATCAGCAGTTCACTCAAGTGGCACATGCCAGCAGCTATCCATCCTTCAGCTACTCTGATATTTCCTGGGAAAGCAACACAGTGGCGCATAAGCAATCTACATTTCTGTGCTGAAGACATGTCCCAAGTGTCCTAAGGCAGTTGCTGCATACACTGACTAGGAGTGGTGCTCTTTACCAATAATAGAGACTTTTCGGCAGCTTTGCCTACAGTAACTACAAGATGGTGATGTGTAAGGTCTTAAGGGTTTTAAGGAAGACAAGTTGCAGAATGAAGACCCTGAATCCAAGAAAGGCAAATGTTAGCTTCTCCTGGACATGTTAGGAGAAATCCATAGGAGACTGCCTTGGAGGGCACTGAAGTTCAGGAGTACTGGAGATTTTCAGAGAAAGCCTTTTCAAAAGTGTAAGAGCAGCCTACACCCTTCATCAGAAAAAGTAAATCATAACAAGAAACAGCCTGGTTAAAAATCAAGTCACTGAGTGTTCTCAAATGCAGAAGAGCAGTATGAGGGAGATGAAAAAGGTGAGAATTCCATGAAGAAATATACTACTCCTGCATGCAGAAATGTAGTTATGAAAGCAAAAACACAGCCAGAGCTCAAACTAGCAGAAGATGTAGCAGAAAAGCAAACAAGGCTATTACTGGTGTGTTACCAAGTGGAAGTACAAGGAAGCTGTAGGTATGCTGCTGAGTGGGGCTGAAAGGTTAATAAAAAATGCCTGCAGAAAAGACAGAAATACTCTCTGTCATCTTTGCCTCAGTCATCATGGGTGAGATCAGCCTCCAAATCTCTACACTGAGAAATAATGACAAACAAATGTGCAACTACCAGTAACTGAATTATGGACCATATCTACAAGTTGGACACATACAGATACCTTCCCTAATTTCAGAGGAAATTCTGTCTGGATATAGGGGAGAAAAAAAACAAATTATCATGAGAACAATTAGACATGGGAACCAGGAAAGTGGTGGGCCTCCCCTTGAGGAAAGTATTCAAGACTCAGTCGACAGAGAATAGATAAGGCACTGCTTTCCACAGAAAGTTGGAGTCCCCTTCTGTGGAAAGGTCCCTTCGAACCTGGAACATTCTGTCATATTCATGATCCTCCCAGGTTTCTGCAGCAGGATTACAATGAATGAGAAACAAGTGATCTGATTACAAAACTGTCCTCCATCTCTAGCTGCCGCTTTAATAAAAACATGTACATGACTCATCCCATAGGCTTACGCTCAATTTTTTCTTGCATCCCTTCCAGTCCCTTGCCCCTCCACTAAACATCACAGTAGATGCTGTAAAGAGAGGTTTGTTCCCCCAAAACCTGAAATTTTTATTCTGAATTATTTGCTCATAATATTCAGCCTCTGGCTTCTGGCAATGGCTGTTGCCCTCTGAAAAGCACTTTTTTTTAATAATAAAATTTTATTGTAATTTCTGATACTTGCAACTAATCACCAGGTTATGCCTTGTAAAACAAGGTGTACTAACTTCTTCATAGCCTCCACTTGAGTTGTTTATACTTTATCTGTTTTTTGGTACCTCCAACTCAGCATTTTGGAAAGCTTTTGTGCTACCACATGGAAAGAGCAACGCAAGCATTTGTACCTCCATTCCAGGAAATTCTGTCCTCAAAACTCTCCTCAAACGTTTTGGCATTATCTCCTGACTTTTGAGGTCTTAGCGAGGAACATCTGAATTTCCAGCCTGAAAAAGGACAATATCCATGTAACCTTGATGCTTTTTCCGCAGTGAATAACATTTGCTTCTCTAAGGCACGCTAGAGCTGATTAGGGTCTCACCTGACGGCACTGGTGTGTGTGCTTACCTTCCATACAGGGAAAGGCTGTGCTGTCATGAGCCTGCAGATCCTCACCTAGCTGCTGTGTTTTGACTCTCAGTGGGCTGAGTGTGGTTCCAGCCTCTGCCTCTGTCTCTTAGACATGCCACAACCTTTGTGGTGAGAGTTTCACAGGCCAGCCTCCAGCACTGGTGCTGATACCCACAGTGCTCCAGCTAATTCCTTCCTCCACTTGCAAGACCAGGAGTTCTCTGAGCTTACCATACAGTTCTCCCAGGATATACATAAGTTCCAGCTAGCCTAATTTATTTTTGGCTGATGCAAGAAATACAGAGAGGGAAAAAAAAACCCAACAAAAAAAGGGCAAACTCTACACACACATTGGCCTGTCTCTGTGCTCTTGTTGAAAAGCCATCTTAAAGTTTAGATTAGATGCTTTTGAAGAGTCCACCTTCTTCTTCTCCCCTTCTGAAAATGCTCTTTTCTTCTTCCAGCAGCTGTTCCTCTGCCCCCAGTCTTTCCTTGTATTTTGACATGACAGAAAGGAGAACCCTTCCCAGATTGCCAGTAGCCTACTTGTCAGGAGCTTCCCAGATCAGAACTGTCAGATGTTCAGAATCCATCAGCACCTCATCCGCTTGTCACCCTGCCGAGTTTCAGGTTGGAACAATTAGTTTGCCTTGAGCTGTTGCCAATTATTTTGCTGCTGTATGATTAAATGGACTGTAATTGAATAGCTGATCACCACGATTTAATGACCTTCCACTGTTTCATCTAGCCAAGTTAAAGATTTTTTTCTTTCTGTCATCTCCCAGGGGACTTCAGCTGAATCTGAAGGCAAAAGGTCACAGAGGACACAAGCATGCACAACAGTGAGAACAGAATTTTCAATGTGATATAATATAGCAGAGGGTCCCTAATGCCAGAGTTCATAAGCAGAGTGGTTAACAGGTTGTTTTGTACACACATGCAAAGACACAAATCAAAGTACAAAATGGATTTGCTTATAAGAACTGTGTATTCTTTCCTAATTTTAAACCCACTCTTAATCCATCTGGATTGAGCCATACTCTTAAATATAAATATGTAATGTATTTATGCTTTATATTTTATATATGCTCAAGAAAATGGATTCTTCATGTATGACTAAGAAATAAGTGTTTGTTTCCCCAAATCCTTCTACCAGAACTTACACATTTGTTACCTATTTTTAAGTTATGCCCCCCAAAAGCCTCACTTAAAAAGTCATAGTCCATTTTTAATGTGTCTATACCAGTTTTCTTTAATATGTATTTATTTCAGCTGTTGAAACTGTTACAAAACTAAATATTTTTTATAAGTCTCAGACTGAAACATTGTGAGTGATTAATCTACAGTCTGAACCACCATATTTGAGCACATCAGGAAAGGATGTCGATGGTTCAGTGTCTTGTTTAGAAAAGAAATCACAATGTCCTTTATATACAATCTATTAAGCAATGCTTTCAGCAGATATTTGTTTGAAGACAATCAGCCACAGCACTGATATAACTTCTAAAGTTGAAGTGTAGATCTGATCTGTTAAATCAATCATGTGCATGCAAACCAGTCCCTCTTACATTCCTTGATATTACAAACAGCCAAGCAATGATTCATCAAACCAAAGTCCTCTTTATGTGAAAAATGAATCATTGAAGACCTTCTATGTTCGGATTAATGAAGAAAACAGTGCTATCATTCACTCACATTCTTCTGGCATCTGCAGTATGTAGATAGTGCCCATGCATGTAGTGGTGTGTTCCTTGCCCTGAAATGTTCCCAGTTCAAAGGACAGATTTTTCAGAGTCTGCTTATGGTGATTACACTGTGAAGGTCCTGGACCACTGAGGTAAGCCCAAACCATTACATTTTCAGATCATTACTGGTTCTATGTTCATAGTGACTTTACCAGAATTGACAGGACTGCTTCTGGACCTCAGGTTTTTCTCAAGGCTTCAGGGTAAGATGCTGAGAAGAAAAATAATATCTATAAAAAGCCTGTCAGAGTGACAACATTCATATTAAAACCCAAATTTGATTTAGCCAGGGTTCAGTTCTATTGACATGACATACAATGGGTTCATTTAAAGACAAGCCATACCATGAACAAATGTAACACCAATTCCTGTTTTGTTTGTCTGCATGGAAGCCCATATATGCAGTGGAATAAGGACATGCAGGTGGAGAGATATTGTCTTTCCTATCAACCCACATGTTTTCACAGATCTTACAGGAACACCACTGCTAAGTTTTGATCAAATTGGTGAACAGGTTTGGAAATCATACAGACTGTATTGACAGAAGCTTAATCCTAAGAAGAACTAGTTAAAGCAAGTTTGTTACACCTGCAGATACTTCCATTTATATGCACTAATCTTTTTTTGCTAATTATTCAGATGCAGGTACAAACATCCTTGGATTTAATGTAATTACTAGGTCACCTGGGTGGGAATCAGAAGCTCTTGTTTTGCATTTTCAGAAGTTGATTATGTGCACATCCATCTGTGCAAAAGAAATACGATTCCCTCCTGCAGACAGCTGATAAATATCATGTCAGCTCTCCTCAGCTGCAGAATCCCTGGCTGATCCTGTTATCTTTCTTTCATTGTTATTATCACAAGCAGCAGGAGCCCCTCAGCAGTCCTTACATTGAGCCCTAAGTGGGAGGTAATGTGTGAGGCCCTCAGCCACAGCACCCCCAGGCATATCCCCATCTCTGTTTCACTAGGGACCAGCAGTGGGAACCTGAGCACAACACTTCATTTGTGGTCTGCTGGCTTCTTCTCCACATTTTTTGTTTCTCTTGTCTATTCAGCCTGTATTCTTTTCAAAGGCTGGGACTGTCTCTTACTGTCTAGACACACAGGACCTATTACAATGGGACATTGATTTCTGATGGGGTCTCCATCTGCTTACTGTGTTGCAAACGATTACTGCTGACTTTAAAAGAGCTAGATTTCAGCATCAGGGTTCAGCAATAATAAGAACATTTGGACTTTATTACAAAGTTAATAATGCCTCACATTAATGAACAGAAAAACAATTTATTTCAAAATCACAGAAGTTTGTAGGTTAAAGGTGAATTATGTGGCTTTCATGCTTGGCTAATGATGTATGCTCTTGCTTTCTCTCTGTGCTATCTGCTGAAGCCAGCTGAAATGTTTGACAAGTTGTTTAGCTTTACTGTGTAATATTGTAGTATATTTTGTAATTTCTTAGAATTTTTTGTTCTCATCACTGCAGCCTCTGAAAGCCTGAAAACAGCTCAAGAATTTATCCATGGTACATAGATATTATTGCACCCATTTTACAGGCAGAAATATGTATAGAGACATGAAGTGGTCCATGGACATGTAACAAATTAGTTACTCTTCTAGGAAGAGAAATCCAGAGTGCCTGTCTAATACTTTAATTATGGGTCTAGCCTTTCTACAGTACAGAATTTTATTGCAAAGCCTCAAGGAAATCTCTGAAGATCTCTAATGCCTGCTTGATATATGAAAAATGTGAACTGTAATTCCTGAGTTGACAAAACCATTGCCATCTCAAAACAGTTCTCAGAATTGCATCTTTTGTCTGATTTTTTACATTTTTTGCTTCTGCTTGTGCAAACAACAAAAAGATTTTGAGAAGATGCAGCTTGCTTTAAAAATACTCCTTTCTCCCCCACAAATTTGGCTACCTAATACAACAAAAGAGAGATACAGAACAGTGAGAATGATTGGCATCGGGTAGATTAGTAGCAAGAGATAGCCCTCTGTCTCTTTATAGGGTAACAGCTGCAATACCATCACAGGCTCAGAGAACTCAGAAATAATGTGTCTGTGGTAAATTGTTCAGCCTTGGCAAGTGATCCTGGACATTCACTGTTAGAAGCTATTGATAGGAAGAGTAACACTCTTCCTGCTTTTATAAGAGTACACTTTGGATTACCCAGGGTGCTCTGCAATCTTGCTTTTGAAACATGCCCAGCTCACCAGTCATCCCAACATACAGAGAAAAAAAATCAGCAAAGGCTGCTATGTAGAGCAGCATATGAATAGCCAGCAGCCAATTTGCCAGCACAACAATTCTGTATTGAGCTGATTCCTAGATATGAATATCCCTTTCAGGGAGAGCTTCCCAAATGAGGGAAATCCAGAAGCTGGCTTTTGTGAGTGAAATTCCCTGGGAATTCAGCATACGGCTTTGCCTGGCAGTGTTCCCACCCAAAAACCAACAAAAAGCAATTGGCTCTAATCCTTCTTCTTATATATTTTGGCAGCTTTCTTCCATTTAAAAAGAAAATAAAAATAAAAAATCCATCTTGCTCCCATATTGGAAGAAATCCAAGATACACACATTGGGAGCACAGGAACTGGCATTTGAAGTCCTCCTGATGCTTTTTATGCTGGGTCTTTGATCACAGACAAAAAGGCAGTTTATTTTTACCTTTTACAGTCTTATAACAAAAAGTTCCTCTTGGAAGCTTTCTGTAGTACAATTTAGTTTTGAGCTTTCCTGGTAAAACTGTTCTAAATAGTGCCATAAAATGAAAAAAAACAAAACAAAACAAAACAAAACAAAAAACCAATAATTCTGATTCTTGCTTCCCCCATCTTTTCTGAGCAATGAATTTTGTGAAGATAAAAATAAATGTGAGGTCAAAATTTGTTTTGTCATTTCTGTGACCATTCAACAGTCTTTCTAAAATACATTTTTTTAAAGCAGTAACTGGGAGTTCAAGACTCTACTGAGATACAAACATGCTTTTAATGTAAGTGCTATTGCCTTTCAGATCAGATGAGGTCTGAGATAAAGCCGTGAGGAAGATACAGTATGAGATGATGGCATAACGCCATTTATGCCACTTCGGCTGCCCTTCAGGCATGCTGTCTGCAGACAGGAGTATCAGAAAATCCAATCAAAGATTTTTATAAACTCTGCTGCTATGTCCGGATCTTCTCTAAATGATGTGTTGTCTCCATCAGGCATTTAGTCATGCAGAGTATTAGCTCCTACTATTTGTAGAGAACTTATGTTCACTAGGACACTTTGACCTTTATGGGAACAAAAACAAGACCTTGCAGTTGTCCAAGTGATTTATGGTAAAGATGTTGTGAATTGACATTTAAAATAGGTATCATTCTCATGTAGCAAATATCAGACCTTGCATTTCATGAGATATCTCATCTTAATTTGGCTGTTAGGGAAAAATCCTATCTTACTAATACGAAACAATCATGTTTATTCCAGGAGTGTCTGTAGAACAGAAACTAACATCTAGATGTAGAAGGGCAATACTGAAATGATCAGCTTAAAAGGTCAGATCCTCAGATGTTGTGATGACCTAGAATCAGTGAAAAATCTGGTTTGCATCTATAGAGTGGCTAGTAAGTGTGGATTTTTGAACACTCTGAAATATAACAAAGTAGAACTGGAAAACACTGAAAAGGAAGGTGTGTCTTACCAGTTAAACTAGACAAGGATCAGCAGAGCAAAATTCAGTGCTCCATTTAAATGAAAACTGGCAACATAGGAGGTCTAAGCTCTTGTCCAGCAGAGTTAACTCGGACAAGAAAGGCTCAGCTGGATGGATAAACCATGGTCATTTCTGCCAGCCTCTCTGACTGGACTGTGTATTCTTTTCTATGCTAGTGTGTCCTTGCCAATATAGCTGGCATTGGTCCAGTAGTTTGGTAGATGCCAGAAGCCCACATTTTGACTGTCAGTATGTTGCTATGTTGTTGTTAGGGATGTAGTTTTTATTAGATGAAAGACAATTGGGCAAGTGCAATATAAAAAGGTGTAACTGAGAGAAGTAACAGAACTAAACCAACCTGAAGTTATTTTCTCTGCATTTTGCTATTAGAATCAATGAACAAAAGCTCAGAGCAGCCCACAGACTGGTAAAGATCAAATAGCCTGGAAGATGCTCTCATCCTTATCAACCTAATCCACCTCTGTCCAAAGTGGCACAACTCACCATGGAGGACCTCCAGAGGTGCATGAAACCAAGAACACATTGCCAAAGCCACCATGCTCAGCACCCTGCTTCTCCCAACCACAGAGAACCCTGTTCCTGTCCACATGGAACAGGGAAATAGACATAACTTCATGTAACTTTGCAGCATTTTCTGCACTATTAACCAGTGTTTCATTGAGGCAGTAAACACTTCTGCATTTAGAGTCTATTATTGTGTAGTAATTAAGGTGTGTGTTTTGTCTCTTCTGTCTCAAAGGACAACATGAGGATAAAGGTAACAGGACAAAATGAACCATCAGCAGAAACCCCAGTTCATGCCACTATATGCCTCGGTTGACAGCAGCATTTCACTTCTGTAGTGGAGATCTTGCCAAGCAGAGGCTAAGGACATCATGCAATAATTTTGCTGTTTCATTTGCATGGTCATAGAAGCAGATGTGTATGTAGAAAGTTGCAAGAGGTGCTGACTGTTCTGGGGTGCACTTACATCACAAAGTACAGCGTAATATTAAGTCTAACCTCAGCAATGCCGCACTCTGATTGAGCTAATTATCAGGTAAGTTCAAGCCAAGCACACATACTGCACAAAGCTTGCAGGCAGGAATAAGATAGGACACAGTACACCCCTGCAGATAACCCATATCCTGAATGACTGATCTGGTATACAAGTGAGAGGCCACTGCTGTTGAGGGATAGTGTGGAGTGGTACCTTCAGAGGGCACTGTGCTACCAATACAACCAATAAAGAACTGCCCCAGCAGAAAACAAGGGGTCCTACCACCTGAAATTCTTGGCAGCATCCTTTATTTGTGCTGTATGTGCAGGTTTTCTTTAGGGTTTACTCTTCCTCAGTAACATTTGATTTCCTCCAGGTTTAACAGAGTTCTTCATGCGTTCTTCAGCCATTTCACTTGCCAGACTTATTGATTGGAAATGATTTGGATCCAAATGAAGCAACACAGAAATGAACTTCAGAGCAAAGTTGCAACATTTTTATGAGTTCTTTTGTTCTTCTGATCTACTTTATTAAAACTTGCTGACAATTTATTCCAGCATCCTGGAGTTGTAAGACGCAAAGCCTTAGAAATCCCATACATAGATCATTGCTGAAAGAGCAGTGATCCTTGTTAGGCTGATGAGGGTTAGGTACAACTCAGATTCCACCTTGTCCCATAGGGCAGGGCACTCCTCTTATGGGGTAGCATTGAATCAAGCAGGAATTTTTCTTTTATACTGCCCTAGGGAATAAGTAAACAAATGAACAGTGAGGTTGTTCAGGACCACAGACAGCAAGTCTATTTATATTCCAGCAGATGTCCAGGTGAGCAGCTAGCAAAAAACTAATGACCTGTTAGAGAGCAGTGTAAGGGAGAGGGACCTGGGGCTCCTAGTGGACTATAGGATGACCATGAGCCGACACTGTGCCCTTGTGGTCAAGGCCAATGGCATCCTGGGGTGTATTAGAAGGGGGTGGTTAGTAGGTCGAGAGAGGTCCTCCTTCCCCTCTACTCAGCCCTGGTGAGACCGCATATGGAATATTGTGTCCAGTTCTGGGCCCCTCAGTTCAAGAAGGACAGGGACCTGCTGGAGAGAGTCCAGCGCAGGGCAACTAAGATGATTAAGGGAGTGGAGCATCTCCCTTATGAGGAAAGACTGAGGGAGCTGGGTCTCTATAGTTTGGAGAAGAAGAGATTGAGGGGTGACCTTATTAGTGTATATAAATATATAAATGGGGAGTGTCACGAGGATGGAGCCAGGCTCTTCTCAGTGGCAAACAATGATAGGACAAGGGGCAATGGGTACAAACTGGAACACAAGAAGTTCCACTTAAACTTGAGAAGAAACTTCTCCTCAGCGAGGGTGACAGAACACTGGAACAGGCTGCCCAGGGAGGTTGTGGAGTCTCCTTCTCTGGAGACATTCAAAACCTGCCTGGACACGTTCCTGTGTAACCTTATCTAGGCGTTCCTGCTCTGGCAGGGGGATTGGACTAGATGATCTTTTGAGGTCCCTTCCAATCTCTAGCATACTGTGATACTGTGATACTGTGACATTTTGTATGTCATACAGTCTAGATCTCTGAGCATGCTGTTCAGTTTTGAGAGGGCAGAATTCCAACTGGAAGTAAAGGAGTATCTGATTCTACCTAATGGTACTGGTTTTCCAAAGAGCAGGCTGTTTTGATGGTAATTCTGATCTCAAACCTGCTGACTTCTCTATCCTGTGTATATTCTATAATAAAAATTAAAATATATTTATTAAAACAGCATTGGGCAAGTAGCATTTTCTGAGATCTGATCTTGTCCCTCTCCATTTGGGTTGTGCTTTCATACTCTGCATCATCCAGAAATGCACTGAAATGTTGATTTCACCATACAGCAAGTGCAGGTCTAACTACGCAGCACAACCGTTTCAGTGGCTGGCTTGCATTGAATTCTGTTTTCACTTCTGCAGGTGCAAATCTGGAAGTTGCATCTGTCTAGCAAAATGTGGCTGCAGATTAAGCTGAAGCACCCCAAAACAGGTCATGTGGTATTGCTTTCTAACCTCATGTCAGTGATAATGGAATCACATTTCACAGTATTTGTCAAAGTAACACACTTAGTGGAACTTTTCATAGACCTCAGAGGTTGTATATTTAGAGCAAAACACTTCTTGAACAGTAGCCAGCAGTGAAGATTCAGATGCTTTTTACAATAAGGACAAAACCAACAAAACCACTGTGGGGAACTCAGCAGGCTGTCCAGGGCACAAGTACCCTTCGCTTAATGTGCAGTACCTGAATAATGAAACCCAAGACCTGCAATTTCTTCTCTAGTTCTCTGTGCTGTTCTTGCCTGACACTGGTCTCTAATTCAGAAACTGTCTGTTGTGACTCTGCCCAGAGCCCCCTCTCCATCCTTGCTGCGCAGGGGTTGAGGTGCATCTTATGTTCAGTCTCCTGCTACCAAAGGTTTTCTGCTTCCATGGAAGGGGCAGCAGGAGGGGAATATGTGTCTTTATGTCAGCTGTCACCGTTCACAGCCCAGCGTGCTAACTGGCAGACAAAGCTAAAATCCTGATTGAGAACAGAACAGCAGAGGCACAGACATATGCTCTGGCCTCCCTCTCCTGTAATTTGGGCAGTAACCTCCTGTAGAGATATCAAATTTTAACTCTTGCAGTTATGGGGAAATATTCTGAGACACAAAGGAGACATTAATCAACACAGCAGTGTCTTTTTCACCTGCAAAGGTCCTGAGACAGGGACTTAAGATAAATTTCCATTTACTCAATGATGCAATAGCCCAAAGCTACCAGTTCCCAAAGGGTCACAAGTTGTGATGCACTGTGTTGCTGGCATGTTTGGATGCCCTTACCTGCAGTAAATGCAGGATAATACACAGTTCTCTATATCAGAAGAAAAGCAAGAAATTTCATTTGCTGTGAAATGACACAGAAAGAGCACACATAATTGACAGCTGGTGCAGAACAGCAGACACCTAAGACCCATTGTATGACTGATGCTGACAATCTCATGAGCCTGCTTTAAAAAAAAATAAGATTAAAAAAAAATTGAAAGATAAATAGCCACAGTCTTAAAATCTTCATGATTTTAAAACATCCACTGGGTTTGGTTTGGTATGTCTACTTGGCTCACCATAGAAAAAAAAAAATGTACCTATTTTAGACAACTATAGTTGTTCAAGGTCTAGATAAAGATGGAGCACAAGAGAGCTGCTTAGCATCCAGATGGATCCCATGCTATCATCTCTCTGACTCCTGCATGGTTGTTTGGTTTTTTTTCCTGGAAGACAAGGTACACCATTTCTCTAGGAAGACAGCTATAAGGAATAGAACTGTAAGTGCTGTGCTATGCACAGTTCTCTTTTCCTTGCTTAGGACAAGCTCCTCTCTTTCCCCATCTCACACACACAGAGAACCTGTGCTTTATACTATGCCACTCATGATGTCTTGGAGTCAAAGCAGAAGCTGGCAGGCTTCAGATTTATGAAGTCTTGAACACTTAGTCATGAAAGAGTAGATGTTCATGAGTCATCATGGGATCACCTAACTATCCCCTTTGGTTTTCCTGCTTGTTCACTTTCTTCCACAAAATACTATCCACTGAAATTCTCAAGTTGAAGAATTGATTCTCTGCTGCATCTGACAGAGCAGGGAACTTCCACTCAGTGTGGAAATGTGCTTGGATGTGTCTTACTCAACTGGTATAGATTTTCCAGGAATTTTACTCCTAGCTAACTGTGACTCAGGAGCAGTCAGAGTACTAGACATTGCTGCTTGGTGGGAGATGGCAGCTTCCAACTTCAAACTTTTCTTACAGCCATTGCAGTTTCATTGCTCAAAACCTTCTTGTGAAATCCACACCATTAAAAGCAATGTCAGAAAAACCACTGCACATTTTTTGTCTCACCTCCCATGTATATTGTACTTCAACTTGTTGCTAACAATGAGTTGTTCTGTTTCACCAGCGAGGTAAAGCAGGGGGTAAAACTGGGGCCTTCACTAAGCCATTGCCACCTCTATAGGCCCCAGTGGCTGGAACAAATGTCCTGGGATACACTTAACCTCCTAGGTCCACATGTAGTGATGTTCTCACGTACTGGATGTCCTGTACTTATTTTTGGTAGGAGACTCATTCATAGGATGTACTGTGCTCCAAGAGAATTAATTCTAGCCTCTTGCCTGGTGCCTCCTCATGATGTTTAGCCATGCTATTTTTGCAGTGGATTTCTTCATTTCAATGGCTGTAAAAAGGAAGCAGCTGAGTATAGCAGTTTTGGGCAACGGACCCTTGAGGAGTTCCAGAAGGCTTTTTTAAATGAGGCTGTCTTAATGGTGTCTTCAACTTTTGTACTCTTGCAGACCATGCAAGGATTGCAACCTTGGCAGCTTGGTAAACCCCTTCCAGTTCAGCTAGGGTGCTTAAAAGCTCAAGGATTTGGCTTCTTTCCTGCAGCTGAACACAAGGTAACAAACTGCAACTTGGAAGCACAGGTCTCTGCACCAGAGCCTTATTGTATATTGAAATAACTACAGAACTACTGCTTGAAACTGGGTGCCAGCTGCCACGCAGGCATCTGGTAAGAGACAGCAGCCTTTACAGCCTACACCAACACAGCTTGCCCAAGGAGGAAGAGGCTTGCCCAAAGCCGTGCAGACAAGGCCATATCACCTCTGCAGGTCAGCACTGCTTCTGACAGGAATCTTCCCTAAATTCCAGATGTGAATCCTCTAAATTTGCTTCTGTCATTATTGCTGCAGAGCAGCTGCAAGGCCTTGTCTCCTGTTTGTTTTTCTTTTTCTCCTGTGGAAATTCCTGAAAGTTTTCCAAGAGGTTAGCGAAGTGTTATCTTGTAGAACTGCCGGCATACCAGGTAGAGAAAATCTGATGAGATCAAACAGCTCCTAAGAGCTTCCTGCCGGCAGCTGCTTCAGAGAGCAGCTTGTAAAACTCCGTGCTGATGACGCTGAACATGACCCCTGGTCTTGCTTTGGTCTCAGTCCAACACCAGAATCATCGCCTGCACCTAATCTGTGCCCAGCCTGAGGTTTGCAGAGTACTTTGGTATTCACATCTGTACATCATGCGATAGGGGTGTATATAAAGGGGCAAGAAATTGTTAATGTTTTTGAAGACCAGTTCCCCCTGAATGTGGTTTGTTTTGTTTTGTTTTGTTTTGTTTTTTCTTGAAATCAGATTAGTAACTCCCTTCAGGATTTTGGAATGTGAAAACTTGGATCAGCTCTAACACTCACACATCATAATGTATTTTATGTCCTTATTTAGGGCCAAACACTGATCCATGTGCTCAGTTTTCAGACAGACTGCTTACTCCTTGGCACAGCCTCTCTGTTTCACAAGTACCCAGGCAGAGCAGCCTGTCAGACAGAACCTGGCACTCCTGTAGGCGATAGGATGAAGAGGGGAGAGAAATGTGGTTTCATAATTGCCGATGCTGCAGACAGCTCAATAGAGTCAGCTTGGAAGAGGAGCAAGTGAGCAAGAGCCAGAATAGGGGCAAGAGCTGGTAATTTTTTTCCCTGGGGTGAAGGCAGGGGAAAACAATGTAAGTTCACAGCTCTAACAGTCTGCTCCCAGGCAGTGTAATTCAGTGTTGCTTCTTACTATAGGCTATTAGCAACACCTTCCTACATATGCATGTAGGACTGATTGGTCCTGAAGGTCATTAATTCTGGTGTGCTCCTGTCCCATTCACAAGCAAGCCAAATCCTTACTGGCAGAAATTGTAGCTTCCTCTTGATCCTCCCACTTGAATGCTGGAATTGCTGATGCAGATAAGAAAGGGTAGTGTTCATACCCTTTCTCCCAGTGGGAAGTTCAGTAAAAAGCTTCCCTCCATATTTGAGGCAGTTCCCATAAACCATTCCATTTGCTGTATTTAGGCATGTCCTCATTTTGTTTTTATTTGCTGTGGTATTAACAGCTCTATTCAACTTTTTGAAATAAAAGTTGAAACACTGAAGTGATGCTGTCCCCTCAGCAATGCAGCACTGCTAGGTTTAAAGCTGTCTCTTCTTGCCTGTTTATTTTGTAGCCCTCAAAGAGGAAGCATGTGGGAGTCATCCTGGCCTCCAGAGGGGCCAATCTGATACCCAGAGATAAATTAGAGGAACAAGTCCTCTCTGCTGCTTTTTCTCTGCTGTTAAGGGGACTCATTCATGCTGGCCTTTAACATAAGGAAATCTTACTTCCTCCAGCCTGATGAGCAAATAGAAGAGTCAGAGCACTGGCCTCTTCCTCTCTGCTTCCTGAGACAACATTGTCTTCCTTCAGAGGCCTCCAGATCCAGTCTTGCTCCTGTGAGCAAGCCTTTGTCACATGTTAAAACCTGCAAGTGTCAAGTCTGAGCATTGTTCAGATGATGTCCCCATTTCCCTTTGCCCTGCTTCCACCCACCTTTTTGCCTCTGTCCTCCTCCAGGTTTGCCTCATTTCCTTTTCCTTTTCCTGCACCAGGCACCCATTAAACTGGAGCAGAAAAGAAAAAGAGGTGTCTTCTACAAAAAGGATGGAGGTGGGTCATAACCATTGAAAAAGCAATGAAGTTACACAGCAGTGCCGTTATGGTGCTTTCCTATTCTAAGTGCTGGGATTTTTTCAGCTGGGGTGTAGTCAGGTTATGAATTTTCTATTAGACATGTTCATGGCAGTGTAAGCCATCAACAAATTAGCACCATATAATTTCTTTTCATTGCATCTGCTGCGCACCATCCCATTCTCAGAAGAGAGAGCTGGGTTTTCTTTTCCTTTTCCCTGTTATTTATTTAATAATAACTACCTTGGTCCACTCCAAGGAATGCAGCAGTACTGCATCCAAGCTCTGGCACTGTGCCACATGGACCACATGGGGAGAAGAGGTCAAGGGGGGGCAAGCGCCAAATTCTTGCACAGTGCCAGAGCAGGCTGACAGAGAAGTGTATTGGCAGAGTTTCACACACACACCTGCATGCTGGCCCCTGACCCTGTGCCTCTGGAGCCCAGGTGGCTCTTCCCAGCCTCCTTAGGAAGCAAAGCGCTCCTCACCCTGGCAAGCAGGATGGATGGATGGTGGCCTTCACCGAGCCAGGTGGAAGCAGCTGCAGTGGTCCAAGCCAGCATGTTGCCTCTGCATGACCAGACCTTGTAGCTGTTTATAGGTGGACTGCCAAGTGCCTCCACACAGGAGGGCATGAGTGAACAAGTCTCATGCAACAAAACAATGAGCTCCAACTGATGGCCATAGCAGAAGGATGCCCCCATGCATTGTGGCTAGGGTTATGCCAGGATACACCCTTTTGTCCTCCATATTTGGAACTTTGATGTAGAACTCATCTGAACTTTATCCATGTTTTTTTTATCTTAGTGTGTCAGACCAATATATTTCTAATTGCAGAAGAACAACTCTATATAGAGATTTTCATCTCTGTGACAAAGGTCAAAATCCGACCTGTCCTTGCAAAGTTCTTCAAGGATTTTGATTTATCTTTTACAGCTGTTGGGCCTTTCAGTGACTTTCAAACATGTTCAAGTGTTTTTAATCTGATTGCATGTCTTGCTGGTTGACACTGGTCAAACCAAGATAACAAACAGAGGCTTTGGCTTTGAACGTGCTATATGGTCAAGTGAGCAGGAGTCTAATAAAATTTAATTTACTCTACTGGGTTACTTTCTTTATTTGTATTTAAGAGGCTCTTTCTCTGGTGGGTGGCATTTGGCAAGCCAATTCACCTGCCTTGTTCCCTCTTAAACTGTATTAACTCCTCCTAGCTATTTTTAGACTCTAAGGTCTGCAAAGCAGGTGGTGTGTTTCAATTTGTGGTTGCTCAAACCTTGCATCCAGCTTGTATTTAAATAGTAATAATCTAGAGATGAAAGTATTCAGACAGGACGCAAACACAGCCGCAGAGTACAAATCCACTACTTTGCCCATGTAGGTTGTGTTTTCACCATCCTACTCCATCCAGGGACTTTCTTCTTGAACAATGAGTAAAGTGGGTACTTTCTTGTACCAATGATTGTCAGCTGGGAAGTTGTTAAAGCTTTCCGAAAGAAATGATTAAAGGTGTAGTACTGCAAAGAAAGAGTTTGACTTTTTTAATGCAGCTGCTAATATTCTTGGCTTAGTGCAAAGAAGGGTAGAAAATAATTTGTCTTGGGATCCTACTATAGATATTTGCCAGACAGACTGAGCTGTGGGAGCAGTTTGCAGTGTTTACCCAGCAGCAAACAGCTCTGATGTCAGAGTAACTTGGTAGATAAATGATACAGAATGAGCAGTGACCAGTATAACTGATGAAGCAAAATTTCACAACACAGAAGTTATGATATGAATTGTTTTGTTCGACAGAAAAAAAAAAAAACAACCTAACAACAAGTTAGTCTTGTATGAAAGCACAGATGAAAGGACAGTATCATTGAGATGTGTCCCATTTAAGCGTTATGTGGGTTGAGCAGTCTAATCTGCTGAAATGGTACCTTGCACTTAAAGCAGAGCCCCCGATGGGCTCCTGCCTCTGCCTCTTTTAATTTATTTATTTATTTGGGGTTTTTTTAGTGGAAAATTAGGCAAATTACTTAGCTACAGGCTCTGTTTACCCAGCCCTAGGACTGGATCCATGTGCTAGTGTCTGCCATCTTTTCCCTTGCCTCTAGAGATCAAGCACTTTTACTTTATTGTCTACCTCACAAGTTCTAGCGCTGTGGAGACCTGAGCTTGCTTGTGGTTCCAGCTGTTGCTGTTACAGGAGTACTGTGGTTGGATTTTGTTTATTTTCATCTTTGTGCTTAAAACTCCTGACCCAACACGAGCAGGGGATGCTTGCATCAAACCTGCCACTCATATACCGCATCAGGATAATCCAGCTCTCTTAGGGAAAGATGGGCCACATTAGCACAAGCTGTCAAAGTGGGAGCTTTGAAGTGGGTTTGAGAAAGGAGCCTCGGCCCAGCATCAAAGTTGGCAGCAAGAGCTTAAAGGGTAAGTTTGTCAAAGAAAGGATAAAATATGGGTTTATCCTGTCATTTTTTTTCTATTGGCTGAGGTCTACTCTGTGAGCTATCACATTTTCCACAGTGTCTGACTATATGTAATTGGAACATACCTTTCCCACCACTTAAACCAAATAAGGTTGGCAAAGTGTGAGCGCAATAAAATCACAGGAACAATAGCATGTAGACAAAGTCAGCGCTGTGCTGCAGTAGGCTGCAGAATTCAAATTTGTACCCCAGGAGGAGTAATGAGCCAACTTTCTTATCCTTTCTCTCCCTTCTGTCCTGTTTTCTTTGTGATGCATACTTTTTATGTCTGTGGTTAAGAAAAAAACAACAAAATCAAGTCACTGAGCAGGCAAGCACCAGCAACCCTCATTTCCAAGTCTCACATTCTCTCTTTAGCATTTGTTTCTGCTGTAGGTATTAAAAGTTTTGCTGAGTGAGCTGTGAAGGGGAAGCTTTCTCTTCCATGATGGATATGGGCAGTGGGTTTTGCAAGTTTGGGGGAACTTTCTAAGGCATTTTTCTGCTCAGGATGTAGACTTTCTGGTGGGGTGGTGGGAATGATAAAGGCTTATTTAGACTGAGGCAAAAGGTACAGTGTTAGTGTACCTTAGCATGTGTGTTCCTATGTGTTTAAAAGATCTTTCAACGCACATAATAGCTAGGAAAAAGTTCATTTTTTGCCTTTTTTTTTAATGTATATTTAATTGCAATTCCTGAGGTATCTGTAACTCACTTGAAAGTTACTAGATCCAAGAGTTATGTGAATTCATGAGAAAAGTCAGCAAGCTCCATAAAACCCCCAAAACACAGAAGGCAAATATATCAACCATGCCAGGGTCATTGTACTTCCCAAGCCATCTGTGGACTCCTTGGAGACTTTGAGCTGGCCTTGGGTCACAGCTGCTAGATAAATCTCTGCTGTTTATGTTGGGTGGGACATCAAGGGATTCACCCTACGCCAGCTCTATTTGCTGTTAGTGGTAGACCATCACACACACCAGCTCCCAGCTTCCCTCCTGGGTAGGCTGGGTAGGGTGTATGTAATTTTTTACCAGGTCTTTTGCCTGCTTTAAATGACATACTGAAACAGAGATGCAATTGCTTACCCAGTAGAACCTCATTCAGCCCAAAACTAGGTAGGCAGCGGCAAAGGCAGCTCAGCAACACACTTGAACTCATCCCTGGTGCACTTCGTAAGTGGTCCTTTGAAGAGTGCTAAAGTTCAGACAAACCATGGAGATGGCTTTCCACCACCTCGTTTGCCCAGAGACCAGGAAGCCACAGCTGATCAGGGTCCTTGTGAAGCAGAAGCTGAGAGCAGACAGCAATGGTATGCTGCTGTGGGAAAAAAACATGACAAAGAAAGTAAGTCTGTAATGTGCAAACAGAGTTTTCCTATGCCACACACCCAAAGCAATTCCTTCTCCACTGTACAAGAGTACTGTACATCATTGCTGGACATCATTGCTGGTTCACAGCACGGTGAGAATCATGAGAAGAAAGTGGCAGACTAGGGGAAAGATTGTCTCTGTTGAGATTAGAAATTATTCAAGATGAACACAACAGAAAGTTTCAAATACTTAAGAAAAAGAAGAAAAAAAAAAAAAAGAGAGACTCCACAGCTGGAGGGGTGATGGGCTGAAGCTGTATCTATGATGTTTAGACTAGACCTAAAGAGAAACATTCCTGCAGCAGTGAGGCAGTAGGAGAGATGGTGGGGATGTCTTTGAGAGCAAGTTTAACAAACCTTCACTGAGAATAATCTAGATACATCTGAGTCCATCTTGGGCCCTGAAGGCAAACGTTATCTCCTGCCGTCTGTTTTCAAAGACTTGCTTTGAGAGTAAGGGTGCCAGCAAGAAGTGCAACATCTGAGCCATTAAAGATAGGACCAGTGGTTAGACTTAGTTTGGAAGTTGATGTCAAATATTCAGTTCTTAAGGGAGGTGTGCTGCCTACGAGGGGCTCCAATCAGGGATGTTGCAGAGAGACTGCCTGGTTTAGTAAGTCCCACGGACTTACCCATTCCTGGTGATCCATGTGGGTGCTAGCAATACAGATAGCAGTTAGCCCAGAGAACTTAAAGACGGACTACAGAGCCCTGGGAGAGGTGGTTAGGGGCTCTGGAGCTCAGATAGTCTTTTTGTCAATCCTCCAGGATAAAGGGGAAGACCCTAAAAAGGCTAGGAGGATTTGTCAGGTTAATAAATGGTTAGAACAGTGGTGCCATAGTCAGGGGTTTGGGTATTTAGAACATGGGACTTGATTTGGGAGGTTAGGTCTACTGGAGGCTGATGGAGCTGGTCTGACAACAAAGGGGAAGAGCGGTTTTGGTAGGAGGCTTGCCAGGCTGGTCAAGAAAGCTTTAAACTAGATGTGTTGGGGGAGGGGGGCATCATTCCATCCCAACACACCCAGTCAGTTGCCAGCACCTATAATAAATGCTCAGAGCAATGTATAGATATTCCGGCTGCTCCAGCCAATGAGCCGGCTTCATTTGGAGCTCAGCTCAGATGCCTCTATACAAATGCCTATAGCATGGGGAACAAACAAGAGGAATTAGAGATGTGTGCACGTCTGAGGGGATACGATATAATAGGCATCACAGAAACATGGAATGGAAGGTTACAGGCTCTTTAGAAAAGACAGGCCTGGCAGGCACGGAGGGGGAGTTGCCCTTTATGTTAGGAATAGGCTGGAGAGTATCGAGCTCTGTCTGGGGACTGGTGAGCAGTTAACAGAGAGTTTGTGGGTCAGGGTTAAAGGGAAAACAGTGATGGGAGACATTACTGTGGGGATATGTTACAGACTGCCTGATCAAGAGGACTCTGTGAATGAAGCACTCTATAGACAGATAGGAACAGCCCCACGCTGTCAGGCCCTTGTTCTTCAACCACCCTGACATCTGTTGGAGGGATGGTACAGCCCAGCACAAGCAGTCCAGGAGGTTCCTCGATTGTGTGGAAGACAACTTTCTTCTGCAAGTAATACAGGAGCTGACAAGGAGAGGTGCCATGCTTGACCTTGTGCTCACCAACAGGGAAGGGCTGGTTGGAAATGTGACGCTCCAGGGCAGCCTTGGATGCAGTGATCGTGAAGTAGTGGAGTTCAAGATCCTTAGGACAGTGAGAAGAGCATGCAGCAAGCTCACAGCTTCAAGAGACCAGACTTTGGCCTCTTCAGGAACCTGCTTAGTAAGGTGCCATGGGATATAGCCCTAGAGGGCAAGGGGGGGACAAGACTGTTGGTTGATATTCAAGGATCACCTGCTACAAGCTCAGGGAGGTTCTGTCCCAACTAGAAGGAAGTGAAGCAGGAGGCCCAGGAGACCTCCTTGGATGAATGAGGAGCTGCTGAGGAAACTCAGAGGGAAAAAAGAGGCTTATAAAAGGAAGCAAGGACAGGGAGCCTGGGAAGAATACAGGGATGTTGTCCCGGCAGCTAGGGACCAGGCTAGGAAAGCTAAGGCCCAGTTAGAATTAAACTTGGCTAGGGATGTGAAAGATGACAGGAAGGGATTCTATAGGTACATTGCAACTAAAAGAGATTCAGGACAATGTGGGCCCTCTCTGGAAGCTATCAGGAGAACTGGCTACCCTGGATTTGGAGAAGGCTGAGTTTCTTAATGACTTCTTTGCCTCGGTCTTCACTGGCAAAGGCTCTGACTACACCACCTAAGTCTTGGAAGGCAGATGCAGGGACTGTGAGAATGAAGACCTTAGGCCCACTGTAGGAGAGGATCTGGTTCAAGACCACTTTAAGAACCTGAATGTGCACATGTCCATGGGACCTGATGAAATCCATCCACAGGTCCTGAAGGAGTTGTCAAATGAAGCTGCTAAGCCGCTGTCCATCATATTTGAAAAATCATGGCAGTCAGGTGAAGTTCCCAACGACTGGAAAAAGGGAAATATAACCCCCATTTTCAAGAATGGGAAAATGGATGACCCAGGGAATTACAGACCAGTCAGTCTCACCTCTGTGCCTGGCAAAATCTTGGAGCAGATTCTCCTGGAAGGCATATTAAGGCACATGAAAATCAACAAGGTGCTTGGTGACAGCCAGCATGGCTTCATTAAGGGGAAATCCTGCCTGACCAATTTGGTGGCCTTCTATGATGGGGCTATGGAACCGATGGACAGGAGTAGGGCAGTTGATGTCATCTACCTGGACCTGTGCAAAGTGTTTAATCCTGTCCCACATGACATCCCTGTCTTTAAACTGGAGAGGCATCAATTCAATGGATGGACCACTCAGTAGGTAAAGCACTGACTGATGGCCGCACACAAAGAGTTGTGGTCAATGGCTCAGTGTCCAGCTGGAGACCAGTAGCAAGTGATGTCCCTCTGAAATACAGGAGTTTTCTCTAGAGAAGCTGTTGTCTCATTACAGGTGCATGCTGCAAAAAGTGTGCTAATTTTCCCTGATTTGATGCACTGTGCCTATCAAGTGGAGATAATATTGCTGACTTTTCCAGCAACTCCTTAATGTTTGAGAAGCCTCTTGCAAGATCCATTTCTGCAAGATTTGCAAGGAGGCAGGCAGGCAGTGCCAGCGATGCTTATGCCAGTGCTCTGCTGATACCTTAAAAAAAAAGCAGACTTTACTTGAAAAGCACTTCAGTGCCTAAGTGCAGAAAGTCCTTGACGTTGTTCTGCTTTCCCTCTCACATTCCTTTCTCATTCCAGCATATCACACTTCATCTAGTCAGTGCTGGAGCATGGAGATGATGTCCTTCTTTTTTTCTCCAGAAAAACATTTCAGAAACTGCTTATCCAGGCCAAAAATAACAGCAAATGCTCAAGTGTCTTTTCCTGGTAAAGGGAGTCATATGGAGCAGCCAGGTCTGTGGCACCCAGGTCACATCACCTCTCTGATACATTCCAGGAGGCGATGAGCTGCCGCAGCTCCTCTTGTAAAATCTTTGAAGCTTTGTGGCACCTCTTACAGAAGTCTGCAGCCACAGCCCCCCTTCCTCCACAGACACAGCAGGGCTCGGAGCTGGCATTCAGGTCTTGTGACTCTCTGCGTGTGGTGTCAGGACACCTCATGGACATGTTTCCTTAGAGGGTGCAATGTGGATACGAGTTTCCTAAACCACTAGACCACCTTCCCCTCTTTTTTCCAGCGCACAGTGCACATAGTTTATGTTGCTGTTACTAATTCATTATGGATCACAACCCCACCCAGAAGTGGTACTGATGCATTCTTTACCTTTCCCAGTGAAAAAGCCTTTACAGCAAGATAAAAAATGCAAAAAGTTGGGACTTTTTTTGTCTGTTTTCTGGAAAACAAGCAAAAGGACAGTATTTTAAAAAATATTGCTGGTGAAAGTATGGTTTTGATTATCAAAATACCAGCTTTAAAGTAAAACATCTCATTTTCAATATAATGTCAAACAGTTTTCAGTTATTCATATTAATGCAAAGTTTGGAGGGCTCCTTTTTTTTTTTCTCAACTATTACAGGACAATCTTCTCTTCAAAAATCTGCAAGGTCAAAAGTGCTTATCTCCACTATATCTATCCAGGACTGCTCGAATTACAATATCAGCTGGCTTTTGCATTTGAATGTTTACTGCATTAAGGAAGCAGTGATTAGCAGTCCCAGTTCCCTTTGGGAACAGTGAAGTATTATTGCAGTATAAAATAATTAATTTGTTGTTAATTAATAATAAGCTGGGGCCAGGTCCCCACAGCGCAACCCCCCTGAGGAGCCATCAGCAAGCAGGCAGGGGTGCCCCATGGCCCGCAGCAGGCAGCAGCTGCCCCCAGGCACCCTCATCAGGGAAGCCCTGCTCCCACTTTGGGGGTGGAGGTGCACACGGTCCATCCTTTCTGCCTGAGCAGAGGTTGAAAACAATCGTAGTGCTTTACACAGGGGCTGGGAGAATAATTCTTCACAACAGCAGTACCAAAAAAGAAAAAAGAGGGCAGGATGATGTAAAAATCAACATTGTGCTATTTTATTTTGCATTTTATAATAAAACCTCACACCTGTTTGCTCACAGAAGTTTCTCCTTGCTTTTGCAAAAGCAATACTACCGCACACTGGTGAGCGGGATTGTACTGAGATAGCATGACACATGCACAACGACACACAGTGTTTCACTGTGTTGACAAAGACAGTAGGGTGCAAACATGCACAGGGGAAGGATCTTCCCTGTGAATAAATTGCAGGGAGTTTTGTTCAGGAAGTCAGCAAGTCAGTATCAGAGTGAACTCAATTCTCACTTGTAAACCAGTTCCCCCTCCTCATGTCATCTTGCTGTATGTCTAAGAGACCCTCAGTGCTAGTGAGAATTGTATTCACCTTGAATGAAGAACCTGCCAAAATTTTTGAACCTACTGTGTTGGGTTGACCTTGCCTGGCTGTCAGGTGCCCATGAAGATGCTCTATTGCTGCCTCCTCAGTGTACAGGGAGATTAAAATATGATAAAAAATATGATGAAAGGCTAATAGGTCAAGATAAGTATAGGGAGATCACTTAGCACTTACCATCATGGACAAAACAGAGAAATTAATTGAATGTATTGCCAATTAAACAGATTAGGATAAAGAGAAATAAGGAGTAAAGACTAAAAAAGACTAAAAACACCTTTCCCTCACTGCTCCCTTCCTCCCAGGCTCAGGCTTCAGTCATAAAGAACTGTCTCCCATGAGTGGGACCCCACACTGTACATTTACTAAAAGTAGTAAACTATCAAGAGAAAATGGGCTCAGGACAGTGAGAGGCCATAAAGGAAAGAAAACAAATCTGAGAGTTTAAATTTCTGATTCAGATAGAATAATTCAAAGTCTTTCACCCAATCAGGACCATTAAAACTTTTCCTCTAAAAATCCAAAACCTCCAATACACAGAGTGATCAAACAGCTCAGGAAAAAACAGATGGTGTTCTCTGCCACTGCAGTTAATAATATGCTGTGAAGCCTAAAATCAGTAAACAGCTCCAGAGAATCAAGGCCATCAGGATTTCTTTTAAACATCTGGATGCAAAACAAAGTACGTCAGGACAAGTGCCCTGCTTGCTTTCACTTGGCTGTTTCCCAGCTGCTGCATACTGGGGCACCTACCCGTCCCTTCCCCGCTTACCCCCGATTCACATGCACTGAAGATATGACCCTTTCACCGTTTTATTCCCATTGAGCTTTTTTGAAACATGAATGTAAAGAAGCTTATCATTCCAGATTGGGAAAATTGCCTGGGTTTACCTCCATGACTCAGAAAGCCTTTAAGTCACAGATTACTGGCATGGCTCAAGGTGACACAGTGGGATTGTTTTTGGTGTTCGTGGCCCATGTGGGTGTGCTGATGTCTTCTTTCACACAGGCCACAGTCAACAGCACAAGACCTACCCTGATATGACATTTTGGTCCGGTGAAGAGCAAAGACAACAGGCTTTGAGGAAATGTCAAAAGGGGACAAAAAAGCTGTTGTGGGGCTTGTGCTTTCCACTGAGGAGCACAACCAGTACTCCTAAGCCTCCAGGGAGAAACACTCTTTGCCATGTTCAGCTGTTCACACACTGCAGAATCCAGAGGTGTGTTTGAGCAGCATTAAGATGTGAAGGGAGAAGAATACATTTTGTATTCTTTTTATTTGTCTTCTGAATATTACTGATGTATCCCCTAACCTTTACTCCTATTACCTGTCTAGGTTTACAATCCCAGCTGTGTGCTGTTTCGTACTGGGAACAGAGAGCATAGTAGAAAGCATTTTCTGTCTACCACTAGAGACCTGTGCTATGACGAAAGCTGTAAAACCAGTAACCGACTGTAATGTAATGCAGCCTAGGTTAACAGGACTGAAAAATCTTGCTTTAGATTAAAAGCTGTTCGGAGCAGCACATTTGCCCTTGCTCAGGGGTGTAAAGAGCTTGGTGTTGCCACTGGATTGCTTGGGACCTCTAGTAATGCTGCCATAAAGGTAATAGGTGGTTTTCATTTTAGTTTTGTCCTGTTCAAACAAGCAGGTACGAAATGGGAATTAAAAACTAGAAAAAAAAAACAACAGCCAACTAACACCTAAAAAAAGAGGAAAGCAGAAAAACTATTGTAAATCTGGGAAGCTGTGCTGAAGTAAGACAAGGATGAAACAGCTTTGTCAGAGCAGGAGCAAGTTCAAGTGACACATTCTTCTTTGAGGCTCCTCCAGGCCTAACCATGCCTCCCTTTCTACCTACCACATGGGCAGGCCTTCCCAACCATGTGGCTAGGAGAAAAGATGAGACAATCTGTTCCACCTCAACTTGACAAGAAGAGACTGCACACAGAGCAAGCTTCCCACAGAGCAGGGAGATGGACAGAGTTCAGTAGATCTGGCCACAAATGTACGTACGTTTAGCAGCAGAAGGAAATTTCTTAGCATGAATGTTCACAGCCAGACTACAGCTTCAGTGTCTTTCTCGAGGGCTGCCTTCCCTAAAACTCCATGGGGGCTTTGCATGGGCAATTCCAGCAACCTTTGGCACAGGGAAATCCAATGCAGTGTAATGCTCTCTCTGTCTTTGGTGTCCTTAAATGTACTTCCTTTCTGCTACAGTTCAATTTCAATGCTTTGTTGCTAATTTCTATGCAAACAGTAACATAATAAAAAATGGCAGTTGGAATTGAAAATCAAAAAGCCCAAACAAGATCCTTGAAATGGATTAACTCAACATCAGCATTAAAAATCTATGTGAATGGAGGCTCCTGTTTGGTTTGGTTTGTTTTTTTTTTTAATGAGGATTTAAATAGAAAATACTTCAAATATGTAAGGGTCTTTCCTTTCAAATTCAAGTATTCAAATTCCTTTCAGATATATAAGGGACTTCCTTTGCTACTCGAGTGACAGAACTTTCTCTTCCTGTACATACAGATCAGATTCTGTTTCTCTGATACTCAAATTTACCATTGTCTCATAACCATCCTTATTAACACAGTAGCTGACTAGCAAAATCCTATCACCCATAATCAAAGCACTTTGAGTACCTGTCCTCTTTGCATTTTCACAAAAGGCATGATTAAATTTCATTTCTCCTTTTTTCTCCTCTTTTGGAGGAGTGTCTTCTAGAAGTCTTCGGCTAAGCCTGCCGTGTGGGTAACCCTTCCTGATTTTGGGGTGTAGGAACTTCAGAGGTTTAATAGCACAGTCAGTCACTGTTAAATGTTGCTCTTGTTAGTGCTTGAGAGAAGAGGGACTTGAAGGAAAACAGTGGTGTGTAGGTCCATGGCCTGAATACTCCTTTAAGTCTGCCTGGGCATCCCTTTGGTGCAGGAAGGGCACTGAATGTGCAGGGCCCCACTCCCACCTCATCTTCTTGCATCCTGGGAGGGAGGGTGACAAGACCTGTGCCTGTTTAATGTGCACACAAGAAGCCAAACAGGATCTGGAGAATAAGTCTTCAAAGTCCCAGAGATCTTCTGTATGGCACAGTGAAAGAAGCCAGTGGTTCAGCAAAGCAGAAATAGAAAGTGGGTGGGAACTGAAGCAGGATTCCTGGGAATGCCATGATGGGAAAGAAGGGAAGAGGAAGGGCAGAAAGCACAGGAAATGTATTTGGGGTTTATTTAAGGGTTATGGTAGGTGAGGAGGAACAGTACAGAGAAATGTGCATCAGGAGCAATCCTGACCTCTTCAGGTCCTTCCTGGGCCTGTTTTTAGATTTATACAAGCCAATGGAGGTGTTTGTGTTTGTCAGAGCCTGTCTGATTGGAATGGCTACAGCAGGGTTAGAGCTATCCTAAACAAGTACCTTAAAACTTCTGCCAAAGAAGAAGCTCCTCACCTCCCACTGAACCCAGTTTGAGTGCCAATGAACTGCTTTGAATGCAAAGGAAAGGGGAGCCAATCCTTAAGGCCCAAAGGAATGACTGCATGTCAGCTTTTTAGGGCAGGATTATCCCTTCTTTGCACACATGGTCTGAAGCATGTCTATAAAAACCACAGAGAGGAACGATTTTTGAGCACTGCAGAAGGGAAGGAAGCAGACTCAAATATTAGAAATGGCTGTACACCACAAAGCTATAATGAGTCATCTGTCCCACAGTCAAAAGGCATGAGGGAGCACTGAAGGCACAGCCATGACCTCAGCTCTGCAGGCATGTGGAGTGAAGAGCCTACAACAGACCTCACCCCAAGGCTTGAATGCCCAGAATGGGAAATGGCTGACATCATGCAATCACTCAAAAAGGACCATGTAAACATTTTGTTCAAGGAAGCATGCACCTTGCCTGTGTCAGGATGGCTGGACCTGGCAGGCAGTGACAGCTTCCTACAGTGTATCTGTGTCTGGGACAGTGGAGAAGCACCATTTCTCCGCATCAAGCAAAGCAAGAGACACGCAGCAGTCAACCACCAGCAGCATCCAGAGCTCCATCACAAGTCTGCTGCAAGGTCTCAAAAGAAGTAAGAGGGCAGAAGTTTCTCATGCTGTCCAAGTGGGTCTCAGCACCCTCTTCTCCTCACCACAACAGCTTGCTGTGAGAATTACACCATGTAACGGTGGAAGGTGAGGCAAGGCTAAGCGAGGCAAGGCAGATGAAGAGAGGCCTGTGCACAGTCACAGAGAGGGGTATGTAAGACAGCCCCAGTGCTCACCAGCATGTGCCCAGGAATTGTGAGTTGTATCTGAAAGATCACCAGTTGCCAGGGATGGTTCGTCTGTATTGCCTCGTGTGTCAGAACGGTCTGTCCATGGTGTAAGTGCCTGACAAATGAGAAGTCTTTGTGCAGGATGCTGAGGCTCTCCTGCTGCAAACTTTGCCATTTTGATACCGCGGTGAACACATGATCAGGTACTCGAAGGGTTAAATTTCCTGAGATTCATGTGTTTGGCAGAGAATTTGGGTAAAAGTAGGTTCCTTAGCCAAACAGATTTTTCCCAAGCTTTTACAGCCCACAGGTCAAAAAAGGAGTGAGTGAGATGGGGGAAGTGATGCAGGCTGAGCAGAGTAGAATAAAGAGGTGTAAGCTGGGAGGCTGCTGCTGAACTACCCCAGCATCGTCTTCCAGCTGTCAAGAGCATTTAGGGGAAAGGACTGGGAAATGCAGCATGACTAACCCCCAGTATTGGAAAGACAGGAACTGCCACCCAGGCAGCACAGGCTGACCTGAGGGGTTTGAGTCTGTAGCTGAGTGAGTGCCTGATTCCCAGAAAGGAAGCTCCCTTACAGATGGCAGGAGCTGCGAGGAGTCTGGTGACATATTGCATGGAAACAGCAATGAAGCAAAGGGGATAGGGATTAAAACCAAGTAAGGCTGAGATTTCCAGTACCCGAATCACAAGTTTAACATCCAAGTCTGCGTTGTTATTATTTTGTAAATCTCAGGCAGCAAGCCTTGGCCCAGATGGTGTTCCTCCTACCAGTCCCATTTGCACACTGGAATTAGAGGCTCAGAAAGCAGGGCTGTCCTATTTCCTCCTCTAATCCCCAGGACACTGTTCCTACTGTGTAAGGAGGCCAGGTAGTGGACCTGAGGTTGTGGATAGAGCCAGAGTGAGTCCAGGAAAGGCACAGGTACAGATGCGGGGCCAGTGTCAGGTGAGAAGTCATGTTGGACAATGGCTATGGGGACAAAAACAAGAGCTGGCCCAGTGCTTTTCACACTCACTGGTTCCAGAGAGACACAGCAAAAAATGCTTCAGGAAAGTCTCTCCCCTGTAAGAGATTTTCTCCTACTGCTTCTCTCAGGATGGGACATAATCCTGTCCTGTGCTAAGATCATCTACACAGATTGAAGAGGAAAGGATGAGCAACATAGCTTTTTAACTGACTGGAATAAAAACTGGTGAAGTTCAAGTGCATTCCACTTTCAGTCTGTCAGGAAAATGGATCCAAAGGAAGTGAAGAGCAGACTTTCAAATGCCAGGAGTTTCAGCCTAACTTTGATCTCTCTGAAGTCAGCAAGAATTTTACTCCTGGTTAACAATGGTAACAGAACGAAGTTGGGGACGAGCAAACCCCATCCTTACAGAGCAGTAAATGTTCTTTCCCTGCAGAGCTGAGCAGAAGCATGTTTCGGATCATCAGCAGGAAAGCCTGCATTTAATGTCAGCTGAAGGGGAGAAAGTGTTAGTATTAGAAACCTCATAGAAACCCTGGGATATGGCAATGAAACAGGAGGCTGTGCTGAGCAAAGGATGAAAAGATAAACTGGATGAAGATAATGTTCACACAGACCCTGACAAAGAAAGATGGAAGGAGGGAAAGAGGGAGCAGGAAAGCCTGGGGGACAAAGGACCAGACTCTGCTCTTACCTGATCTGAAACTAATCCCTCTGAAGTCTGTGATAAATGAATGTATCTCCCCTGGAGCAAATATGGGAAGGACGGGACACTTGCCTTGTCTTCTGTTTGTCACAGGGGAGTGTATTTATCACTTACCAGGTGTCATAGCTGGGCCGCACAAATCTGGGTGCAGCAAATAACTGGTCTCCTGGAAGGAAAATAAAGTAAAACCCATGAAGTGCCCATTACCAAACCAAGAGGATGACATTAGTAAGACTGAATTGCATACAACCTAAAAACACAATGACACTGACTTAACATCTACCACTATAAGGCATCCGCAGCCATTTTACTTTATATAGTTGCTACTATCTAAAGTTACTACTTTTCCATACTGTCACTGAAAAGGAATTAAAGGAAGTAAAATCCAGAGAAAGAAATGCATTGCTTGCCTCTTTCTTTGTAGTATTTGTAGTGGTGAATAGACCTCTAGTGGCAACAGTAAAAATATCCTATCAAGTATAAATAAGTTCTTAGTCAAGAAAATATGCTGATAAAAAACATCTGAACAGAGGTGAAGATGAGGAACAGGCCCCTTGAGTAATCAAAGGTAAGATTTTTTGCTTGGAAATAACAGTATCATAATTATGTTTTGTGTTCTATTAATTGCCCAGTGGTATTTGCTAGAACAAATAATAGTGTTAGTTGTGAAAAACAGTGGAAAGTGTATTCCTGATAGCTATAATTCGTTTTATGCCTCTTATAATGATTATTGTGTGCAACTGTATTGAGATTATCTTTTGTTCTTGAAGCTGAAATTTATACCTTTAAAATATGAAAGTCTGAAACAGTGCAGAAGATTAGTGAAGATTCAACCCATATTCACAGCAGTAAGACAGCATTGCAGAGTTGCCCAGCTGAAAGTTTTGGCATACTTTACAAGATGAATGCAGTGGGGAAAGGTTTACATAAAAATCTGAGTAAAAAGAATTCCTATTACTTCCTACCTATCATTGCAGTAACACACGAGTTTCTCACTGGGAATAGCATTGGCCCATGGATTCATATCATTTATGGCTCTTTGAAGACAGGCAGTTTCTGTGTCCTTTCCCGAAGAGAATTAGAAATCTAAAATTCTAAGTCTTACTCCTTTTCAATTGGGTGCTAAAATCACAAGAGGTTAAATTAGCTTTGAAAATTACAGTGAAGCACCTGAGATTATGTGTTTAAACCTCTAACCATCAAAAGTCCCTGTTTTGCAACTAAAGAAGAAATGCAAGTATTAGAATAGCACTGCTACAGCAATGTGTCGACTAGGAAGGGGGGGCAGAATGAAAAGCAAATACACAGGGAAGATGGAAAAAGATAACCTAACAGAAACGTAAATACAACTATACATAAGTATACACGTACTCTAAATATTTTAAGTGTTCCTTTGTGCCAATTTGGCAGTATGCCAAGGGATATTGTCGAAAATTAATATGTACCACAGACTTCTGTTTGGCTTAAAACCAACATTTTAGGGTCAGATTATAAACTGCCCCACACACAGTCCAGAAGAATTCACAAGGTTGTCTGTTCCATGGTAGGCTGGTGTTTTCAGTAGTGACTTCAACTGGTCTCACCACCCTGCTTGTTAGTGGTATTGCTGCAGGGTGGAGTTAAGGTAACCCAGGTCCTCAGGGCTTTGCGGACAACAATGCAGAGGATTTTGGACCATGGGAGAGGTCTCATACTGTTACTTCAGTTTTTCCTCCCGAAGGTCCCCAGCTGGGTTTCTCAGAACTTCTTCAGTTTGGCTACAAAATTTTGAATGTCAGAAGTTTTATTTCTGATATTGACCTTAAAAAACAAATCCCCACCTGAAATAAGGCTCTTTGTGCTACTAAAGCAGCAATAAGCAGCCACCAAATAACAGAACAATAGGCTAAGATTGTCTCCATCAGATTACTAATTGAGATGCTGTGAGAGATTCTGTTGCAACACAAACAAGTCTTGAAGAAACTGTAATGAGCCCAGCTCTGCATACTACTACTGTGCCTCAATGGAAGGATCTGAATACTTCATGCTCTTCATTTTCTTTTCATTTTCACTGGGAGGGGGGCAGTTGAAATATGCCTTTTTTTTCAGGTTTAGAACTGCTGCACCAAAGGACCAAAAAACCCATATGAAACACCCACATGTGGAACAGAGAGCTGAGGTGTTGGGTTTGCCCCACCCACAAATGCCACTGTCCTTCCCAACTTGCAGCCCAGCAGGAGCCAGAAGATGCATCAGCTACCTGTGGTGTAAGCAACACCGCTCACAGTGGGATTATGCAAGCACCCACAATTCCTTAAGTGAATAACTACTTGGCAAAATATTTGCTTGCTGAATTGCAGACACTGTCCTGCACAGTATTCTTTCACAGGAGTGGGGCTTTCATGATGATGTCTCCAACCATGCCTGATAAAGTGCATAAGCTGGATTTCTTTTGGTGTGGGAACCAGCTCCGAAATGGGGCAAGTGTCTGGCTCTCTCAGTACTATTAGTTCAGTTCATCTGGCTGTAGACACAAGGAGTCAGTCTACACCTTCAACTTAGAGGTGCCAAGTTGTCTTTGCAGCTAGAAAGGGCTAAAAGTCTCAATTCTTACTTTTTTTCTCACAAGAAAATAAATCCATACAGTGTAACCTTACTTTTTAAAATTTCCTTGTGCTTTTTTTGTCTCATTTCTGCTGGAAGTTAATAATATCACACTTGTCATTTTCTCTGGTGTCTTCTCCCACTTCTCACACTTGTCTTCTTGCTGGTGATTAAGTATTCAGGTGGCAGAGCTAGCCATAGTGAATAGCACACAAACCTGCTCAGCTCCAGTGAGAGTGGTTCAATATGTGCAACGTCAGGCTGCTCTTCTCTTCTGCGTGGCTTTCCCTTTTTACTACTCCCACAGCATAGAGGGGTGGGAATGGAGCATGGCTGCCCCATTAGTGACTCCTAAAGAATAGGAAGGTCTCTCAGCAGGCCTGTGACTGCCTTTGTTACAAGCTCCACATCTCTGTCCAAACTTGTGTCAGGACTGGCACTTTGCTTAACCCTGCTCCAGTCTTTACTGAGTCTGGATACTTGTGTTTTATTGTTGGTCTCCAGTTTTTATTTCTGTTGAAGTTATCACAGCAACAATAGGTTTCCCTCTTCTCTTGTGTTGCATTTATTTCGTTATGTGCTAGTGGATGACTGAAAGGGAAATAATAGTATATTCAAACTTAATTTTTATTTAAAGTTTGCTCTTTGACCTTGAGGGAGCCACATCATATGCATAGCTCTGCCAGCCAGAGAGCTGCCACACTCTGAAGGCTGCTGTTCTTCATCTTATTTCTGACTGTATCACTGTTATCTAACTGTATCATTATTGATTAATCAATAAAGTAGCCCAGACAATCCTTAACCCAGGAACATGGCCTCCTCATGCTAGGCTCCATAAAAAGCGCTCTCCTTCCCTGAATGAGCTTGAAGAAGAGGTGTGGGTGACAAATAAGCTTGATTTCAGGCTGAGAGCACTTCACAAAGCCACATGGAGAATGGAGTTTGGAGCTCACACCAGGTGTCCTAGTAGAGAGCTGGTGTGGCAAACCTCCCTTTTTACAAAGCAAAAAGAAAAGACCAGAACAAGAAAAAGCCTTTTCCAACATCTTTTGGTAAGTTTCTTCATGGATAGGATCCCTAGCAAAATAAATCTTTCAGGAGCTAATTCTCTCCACTGTCAACCTCATGCAAACGAGGAATGCCATAGCGCTGTAGGAGACAGTGGGGGCACACTGCGGAAGCGCACTTCCAGGTGGTGGTTAAACGATTCCCATCCATGATTATTTTCAAGACTTTCCTGGCATGCCTTAGGTGACGTGAAACTGATGTTATAGTTGAACTTATCCAAACTCAGCGAAGACGTTGAAGAGGAGGGACTGAGTGGACAGTCCCCCTCAGCCCCACAGAAAGCGCATCTGAGATGCACTTCCCAGAGGGGGTGAGAAGCGTACCTGGGCAGGTCTGAGGAAGCTCACACTGCTGCTGCCACTTTCGCTTTGTAGAGAGGATGTATTTGACCAGTTTGAGGGATGTGGTGCAAACTGAATGCTCATTTCTCACCATCACAAAGTTATTATTAGGCAATGTACTCTAGCTGGGTGGATCTCATATCTCCCACCCAGTCACTGAAAATATAAAACCTAGTCAGCCAAAGAGTTTAGGTTTGCAGCACACAGCAGCTTCAGATGCAACTCACCAGGAAGGAAATTTTTAGAAGGAGGAAAGGGATAACAAGCAAAATGGAGCCTACTTTTGATCCATTACTGCCTAAATACCACATTTTGATGTCTCATGTCAAAATGACATCTGCTACCAAAACTCTTTCTGCTTATTTATTTGCTTTAAAAACTCAAGTCTCAAATGAAAATAAATGTTTTAATTCAAGACTAAACATTTGGTGTCTCTAAATCAGTTTTTCCCACTAATTCCTGTTTTATAAGGGAACAGTCCAACGAAAGTTTTATAAATTATCACATGGCCAGTAAATCTAAAGTAAGTGTAAAGACCTACTTTTTACAAGTTTCAAGCTAACCAAATTCTAATATAGCTAAGATACTGCAAGTTTCAGCATCTCTTGTCCTCTCCTTATCTTCAACCACATAGCTATTGCCATATGCTAAAATACACATGGAAGATCTGAATATTCAACAGTGCCAAAGAGACGTAGAAGAATAAGCCCCATTAAAACAAACAAACAAAAAACAAACAAACAAAAAGCCCACTAAAAAAAGGTGGGTATAAACCTGGATTTAAATCTGCAACTACCTGACTAAATGTTATTTGCAAACCTTATGTGGTCCTCTACTCTTCAGAGATGTAACAAAATGAGAAAACAACCCCTACTTTTCTCCTTTTGCTGTCTGCCTTGCAGTCTATTCTATAAGGCTGTAATGCATGTCAAACATCATTGTGGGGTTGGTGGTGTTAGATATGTCACCGTATGTATCTCTAATACCCAAACAAGGCTTCTGAAATCTGTTCAGGTTTCCAGCTTCTTCAGAGATGTTAGAAAGAAATAAGCAGAGGTTGCTAGCCTCCTCACAGGAAACACCCTTTTTGGTATTTGTTTGCTGATAAAAGTTTACTAAATTCTCTAGTGTTAATAAGATATTGAAGTCTATATTTGCACTGTAATAATAATTAAAATACCGCCAATGGGAATCTGTCTGTGTGTGAAGAAGTCCTTTTATGACAATTAATGTAGTAGTGAGGTTTGCTCCTAGAAACAATTAGGATATGATTGGATGACTTGATCCAGAAAGCATATGGTTTATTTAGAAGGAGGTGGAGGGGAAGAAGCACCTACTTTCAACATTCACAAATTAGAGCATGAGAACAGACTACATTATTGTACTCTAATTAATTGAACCGTTTAATGTCTATTTTTAATTTAGTTTTCATCGCAGGGAGAAAATCACCTAATCATGAGATTTCACGGCCTCATTTTTACCTCTACAACTCCTTGTGCAGCCAAATGATGCCATCTTCAAAGACATAACTAAAACAACCCTCATTTGTTGCATGAAACACTGCCACCAATATCTTCCTTCTCCTTGTGGCTTCATTTGCATGAGTCAGCTTCTCCTGCCACTGATACAAGTTAATGCAAGGTAGAGCTCATCACATGGTGGTAGGAGTATAATTTGCACACAAGAGAACCAGAGATGTTGGAGATAATTTAAAAGATGCCCTGGGGACAGTCAACTACTGGATTGCATGCTAAGGCTTTCCTCCTCTCTGCCCAGCCAAAAGTTGTCTCAAAAAAGCTGACAGAAAGAATAGCCTGAGGATTAACCTGCTCTTCTGGAAGAGAGACACCAGTTCATGTCCTTTGCTATGCCACAGGCATCCCTCCTGACTGAGGGCTGGATTCACCGATTACCTTTTCCACTGTTTGTTGACTGTAAAGTAAGATAACCATGCTGGACTGTTAGAAATCCAAAGTTAGGGTAAGATCTATTTCATCTAGGTCCATCATGTGATTTTCTTATTTGTGAACTAGAAGGCAAAGCATTTGCATCTTCCCAACAGTTTCTGAGTTTAAGAAATTGAAAGAAATCTTGTGATGTGCACATACTCTACTATAATAGGGGCTGCAAAGATACAAGAACAAGGAAGGTAGGTAAGGTCTCCAATATGTCTCAGATAATTTGATTGAGGATTGCATATATCCTGAAAGGATGAGGAGGTCCAGTGGACACCCATATTTCCAGTGCTAGGAGGTGACTGACATTGTGCAGACAGTACTAGATGTCTGAACACAGCTGTAGCAAAAAGCGTTGGTCTTAAAAGACCTGCTAAACTCCCTCCCACCTGTGTCTGGGCCTCTTGAAGATACGAACAGTCTTTTGGTCTTGGTGGTTACTCAAAATAAGGCAACACCATTGATACTGTAATTATACAGTATACTTGTAAGAGCTCTCCTACTCCTGCAAGACAACAAGGAATCAAACACCCTAAATCCCACAGATCTGAAAATTAAAGGTAGCATTCACTGAGAAGAACAAGATGAGCTCAACCACCTGAAAGAAACTTTATATTCATTATAGGCAGAAAATAACTGGATTCAAAGAAATTCCCTTCTCTTTGACATTTTCTCCTCACCAAGAAAATAAGCTTCTCAGGTACCATGAGAAATTGGTGTGGATCAAATCAGCTGAAGCCTGGTGGCCTCCATCCCAGTCATTAGACTTGGCTTGTGTCAACAGTGGATAAGGCTGGAAACTCCTGCAGGAGGCAAGCTACATTAACAGTGCGCTGATTTTAGCTGACTTGGTATCAGGAGAGCAGACTTGTGAACAGTAGTGCATTTTGCCATTGGGCCCTTCAGCTACTAATTACTGAATCTAAAGCAACTCTCCCATGGAAAGTAACACATACTACCCCAGTCCTTAGTAGAGCCTGAAGAAAACTTGAGATTACTGCAGACAAAATATTAGATAGACGTTGTTTGTTCTTCATGTAGTTTTAACTGCTTCTGCCTGCTGCACTGGGTGTGAAGTAAGGAGGTTATGAAGAGTTAGCTATGCTGGCCCCAAATGCTTTTCCTAAGCAATGATATCAATTACAGCTTTGGTGTAGTTATCCAGCCTAAGTTTTAAAGGACAGAAATCTTACCTACATGCTTTCCAAGGCTGCTTATTTACGAGACCAGAGGAGACAAATTCCAGCAAACAACAAAAATGGAACTCTTGAAGCACATCTGGATGCCTGAGTGCTATACTTAATTGAGTCAGAATCCCATGAGAAATCAGGACTTAGCTACTACTGCATCAGGAAAAAGTCCACTTTTTTCTATAATGAAATATGTACTTTAGAGCTGAATCAACAACACAATTTCAAACTGACAGGGTAAACTGGATCTTAGTGCATTCCATTAAAACAGTAGGTACCACTGCTTAAAGAAGCTTGGAAATTGTGCAAACTAGTTCAAGTCCTGAAAAAGTTGGAGGTTTCTTATATAATGAAACATCAGCTAAAAGAATCAGTAATAAATTGGTGTCTTAGGCCATATCTTTGGCTGATAGAATATGCAGACATATCCATTATCACCTTTTCTCTTTTTATATGAGCCCTTCCACCTCTGGCTGTTGCACTAAGAATGAATTCAAGAATCAAAGGAATTCACAGGAGCAGTGGGGAACAGAAAAACCTGTATTATTCATACAAAATGCTCATGGTAACAGATAGTCTTAGGCAGTCTCTGTAATTACTAGTGAATATTACAGGACGTTTTGGACCACTGTCAAGTACTAAAGAAAGTGAAGGAATGACACTTTAAATGTTTGTCGCTTTTCAATGCTGAGTGAGTCACCATACTCTGGCAGTCTGTGAAAGTCACATTCCTGGTTATATTGCTTGGTGAGGAAGAGATTCCTAATTTCTCTAGTGATTTTGGTGAGACCCAAAGCCAGCATGAAACCTGAGCTATAAACCAGGTCTGCATCTAAACTGTGCCTCCTTTCCTTACACAAATCTCTGTTCCTGTGATCCATGTCTGGAACTGTCATTTTGCTGCATGAGGCAAACCTGAGACATCTTTGTGTACTTCCTTTTAGGGAGACTATTCAGTGAAATGAAGATTACTTAGCATAATAAAAAGTCAATTTGCAACAACGTTCATATAAACCTATGCTCAACATTTTACTATTCAGTATTTTTATTGACTTGAGAGACTTGAAAGCAGGTTCATCAGTTTGTAGATGGTGAGAGGAGGGCCTGTGGGATTTGAGAAACAGGCTGTGGATTCAAACTGATCTTCACAAAAAAGAAAATCTGGATAAGGATTTTTAAAGTAACTTGTCTTAAAAAATAATAAAGAAAATTAGGCAACAGTAATCAACAGTACAAATACAAGATAAAAATACCTAGGGGTAGGTATAGCTGGCCACTAACTAAATGTAGGCCAAGACTGACATAGAGAATATATGCCTGAGTACAGGAATACAGCTGTTATGTCAAAGACATCTGAAGTCATCCCTCTACAATGGGGCATTTCAGGGCATTAAATTTCAAGAAAAATGAGAATGTATCGCAGCAAATGCAGAGGAGATGGAAGGGATGGAAATCATGACCTGCAAAGACGGACTGAAAGCACTGGTGGTTACTCAGCTGGGGGAGAGAAAAGGAAGGTATGAGAGCATTCCTCAGATATGTCCCAGGCTGCTCCGAGGAAGAACGGAATAACTTGTTTTCCATTTCCATTGCAGATGGAACACAAAATTATGCTGTTAATTGCAGGAAAAGGTCTTTAGCTCCAGCTTCAGGAAACAAACATTCAAACATCAATAACAGCTGAGCCCTAGAGCATAGATGTCACGCCTCCAGCTTTGGAGAGCTCAAAGAAGTGACTAGACAAACATTCATCTTGGATAACTAGGGCAAGGCTGAAACAGCCTTGAGGCACAACAATAGAGTAGATGCCTCTTCCAGACCCATATTCTGTGGTTTCCTGATGACAAATTGAATTTTTAAATAAATCACCTTCATCAGAATATTCTTTTAGTCTTCACTGTATGAATGATGGTCAGGTTCAATTCTCCATTTTTCTCAAGCATATTTATACATTTCACATTCCAAGAAACTTGAGAGCAGACTTTCCTAGCTAATTACTGCAAGCATGTCCCTTGTTTGGCAAGTAACACAGCTGAAAATGGTAGCATAAGAAATGGCCATGAAATATGAGGTGAAGGTATCCTGAAGTCTCCAACTACATGGTGACATTACTTTTGCCAAATGACTTGCTCGGTGTGAGACTAACCCATAGCAAAATCGAAAGTGAGGGAAGAGATCTCCTGTGAGGGGTCTGATCTGGCCAGCCTGATATCTCTGCTGGAACAAGCCTAGAGTGCTCAACATGAGTTACTACAGCTCAGCTGGTACAGGGCATCTCTTCAAGCCATGGCCGGTCATGTGCTTGAGCCCTGACTGTCCTGATGTTACCTTCCCAACTTTATTTACTCACAAAGAGCTTGAAAACCCTGGGACAGTGGTGTTTGGAAAGACCGTACCCCTCTCAAAATTTTGGTGCTGGATGAGAGGCAGAGATCTAGATTTCACTTATATTTGGTAGAAACTTATTTTAATTAATGAGCCTTTATTCCCCTCCTTAAATATCCTCACGATTCAACTCCTACTTCCAGTTCTTGTGAGTCTAGTAACTGGGAGTGCCCAACTGGGAAATTATGGTTTTGCTTGCCAACTGCAGGAAATCAGTGTGAAATCAACAGTTTGAATCCTTGTGGATTGTGTTCCTGCGATGAATCATTTCCTCTGTGCTGGGCATTCAGATGCAAGATCACACACACTAATTTAGATAAGAAGAAATTCTGCAGCAGGGCCATGTGATAAAAGGATCCAGAACAAGGGGACAAGAACAGTCAGAAGTAGAAAAGGGTAGGAGGAATTTCCTGTTGAGCATGGAGAAGGAGAGGGAAAAAAAAAAAATAGCAGCCAGAAACCTACAAAACATATGGCTTACCCCAAAACTGATATTCATTTTTTATGATTCCTTAAGTGACAGGAGAGAGGGATGCATACATTGTATGCATGGTTGTCAAACCATTACCCTATCCAAAGCAATTTCTGCTAATGGAAAGACACCTATCCACATTAGTAGTTGTGTTTTTAAGGGTTTGATCTAATTTGTGGCAATTGTTGGGTAGGAAAATTTCTGTTCCATCCATCAGTCTGTGTGGATAAGGGCCCACATCCTTTAGCTGCTGTCCAAAAGCAGTGTAGCTCATGATCGTCTGTACAGATATGCTTCCCCAACACAAAGCTTAGCTGGCTGCCAGCAAAGTTCCCTCATTCTAATTTTGGACTAGAGATAGGAGAAACATTCCCAACAGTGTTGCTGTGGCACTTGGATCAAAATGAGTGTTATCAGGAGAAGGGGAAGGAGGGATCAAACAGCTTTTTTTCCCTAATATCTCTTCTTTCTCCTTATCTTTTTATCTCACAGCCTGAAAAGTTGTAGCTAGAATATGGAGGATTTTTGGTAGTTGTTTTGTTGGGTGGTTTGTTGTTCATTTGTTTTTTTAAAGAAAAAAGTAAGCAGGAAAAAAAAAACCCTCCAAAACACTAGCTCAAAAAGCCTAACAAATTTTCTGCTTTGGGATTTTCTTCAGAAAAAAAAACACTTTTAGGAAACCACCTTTTTCAGTTCAGAAAAACATCTAGCAACACCTCCTTTCCCTCCAAATACAGCATTTCTCGTGGTCAATTGTTGTCATGTTTAAAGCAACTTGATAAATATAGTAAATATCAAGTACTACCCCAACAGGGTTATTTCTTCTGAAGAATATCAAAACTTTCTAGTTCTTCTTACACCACATTTGATACTATCATTATTGCTTCATTTCTCTGGCCATGGCAGACAGCAACTTCAATCATTTTGGCAGCTGTTAAGCAAACATATAGGTTCATTTACACTTTTCTGCATGTCAGCCACTGAATCTTATTTTATTGTTGGGACTTACTTGCAAAGCAGGTTAGTGTTACTACACTACCTGCCTTTCAGACACCCTTGTTTCACCCAGATCTCTCAGAGACCTTCTCTCAGTATAAGCAAGCCAAGACTTAGCTGAATCTCTCTTCAAACTGTGATACTGCTTGATACAGCTTTTTAGTTGCCTTTAGGCTGCCCCTTTTCAAAACTGAATGCACCAGTATAGATAGATCAGAAGAGCTCAAAGCTTTATAAGCGCTTGCTGAGCAGTATGTCATTTATATTCCACTCACTTTTAGAAACCCTTCTCAGGGCTTTGTTTGCTTTTCAAATGCTGCCAAACATTGTCCAGATGGTCTTAATGTCACATCACTGTAGGCCTTTTATTTTCTAGTCTGTATTCTGTTTTGTCCTTCCTTCTAAGCTAATGTCTCTAGGACTATTTCTGGCCCCTTACTTCATTTCCTCTCCCTTCTGTACATCAAGCTGGGTGAGTCACACTCATCCGTCCAGGAAGCCTCATATATTACCCCAATTGTTTTGGACTGAAAAGAGAAGAAGAGCAGACACCTCCAGACAATATCATTTACACTACCCCAGAGTAGCTCACCAAGTGTTTAGGTACTCAACACCAACTGCACACACACAAGGCTGTCCTGGGGTGTGAAACAGCACTGACTGCACCTCCAGGAATGTGCTTTGGAGAGGGAGCATCTTGCCAGGACCCAGCAGTTATCACATGCTGCTGTATTTTTTAACAGTAGCAGGAGATCCAATTCTCACCTAAACACACATGCAAAAGGTACCCATGCATGCCAGCAGAAGACAGTATACAAATGTCCAAGTGCAAGCATTCATCTGAGATTGCTCCAAAGGGAGAGTAATAAGGAAAAGTGCACACAATTTTTGGATCTTAAATTCAAATGAGTGGACGCTTTTCTCTAGCATTTTCCTTACCAACATGATCATCAGAAACCTTAATTCCCTCTTTCTTTACTTTAATGCCTTCTACTACTTACTTCCAAATTCTGAAATACCGTGTTTTTAAGCCCATTCCTTTCATCATTGTCTTAGTTTTGGTGCTGCCCTGTCTGCTCAGTTTTAAAACCAAATCACTTATAAATATCACATTCCTTCAGAACAGGCAGCTCATTCTCTGGGATGTTATCATCAATATCAGCAAATATGAAGGCAAAGAAGTTATTTATGCCTCAATGAACAGATACTCCCACTCTTCAGAGGTGAAACAGAGGAGACTTGTGGGTTTTGAAAACAAGGCTGTGCACAGTGGCAACCTAAAGTTGTAGATCTATTTGCAACCCTGACTCATGAAGGCAGTGTCCTGACTCACTGTTAAAGAGCAAGAAGGCCAGGTCTCTCACCTGTTTGCTATCAGGCTCTGAATAACTGTTGACACACTCTACCTGAGCCTCTACTAACTGAAATGTCAGGTACAATGACTTGTACTCAGTCATCTGAACTTGTTCCTACTCCATAGAATTCATGTATTGAGATGAAATGGCAGAAGTATGATGCAGCTCTTCATTCAAAACAAATCAATACAGTGTGAAACAATACACAGCAAGTCAAGCAGTCTTATTTTGGTGCCAAGGTGGGATGAAGCAGTGTATCTTCAGTGAAGTTTTAAAGTCTGCAAATATAAACAATAGGAACAGGAGGCTTATTGTGTAACTAGGTCTGAACTTGTCATCCATCTTGCTGTTAGCTGGCCTATTGCATTCTGACCAGTTTTATGAGAGGTGTCAGGTTTGCTGAGTCACCAGTTGGGTGTCATTCAGATTCAAACTGGTACCAACCAGCCTCACTCTGGCATCAGAATAACTCCATCAGAGTCATACCCAAGCTAACATAACTAAGGGAGCTGAAAACACTTTGTAAATAGAACAGTTGATTGACACCACCTCAGGAATCCCTGTGTTGTGTTCAATTGCTATCAGACTTTGTAAGACACCAAGCCAAATTCTCATGTTACTTATCTGCCAGTCCAGATAAAATCCCCTCTAATTCCAGATAAATTCATTTGGAGCCACATACTGCTATACTAGATAGTTCCCAACACGAGAACTTGATGTTTGCTCCATCACCCAGTTCCAGAACTACAAAACCAGTCCAGAAGCTCTGCGAAACTTTTAGGGGGAAACAGCGTTTGTGTGTTTAATAACTTAAAACATGCAGCAAAAACTTCTGCAGCCAGAAAGCTGACAAGGTGGCAAGCTGCTGAGGATTGCAAGACCTGCATACAGATTAATTTTGATAAGGAAAGAAGTTCTTTCATTTCAATAAAAAAAAAAAAAAAGTTAAAACTACTTCACAGAAACCCCAGGCTGACCTGATTTTTAATGAAAGCACCCAATTCCCATAAATCAAAGGCTCCTGCAATCATCCAGCACTTCTGTGAAATCAGGACAAATCTTGGGCTTGTCTGATTTCCAAGAGTAATATAACAGCAAATGCAAATCAAAGGATCCCCCCCAGCTTAACTGGTAATCTCCTGAGAGCCATCCCATACATCCCATCACAATGCTGTCACCTGGCTGATGGGATCAAATAGCATCCAGGTTAAAACTGGTTCAACCTAGAGAACAATGGCTTCAAGCTCAGTGGGCTGGAAAGTGGAAGCTATGGTGTTCCTTTCTTTTTTTGTACATTCACAATGTGACCTTAGGCATAGTTTTCATGCTGAGAAAATGAGAGTGAAGCTCTCAAAGGTCAACCAGCACACTCCCTGCCCACCAAGGAGATCTGGGACCTAACAGCTGGAGCCAAAGAGATGGCTACAGGAGCTTATGAAAGCAGTATTTAAATCAGAGGTAGATTTTACAGAATTTAAAGGAATGCAAAAATATGTCCTTTTTTCTTTTTTTAACCTTTCCAATCCCATTCCCTATTTCTCACCAGTTTGTGAGCGTCAGGGAACTACAATGATACTGGCTTGGGACTGCAGAAACCAAAATCTCTAGCACAAAAGTTGGCTTTGGATTTATCAGTCCTTCATTTCTAGAAAGCAGAGACAGCAATCCTGACAACTGTGGCAAGAACCCTAAACTCTAGAAATTGTACTGTGTTGTACTGTTGCATCTGGCCTGGCTCAGGGTCCTGGATCCAGCCATCCTCGATCCTGTGCCAAGGTTGCAGATATAGCCCTCTGGAAGCAAGCATCAGCATTAGTGCAGGTGTTCAACATGAGAAAGGCACATGTGGGTGAGGAAGAATACAGAAACAACAAATCCATTGGTCAGTATAGGCCACCAGCCAGTGCTCTCAGCACAACAGAAACCCAAACACTCTGAAGGGGGTTTTAGAAGATTCCATGGCAAAAAAATTTCAAGGAAGGATTTGGAGGAGAAGAGAGAGCAGCTTTTCAGGCAGCGCAGCAAATGGGGGAGGTATGGGAGTAAACATCAGGTGCCTGTTTAAAAGCCTCCCAAGCAGGAGTGTTGACTGTATGGGGTGATGTGCAGAACCTGAGAGTCAGGGGAAGCAGCAGTCTTGTGTCTGATGCTGGGGAGAAAAAGTAGCTAATGAAAAGGTGCAAAAACAATTAAATAGCTGCAAAAACAATTAAATAGGTAAACAGTGACTGCAGGATGGTCTGGACAGAAATCAGTAAGGCAAAGTAGTGTTTGTTCAGATCAGTGATATGTTTTGGTAGTAACTGACATGCAAGAGTTTTATTTGCATGGATGTGTAGAAAAGGTTGTGGTGTTTTGCAGACCGAATAGGCCAAGTCAGAGCATGGCCTGAATACACAAGTCTGGTTAGAATTCCAAATGAAAAATACTTGTGAATGTTTTTCCCCTACCCTTATTATTGTTATTATTACTGCTAGTGATGATTTTCATTGTTATTACTACTTAATTCTAATGGTTACGTTTATTCTCCATCTGCCAGGCAGCTGCTGCAGAGCAGGGATCCTCTGTGTTGATGCATCTACTTTGGTGACCCAAGTAATTATAGAAGTGCCTCATAGCTTTTTTCTTCCTTAGGCATCCCTGAGGCAGCAGGGTAGGGGTTTGGACATTAACTGTGGGTCATCACTAAATTGTTTCCTGAGCTCCTGTCACCCTTCTGTAAAGATTAATGGGAGTGGAATGAAAGGCAGTTTTCCTCTCAGACCTTTCACTTCTGTTGCTTACAAAGGAGGATGAACACATCCCACGTGGTCTCAGCACTTGAGGTAAAGCACACAGACCGGGCAGGTGAGAAATAAGGAGCATGTCATTTCACGTTCAGGCGTGCTACATGGGAAGGTCACCAGCAAACTGAGCACACAACTCCACAGCATGCTTCTCCAGCCACTTCTGAGAACAGAGCCATACTTAAACAGGGCAAGGCTGAGCCTTGGTCGGGGATATCTCTTTGTCAAGAAGTATGCATTTCTTGTTTTCAAACCCCCAGAAGCAGAACACAATGCAGGTGCCACCATTCTCCTGCCATGAGTTGAATCTTTTGCATCAAGTAGCACTCAACCTCAGACAGCAACACTTAGACACAGTTGAGTCCATACTACTCATTCCACTTCACATACAGATACTCAGCACTATTACATGAAGCCACTTAGCTTAGCAGAAGCTCCAGCAGTGCTCTATGCTTTTGAAATGATGCATGCAGCAAGATCATGGAAGATCCTCAGTTTTTTTGCATTCCAGATACTAGGAAGAGCAACTCACAGACCTTTTCAGATTTATGAGCCACAATTCACTTCACTGCAATCACCGTTAGAAACATTTAAAAGCTTGATCTAGCTAGCTATTTATAGAGCGACATCTGAGCACCTTCCGAATCACAGAAAAAGCTCCAGGCTGACTCATTTTGTCACTGGAACCAGAGGATGGAATTTCAAAGTACCTGACCATGCAAATCTGCCCCCTTGCATATCCAGCAGGATAGCAAAGGGTAGTGCGTGCCTCTGGCTAGATTCTTGGGGGGCACAAAGGGAAGTAAATCCATCAGAGTCAATGGAGAGGTGCTGATTTATATCGGTGAAAGAGCAGATGCCTCGGGGGAACTTTGCAAATGCTTTACTCACACATTCCAGTTCATCAGGAAATTTCTCTTGCAAAGACACTGCAAGATGCATGTGTATGCATGTGTGAAGATAGCGAAGTTGGTTTTTTTTTCTGTCACTGGGTGGGAATAGCTTTTTCCAGGCTGCTTATGGACTGTATGCCAGCTGTCCAAACACTAGGTCTTTCCCTACCTTCCTGTTCCATGCTCTGGTGTCCCCACCTTTCCATGCTCATGATCCTTATTAAGCCTGCACTTAACTGGGCTCTCACCTTTCTCATTTTTCCATGGCCAATACATCTTCTTAACCTCGTGTTCTGCACCACCTACATGCCACCTCTCTGTCATGCAGCACTTGTCCTGGCAATGTATCAGGCACCACAGCACATGATGTGGAACAAAAACGTAATGCCACAGCTGCCCATATTGGAGGTCAGCAGCTTCTCTGTCATTGCTGTAAGATGGGAAATATTCAGGAGGTGTCCTTTCACTGCACTGTTCTTTCCCTTATTGTAAAACTCTCTCAGTAGTACTCAGGGGTTTATTGTTTTTATTCAGTCCTCCTGGGGATAATTTGACAGAGCTCATAATCTTTTTGTGTATCATCGCAGAGTATAGCAGGAGTTAAATGCTGACCAGTGTGGGTGAGAAACGAGATGCTGACAAAAGTTCTGGGTGTTTGTGCAGTCTCCTTCACTGAGAGGAACAGGACACAGACATGCAGTTGAGCAAGGTATGTGTCATTGTAAGGGAGCATTACAGTTCTGGGCATTGTGTGATCCTCAGTGTTTCCTGAACAAAGGAAACATCTGTGTAACAAGAAAGAATATTTAAGAAGACCAAGTCCACTGACTGTGGAAAACTGTTCACTGCCCTTGGTTATATCCCTGGCAAGGCACAGAGGAAGGAAAAGACTCCAGTTTTCAGGCAGGAGATGGTGGTAGGAGACAACTCCTGTGGAATGCTTACATGACTTACAAGGCACGCTCCAGCTCTCTGACACATTGGTATTTTTCTGCAGGATAGTGTGAAGTGCATGCACTTCTTTGGGATCCAGTGTTTGTGTGACTCCCTGGTGCACTCTCTGGGCTTCAGAAGGTAAGAAACTGAGCCTAGTGAGGTCATGGAAAAACACCCGGGAAACGATGCCTGACATGCTCTGCCTTTCCTCAGCCTGTGCTGTTTCTGTAATCGTGACCTCATCCATTTCTCTGGTGTCCAGCCTTGATCCAGAGATGGTAACAGAAGCTTGTCATCTCAGTTTGCCTGCCACTTTACCAAGCTTCAGAGAAGTTGTCAGTGTGAAGGCACTGACTCCCTGCTTCCTCTGCTGATGTGGCTGAAATACCATCAGCCTTTAATGCCTTCTTCTCCTTGAGCCTCTGCTCCAGGTCCACAGCAATGAGATAATACGACTTTACTCCCTCCTGTTCCCTCTGCTCCCATTAGACATCCACACTCTCTGTACTACCTCTAATAGAAATTGGAGAACATGGATTCCTACTGAAGAGTATCTGTTTCTCTTTAATTAAGACTCCAGTTGTTAAAGGGTATCAAGTGTGCCCTGCACTGAGACAGGCAGATTTGTGGGACTTGATGAAACAAAGTCCTGGAGAGGTCTGTTTGGCTGGGGATAGGCAAGAGTATCACCAGCAAGCAGGGACTGCCAGAGGACCTGCTTAGATAAGACTCTCTGCTCCCTTTGCAGCTATGCTACATGCTGCAGGCTGTGGAACCTACAGGGGGGTGAGACAAGGGGTTTCTCCGAATCAGGGGGGAGAGCAGAATTTAGGGTCGTATTTATCACACACACAAGGCAAAATATGATCAGACTCTGCCAGCCTGTGTTGCCGCTCCCCATTGCTCCCCACAAAGAGGGCCAGAAGCCTCTACTGCCAGGCAGTGGGAAGAAGAAACTGGAAGTCCACAAGCAATCCAAGAATGGATGCCAAATCCTAGGGGAAGAGCAGTATCAGCTCTGCAGCAGGTGGAGCCATTACTCCCCACCCAGGATGTTGCCAGCTCAGGCAGGTGGTGTGATGTGCCTCACATCCACAGAGCAAATTGCTGGGACCCCTCCTAATCCTTCACCACCTTGAGATCGTCCTTTGGTTCCTCATACATGCAAGAAACAGTTGGAACCATCAAAAAGGTGACAGGGCCCTCCCAGAGAGGAGAAAGGAAACACACCAGGTAAAAACTAAAATCTTCCATTTCAAATGGAACTATCAGCAGCTTATTGCCTACAAGCAAAGGCCTTCCCTTTCAGGACTTCAAACAATTTAAACCAATTGTTTTGACTCACAAGGAGATTCCAGCCAGAACAATGCTCTTGCATGGTAGGTTTTGCATTTGTTGAATCAGCATCTCACAGCAGAAAACTTTGCCTTTGGAAAGTTTCCAGCCACCTCTGCTTTGGAAACAGTGCTTTAGGGCAAATCACACTGCCACATCAACACTGAATCATAGGTCAGATGGAGACAGAAACCTAGAGGATTTCCAGAGTAAGTTGTTTCACCCTTGCTGCAAAATCTTTTTTCAACTTCCAACCAGCATTGCTTTAAGTGTTTACATTGTTGGTCTCCATGAAATTAACACGATCATTCTCACCACCATAGGATCTTCTAGGCAATGCAAATAACTCGCAAGAGAGAGTTTTAGAAGCACTAAAAGCAACCAGGAGAAATGGTTAAGTTTAGCTATAACCCCAATGACAAACTATTCTAACAAGCTTAAATTGTAGATTTTGTGGAAGCACCAGAATATCAGATATTTCCAAGTTTTGTAAAAGCAAGTTGTTTTGAGCACATATTTCGTTGCTCTTTCATGTATCATTCTAAGGTCCCTGTTCTATCAGAAGGCAGGTACTGAGAAGTAAGCAAAGAGCTACCTAAAATAGCGGTTGTGAACCAGGCTTATACAGGGCACTTGATGGTCATCTGCTTTTCAAAAGTCACCCTTTGCCAGCCTTGAACTTCCAAAGGAATTCAATTTCACCGTATTCCTGCTCCATAGGATAGCATTGTCTCCACTGACTTCAACATGAACCATGGTGTGGTACAGAAGACTGAACACAGTTCATCAGAATCTCAACCCCCAAACCTGAACTTTAAGACTATTTTCCCTCTTTCAGTTGTGTGCAGCAAGTCTCAATATATCATTGTCAGTGGGAGATATGTAACCACACTGAGGGATGAAAATAATGGGAGACATGGAAATAACTGAGACAATGCAGAACTGCCAGAACCATGGCTGCTGCTCAGGACAGCTTTAAGGTTTGACATTATGCACAGACAGGTAAATTATCATTTCTATATGCATTTTCATGTGGGCACAAGAAGTAGCTCAAATACACAAGCCGCTCTTTTCATTATCATTTTGTGGAGAAAGTGTGAAAACGCCATTTCACTAGTGACTGTTTCTGGAAGAGGAAGAAAACTGGTGAAGTCCCCACCAAACTCTCTAAAGTGGGTTAAATGAAGACACTCCTTCAGAAATATTGAATACACCATGATAATATAGGGAATTACACAAACCCTTAGCCCGCTGGGACCTCTTTTAAATTAGCTTTTTCAAACTTTTCTAAAAGCTTCTGTTAGCTTTCATCAACAATAACAGAAGCCTAGACACAAAGTATTTTTTTTTTTCTCCATGCTGAAGAATTTAAGGAAAAAACAAAAACAAAACCAAAAATGAGACAAAATGGGGGAAGCAGTTTGAGCACCAAGGCTCTACCTGTTTCTGGGCAGCGAGCTCCTCATGCTTGTGCTTGGCCTGAGAGCCTCATGGCTTCAGCAAAACTCTGAATCAAGCCTTAAACTCTGTCAAACAGGCTCTTGGCTGGTCTCAACCCACGCTGCTTTGTTAAGTCTTCAGCACCCTGTAGGAGAAAGCACTTTGCCTGTTGCCTTGTGCTGAGTGACTTCCTACCACTTAGTTCAAGCTGGAGCAGCAAAGCCCTGAGCCTCTGCTGAAATACACAAAGCTGCCTAAGGGACTGAGTTTCCCGAGTCTTGTTAAAATCAATGTCTCAATATTCTCCAGGCTGCCTGAAAAGTTTTGGCGAAGGTTCATCACTAAGATAGGATGAAATATACCATCTTGTAATGGAAATATTAATTAGTTACTATTTCTGAAGTGGAAATCTTTCATGTTACTGTATTTCTGTCTTTTCTTATCTGCAGTATGGGCTTTCTGGCCCTCCGATCTACTCCAACCAATATTTAACATAAACCTGGAGTGCAAAGCCAGCACTGACATCTCAGAGGATGAGCCAAGTGACTATCATTCAAATATTTATTTCATGAGAAGTCAGAACATTTTACACTTTCCTCCACAACTCTTTCAAAAGCAGCTCATTTCTTCTTGCTGGAAGAGTGCCCATTGTTCATTTGACGCTAAAGATAGGGCTTTGCTGTTTTCTTTTAAGTCAGCGATTGGAGGGTGGAAAGCAAAGAGGGAGTTAAGCTTTATTATGCTGCCTTGTCAAAAGGATACAACATTATGCAAAAGGAATGATGTGGAACAAAAAATTACTTTCTTTTCCATGCACTCTTACTGGCATACAGATTTCAAACAATGTTCTTCCTTTGCTTTGCCCAGTAGATTGGATTTCAGATGGCTGTGTCAATTAAACGGCAGGCACTTTGTGTGCCTTGCTGCCTCAGTCGTTTAAGAAGCAGCAATCAGTTTTCCATTGCCCTCAAAATTTCCAAATTAATGAGGCAGGAGGGTGGTGCTGTTTGTCTGATTTTAAATTTATCTTGAATATGCATTTCATCTCTTTAGTGTTGGAGTCTGGAATGAACAATATTCCCTCAGAGTAAAGATATGCAGAGTGTTACATCCACAGAAGGGTAAGGGGGGCACAGAGGCACTGAGTGATTTGCCTGAGGTCACACTGTGATTGCATGAAGAAACAGGGAGTCAGGCTTACAGCTTCCTTATCTTTGAACTAGAGGCAAACACAGAGGGATTGTGTGATCTACCAAGAAAAAAAGAGGACAGCTGTTTGCTTTCCTCTGTGGCTTCATACCATAAACCAGAAGGCACTGAGTGATGCCCCTCCGGATTTGTTTTTCTTACAGAGTGTCCCTACCTCCCAGCTGCTTGCCTCACTGCAGCACGTTGTGCAGTGAAAGGTCTGGAGCACAAGTCTTATTGATAAGTGGCTGAGGGATCTGGGGGTGTTTAGTCTGGAGAAGAGAAGGCTCAGGGGGGACCTTATCACTGTCTACAACAACCTGAAAGGAGGTTGTAGTGAGGTGAGGGTCGGTCTCCTCTCACAAGTGCCAAGTAATAGAACAAGAGGTAACAGCCCCAAGCTGCACGAGGGGAGGTTTAGGTTGGATATTAGGAGCAATTGATTCACTGAAAACATTGGAACAGGCTGCCCAGGGAAGTGGTGGAGTCACCATCCCTGAAGGGTGTGTAGGGGGATGTGTAGTTGACATGGCTTAGTGGTGGACCTGTCAGTGCTAGGTATACAGTTAAACTTGATCTTACAGGTCTTTTCCAATCTAAATGATCCTATAGGTCTGTAATAGCAAATAAAGTGTTTTCTTCTGTGTTTTCATCATCCTTTAAAGTGGAATCCCTTATGGCTGACAGAAGCTTGCACAGTGAACAGTGGGGATGCATGGCAGATTACTAGCGAATTCCAGAGTTGAACACGATTAGCTTTCCTGTACCTCTGAGGAATTGTACCAGGAAATTACTAACACTGTAAATTGTCTCAAATATGCACTTACTAAAGCCTTTAAAGAGCAATTACTGTATGTTAACTGAACACCCATCAACTGTAAAAACAGCAGTTATGTGGGCTTAATAAGTATATAAAGGAGAAAATCTCACCACCCTGCAATTAATTTTAAATCACATTAAAAGTGTAACTTGTACACTTATTGCTTATCAATACATATAAAACATGTACAGCATGTTAAAACATTTAATTAGCACTTACAAAGGCTAAAAGTTACGTATCAAATAATCACTAAAATGCTGTTGAGCTCTTCATTAACCATGTGAAACAACCCCCAATGAGCAATGCTCAAGTCGTTCCAGCAATTAGGTGCTTTCAGCTACCATTCAGTGATTTTATCAGCAGTGTCCCATGCTCTATCTTTAACAGTCATCTATTATCCAGTTTCCCTGTCTCCAGAATCACCTTTTTTATAATACAGGACATTCCCAAGAAAGCCAGAAGGAAAAGAAAGGATAGAAGGATGACATGATCCTGAGCAAGGTCTTCAGTTCTCACCTATGTTAAGCTGTATTTAAAATCTAACCAGAAAAAGCTATGTTTATAGCGATTCACAATGTGGAGGACTTCATCAGTAGCTATAAGCAGATCAGGAGAGAGAGGAGAGTAAATCTGTAGTGAAGGTCTGCACCTGAAAGAGAAGATTAGTGTAAATGACACCAGCAGGCAGGCCTGAGCCAGAGGCCAAGAAAAGGGGAGCTGAAACTGGAGAGCTTGAGGCCTCCAGCACTGAAAGACCGAGTGACTAGATGTCACCAGGATAGGAATCTGAAGAAGTACCAAAAGGAGCTGAGGGGACACCTTAGACTTGCAGTCAATACAGATCCTTACTAAGAATCCCAGAGGGAGGGAAAATAATTGCCAATATATGCCACTGTGAACTTCATCCAATCACCCAGTCTGTTGACAGAAGGAAACCACAACACAGAATTACCCTTTGTTTAGTCTAAATCAGCTGCCAGAATGCACATACACCACATGAAAGGCGAAACCTGAACACGTTCCCAGAATGTCTTCCTTAAAAAACCATCTGCTGCCCAAGCTAATGTTACCGTCCTCCCCATCACAATTAGTTTTGAAAGGATAAATTCCATTTTCCACGCAAGATAACATCCTCACCTCAGCAACTTGGCAGCCTTAAGCAGCATAGCTTAAGGTTGTCAAGTGCAGTCAAGAAACAGTTTTCTTCTCAGAGGCTCTCAGCTATGCATACAGACTCATAGAAGAAACACAGGTGTAGAAGGGGTTTGCAGGCATCTAACATGTCCCATCACTCTTCTGGGTCTGTGAAAGGTCATGGATTTGTACCACTGATCCAGAGAAAGGTAGGGATTACTAATGGTCATCACAGAGCTGCCAGAAAGCTGGATGAGTTGTTGGAGAAAGACCTGTGCTGTTGTGCTCCTCCACTTGCAGAACGATGTGGTAGAGAAAGGACATCCACCCAGCCACCTGACTTCTGTGGGACAGGTGTGTAAGTGCCGAACAGAGGTGAAGATCCAACAAGAGAGGGTCATGTCTTGGCCCCAGACACACAAATGCATAGTTGCTTCTCATTAGAGTGGATAGAAAAACCTCTCTTTCCTCAGAATTGTCTTTTAACAGACCCCAAGGAGGTTGGCAGATCTGTTCCCCCTCAGAAAAAGGGTGTCTAGTCACTACTTTTTCCTGAATTCTTTGCATTTGATTGCATTTTTACCCACCTTGATAGTAAACATGAATTTATGGTACCCCACCAGCTTCAAAGATGATCATACAAAACCCAAAAGACTGTGTACCTTTCATGCACAAAGGTTTAACTTAACACATTCACCCCCCCCCCCCCCAATATAACGATATCTGTGCACTTTCTAACAATTCAGATTTAAATATGAGCAGCTGTGGGACCAAAAGGTGGGTAGCTCCTTGTGATGGGTTGACCTTGGCTGCTGACCAAGCTGTTCAATCGCTCCCCCTGCTCAACAGGACAGGGGGAGAAAATATGTCAGAGCTCATGAATCAATGTAAGTACAGGGAGATCACTTTCTGTCATGGGCAAAATGGACTCATCTTGAAGAAATTCACTGGGGTCCCACCCATGGGAGACAGTCCTCCACGATCTTCTCCAGCACGGGTCCTTCCCATGGGGCGCAGTCCTTCACGAAGAAACTTTTCCAGCATGAGTCCCCCACAGGGTCCTAGGTCCTGCCAGAAAACCTCCTCTCCATGGACCTCAGTACCTGTCAGGAGCTTGCTCAAGCATGGACTCCTTTCCATGGGCTGTAGCTTTCTTCAGGGCACATCTCCCAGCTCTGGCATGGGGTCCTCCCTAGGCACAGCCTGCATCACTGTGGGCTGATTCGTGGACTGCAGGGGAATCTCTGCTCCAGCATCTGGAGCACCTCCAGCAATCCTTCAGCACCGACCTTGGGGTCTGCAGGGCTATTTCTCTCATGTTCTTATTCCTTTCTCACAGCTGCTGTTGCACAGCTTACCCTTCCTTAAATGCTATCACAGAGGCACTGTCAATATCACTGATGGGCTCAGCCTTGGCCAGCAACTTCCATCTCGGAGCCAGCTGGAGCTGGCTCTGTCTGACATGGGGACAGCTTCTTGTGTCTTCTTACAGAAGCTGCACCCTCCGCTACCGAAGCCTTGGCACATAAACCCAATACACTCCTAATCCCTGGAAAATGATTCATGTCTTCAATAACCATCAGCAAAAGTACTAGCAATTCTGATAAAATCTAACTTGAAACATAACTAATTTGTGTCCTTACCAAGTGTTCGGACAATACAAAACTGCTCAAAGAAACAAATAGTTTGGGTAAGGAGTGCGCTTCTCTCTTACGGATCTTGAAAGTCATTGGAGAAAAATCGGTCACTGAACCATAGAACTGTTTGGGGTGGAAGGGACCTTAAAGCTCATCCAGTTCCAACCATCTGCTATGGACAGGGACACCCTCCACTAGACCAGGTTGCTCAAAGCCCCATCCAGCCTGGCCTGGAACACTGCCAGGGGTGGATGGATTTTTTAGTCTATGACACAGCAAGTCAGGTCTACATTCTTTGTTCAAGGGGTGTTATTCTTGCCCTGGCATTTGTTGCCAAGTTCTGAGGTGGGTTTAGTGTTCTTCTATGCACAAGAGCAGACGTTCAGTGCATTTTTCAGGGCTGCACCAGTTTTACGGTTAGCTTCATCTGGCAGGATCCAGCTCCATCATGCAGACAGTCCCTTCTGCTTCTACATTCTTGTGTGAAAGAGAAGGGAAGGTCTTCAGACCAAGATTATGGACAAGGATCCTACTTTCCAGAATTCCCAGTTATGATAGGCCTCCCTAAGACAAAATAATTTCTTTTTCTTCCTATACCAGCTCTTCATCTAAAAAATGGGTATATTAAAACCTCCTCCTGCTCTGACAGTAAGCCACCACTTGTTTGTACTTTAGATGGTAAGAAGGTAAAGAGTGAAGTGTTTGTGCTCTGTTCATACTGCAAGCTCTTCAAGCACTACAAAAATACTTGTGTGACATGATTTCTTTATGCTATTGTCATGTACAAAGGATTAGTGCCTTGTTCCATTTTTTATTCCATCCTCTAAATTACTCTTTTAGAGAGAGCATCAGTGACAAAGGATACTAGCACAAAATACTTAACGGGCTCTTGCTCAAATTATGACTACCATTAGCGAAAAGAAACATAAGAATTAAAATAATTGAGGTACTTCATTAACAACAGAAGCTTTCCTAGAGCTATGGATCCTAGCACAAAATACTTATGGGCTCTTGCTGAAATTATGACTACTATTAGTGAAAAGAAACATAAGAATTAAAATAATTGAGGTACTTTGTTAACAACAGAAGCCTTCCTAGTGCTATGTATCCTCCATGAAGGGGACCTTGAAATGGTGGTAGGTAAAATAAAATAAAACATTTTTTTTATTAAGCCTTTGTCTGTCACTGGCATATAAACAGGAATTAAGGTTTAGGAATTTTGAGTGAAAGTTTCTACAACTCTTCCTGCTTTGAGAGGACTCAAAATGTAAATATTATATAGTGAATGTTATTTGTGACACAGAAAAGTTAGTTAAGAGAGGACTATCGCTACCTTTAAAAGAAAGAAATCCCAGCCTGAAATTGGACACAATTGGGACTAACTAATGCTGTGCTGAAAATCAGTTGTTGAAGAAGCAAACAGGATTCCTCTCTGCTCCGAAACAGCTAAAGATGTCTGGAAAACTAAACAGAACAAAGCAGGACAGCAATAAGACAGCTGCACAGAGAGGTTATGTAGGAAACATCAATTTAGATATTCAGATTAGAGATGGATGTTTGCCACAAAGTTTTGATCAGGATTCAGACATGGTGTGAGTAAGTTTTCAGTGTGACAAGACCTACGAGGGCTGGGCAGTATTCAGCTCCTGACTTTTCCAAAATTTATTTACAATTCAGATCTGAGAGGAGAGCTTGCACCAAGCTTCAGCTCCAGGAAATCAGACATGTCAGTACTAAAAAAAATACCTGCCTTGTACCTCACTTCATCCTCTGCTTTGAGGTCTGTGAGAAAAAGCAGTATGTCAGTATGGATGGTAGTAATAGATAACCCCATGGACAAGAAAAAGAAGGAAGAAATCATACACCCTGACTCTCTGGGTTTGTGTTTTTGCATCTAGGTCATCAGCTTTCAGATGACAATAGAGATCTGGAAAATATAAGCATAATGGCCAACTTTGAGATACTTCAGTCATCTTGATAAAAAGACAAACCAACTACATGTGCATAAGAACCAGCCTCAAATTGAGTTCTTGTTATTTGCAGAAAGAATGACTGAAACACAGTGAACTCTCGTAAAGCAGAAACTCAGCTAAGTGCTGGAGAACAGCTCATCTATATGACATCCTCGTGGTTTCATTTATAGCCTTTGCTAGCGTTCATATCAGGATGGAGCTCTCTGAAATTGAATCTGAACATTTTAATTGAGAAATCCTGGAGACTCATCTTAATCAAAGTTCCCCTTTTGCATGAAAATAGAAACGATTGGCTCTTTCCTGAACAGATTAACCACCTGTGAGTACAGCACTTTGCCATCCTTAACTGATGGTGGTACCTGATCTTGCTTCTACTTGAATGCAGAGTGTGTAATCACAGAGTTTGCTCTCAAGGATGAAACTGAGAAGAATGTCTACTTTTTTTCCAGGCTAAGACCAAAAGATCTGCAGCAGGTGACTGAAGCTCTCTGTTGCAGGTGAATGAAGACATCCCATGAGACTTTTCCATGTCTGAGATTAGAAAGAAGTTCCAGGAGATTCTGTTGGTCACCAGCACACCTGTAATAATAACTCCAATATTAAGTCCGAAATCCATACCTTGTGCAATAGAAAGCATGATTTTCAGATGTTCTCAAAAACACTGAGGTGCTAAAGGGCGCCAGCGGGCCCCTTGAGACTTCCAAAAATCCCACACTGCCATTATGATTGTTGAAAGACAAGGAGGCTGCCAAGGAATTAATGTGTTTTCTTACTTTTGCCACTATGTGTGTAAATACCATATTAGTTTGGAGAGCTTTATCCTTTTTCCCTCTCCTCCATCTCACTCTAATGCTTTGCCAAACTTCACAGTGTCCTTGTGAACAGCCGACTCACTCAGGAACAGCATTCATTTGATGAGAAAAGTGAATCTTTTACTCAGCTTTCTGATTAAATTACATGGAAAGAAATCTAAGTTGCAGCATGAATCCCTGCAGAATAAGGTCCTAATTGCTAAACATGTACGTTGAACGGATTAAATAACAACATACACTTAATCTGATGATAAAAACATAATTATACTTTTGTTGCTGTTGTTAGTTGAGTTAATTATATGGGATATGATATCTACATCTGATAGCCTGCTCTTCCTGCTTTTGGTGAACAAGACAGAAGACCAACCAGTTCCTCAGAGAAGGATCAGGAGCATTTCAAGGTTTTTTCTGTGACTGAGCAAAAAAATGTACGCATCCTTTTTACACCTCCCTCCTAGAACAGATCATAAGAACTGATGAAGGCAAGCACAAAGATACTCTTTTGATTATGTCTGGTCCCAGCCAAAGCCTAGCAGACAACTCTGTTTTCTTGCCTTGCTGTGTGGTTTTCTCTTCCAGGAAGGGACAGGCTCAGTCTTGCATGTACATAAGCCTGAGCTTCCTCTAGCACCAACAACCATGGTGTTGTTCTCAGTCTACTAAACATGATAGCCCAACTCTTACCAGATGCAGCATGGCCAGAGTTTTTCATCTGGTTACTGCAAGTAATCCTACAAAGGAAGGTGGAAGAGGTGATTATGGGAGCAGATAAGGAATAGGGGAAGCAAACATCAGTTTCTAACATGTTTTCCAGAAGGAGACTCCTATAGTAACAGCAAGAAATACACTGCAGCTGCAGCAAAGTTTCTCAAAGACCTTACTTCTTTTTGCAGGCAACATGCTTTTAGTGCTGTATATTTATTGACCTATGAGAAACCAGATCTTTTCTACTTTTGAATGACTATTTTTACCTGAATCATGCGGTTTCGAAAATCACATACCTGAGGTCCTGAAGAATCTAAGCAGAGCAAAACATTTTCTCTGGGAACAACAGATCAAAGACTCATTGCTTTACGGAGCTTGCCTTCTAATTGTCTACTGGTTCATACAGACCAAATCTGCCACTCTTTTTACCACAGCATCTCTGATAGGAGTCTTTGGTGACTTAGGTCCAAAGGATTCCACAAAGACTGAAGCATCTTTGGCCCAGTGTCTTAAAATGATTTCCTTCAGTTGCAGGAGAATTTAAAATTTCAGTCCAACATTTTCAACACAAGCTAAATTAATTTGAGGCATGGCTGTTAAATATATTTCTCTCTTTAAACACTACTGAGAGCACAACAGAACAGCTGCAAAGAGACACATTTCACTTAGATTTGGAAGTCATGCATGTACAGTTGGCTAGACTGAACTAAGCTCTTCATTAATAAAAGTGTAAACTCAATAGAGAATTCAAGAATCAAGCTGAGGCATATTTGCTTTTACACCAACTATTCAAAGAAGCAGATTATTTGACAAGAGAAGCATGTCTTTTCCCATTCCAGAAGCTGACTTCATTTTTTCCTAATCATCATAGCTGAAATGAATCAATTTGAAATCTTGACAGATTATTTTATGTACGTAAAAATGCGTTTTACAAACAACATCAGAATTAGAGAGATCATGCAACCAACTGTTGAGAAGCATTTTTTTTAAGGATAATAAAATATCAACTTTTTAAAACACAAATATGTTTTACTTTCATGTTCTCTTCAGAGAAACTGAGAGTTCAGCAAAATTTAAAATGGAATCAGTAGTAAAAGTGCTGTAACTTACATTACTATAACACAAAATGAATATGAAAGAGGTAGGATTCATTCTGCTTCTGTGCATAAAGCTATCGTCAAAACAGACTGAGACTTTCAATAGGGACAGAGTATTCTCTCCCTGCTCACCATGGGATTTCCATTTTGCTTCAGGAGTCAAGACATTGAACTAGACAGGGAACAGACCTGATCTGATCAATTCCAACATTCTGCTAGAACAAAATGGATCTCACAGTAAAACAAATAGTGCTACCTGCCATTTGGTTACATACTCCATCTGTTGCTACACAATGGAGTGCATTTCATAAGAAGTTATTTAATTTTGCTTACTTTCTGTGCTGTTTTCCTCATTTATTCCATGTTGACAGAACTTTGGATTGGATTCCACCAGTTGTAACAAGCTAGAATACTGGCTCAATCACAAAAGCAAAACAAAACCAAAACCCCACCACACTGACACTATTTTGTTGGGTATTTCACTTGATTTGTAGCATATTGTGGGAGTACTGGAGAAAAGGAATTGTACGATTCAAGTAGTAACTAATTAAATAGTTTGGGCCAAGATAAAATGCAGAAACACAGATCAGTATCTTCCCCTACATGATAGTTATTTTCTACATCTAAGAGTTGTTTGGTGCAGTCGCCTGCTAATGGTGCATATAAACCCATAAAGAAAGTCTGGTAAAACTTGCTTTGATCCTGCTAAGAGATCATTGCCTTAGAAACATTATGTCACTGAGCATACATTTAGATGGAAGGCATGCCTCTTGGTCAAAAGTGATTCGACACAGGACAGACAGAAACGCTGCTCAGGGAAGGGTCTATGAGTCAGTGAGCACTTTAAAGTGTTTACGGTAACTCATACTTCACCAAAAACGTGGGCTAGCACAAAGTCAGAGGCAAGTTGGAGAAACTGAAAGTTAAGAGAACACCAAAGAAATAACAAAACAGGAAACTGAAATAGGAAATGGGCCTGGGAGGAAGTTCTGGACATCTCTGGTCCAGTCATTTGCCAAAAGCAGGATTATTGCCCACAGTAGGCGAGGTCAGTCATGGCTTTGTCTGTATGAGTCAAAAAACCCACCGGCAATGAAGATATCAGTCATGGGTTGACCTGCCCAGTGCTGCACCACATTTCAAGTATAAAAGCTATTGTTTAGTATCCTTTCCAGTCGAAAAGTTATCCTACTCAGTTTATTCTGCCTGAATGCTTTTTTCCTTTATAGCCTTATATGCCTATGTCCTGATGTCTGTTGCATCAGGCTTCCTCCTCTCCCTCTACCCTTACATTCCCACAGACAGGAAAACAACTGCAAATGAAGCAGGAAAGACAATGCCTTCAGCTAAGCACCCCAAACACGAGCTGATTCCAATAGGCATCGGCCTTCTACACCAAGACTTCGGCTGGGATGACTCTTTGACTTATGCCACCCAGCCCCACCTTTGGTTCAGGGGGTATCTGCACCCACTCATTTATTTGAGGACAGTTTGGTATGTGACAGATGAGAAGACAATAAAAAGTTTACAAATGGCATCCTGGAAAGACTGTAGCCTTCAAGGCTAAACTTTGTACTACAGACTGCTCAAACTGAAATTCCTGTTTCCAGCAGTGGTTGGTGTGGGGGTATGGAACTAACTGTGCTACAAGCAGAGAGATTTCTCTAAGATCTTAAGCCTATCTTGGACTAAAACATTCCATTTTCCAAAACTTTTTTACCCAGAATCTTTCCTATGTTAGTAATCTTTTTGCTTTGGAGCCAGACAGCTGGCTTTCATGGTGTAAAAGTCCTGTATTATCGAAAAATACTGAAGAAAGACTTCAGGGTGAGGAAGAGTGAAGAAACTTGGGGCAGTTTTCGTTGAAATGTGCTGAACATCTGCAATGGTATTTAGATATTTTCTTGGAGACTGGAGACTGACTTCTGCTGTTTAAGCTCACATTAAGTCTTTTGTGTGACCTCAGTTTCCAATATAACTGGGCCACAAGTATCAATGTTTCACCTAGTCCCTACCACTTCACAATGTGAGGACTTTCCACCGGAAACCCTACAGTTTCAGACCTACAGTTCTTACTTACTGTGACCCTGCCAATCCTTGGTGTTGGACCCCAAGTCACAAGGTAACCTCAACTGCTCAGCTCTTCTCCAGGGAGGTTGGGTGTTTGCAAGGGAGGGAGACAGCTGTTTTCCTTCCCATAGCAACTCCTGCAAAGCCTTTGCACCAGTGTGAATAAGAAGGCAAAATCTTTGCATGGGGAGCATTCAGGCAATGCACTTCTAGGCCAAAAGAAAATGCCAGCAGTCAGCTAGCAATAATGTGGCAAACATTTACCCAGACTTCTTAAGAAAAGGAAGGACAATGACCCTGGGAATGCAGTGTGTGCAAAAAAACAGTTGTCCCACGGCACAAATGCTTCGTGTGGCGCCCAGGGCTCCCAGTTACGAGAAAGGGAATTGACTGGCAAGGCAGACAAGTGATGTGAGTAAAAGATCACGTTAGCAACTATTTCCTTTGCCTCTTCCCTTCCACCCCCTTGTTGTATTTCAATTCAGCACAGGAATATCAAGGCAGATGATCCAGTCTCAGAAATCAAAAATTGTGGTGAATGGGGTAATGCAACTGTAATGCTCCACAAATCATCCCAAGGTCTTTCATTATATCAGTTATGTAATTCCTGTTAGTGATGTACCACTGAGCAACCCTTTCTCTTAAATTGGTGGAAGTGCAGGTTAGCTCTGGGCTATAACATACAATGCGCAAATGATTTTTAGGTCTCTCTCATGAGCGAGTATTTCCAGAGACCACTGAAAAAGGGCAACATCTAACATCCTAGATCACATTATTTTTTCTTCTTTTCCTCTGTAAACACAGGATAAAGAATTGAGTATTTTAACAGAGAAATATTTTGACTCCTATGGTACAAAGTGGAAGCATGCAAAGCTATTGGGTGATCAAAGCTTTCATGCTGTTTAACATCATACACATTCAGTTGAGATCCAGTTCCAGTACAACCAAAAAGCTACTTAAACTGGAAAAAGGATCTGATTAAAACACACCCAGAAAAACACCTCTGACATCTTCTGAATGGGCATTTATAAATATATTTAACAAATAAAGATTCCAAGACAGCACCATATGCACCATTTTAAGTTTTCAATTGAGAAAGACTAAAAAAAAATAATGCCATCTTACTGGATGTATGTTTGACTCCAGTTAACAACTGGATGTATGTTCGACTCCAGCAACAACGGGACCCTGCACAACGGCAGTGCGGGATCCAGCAGGCCATCAGACATTTAAGTATACAGCATCCCTACTCATGAAGTGACTTAGGAGTTGATAATCCAAATACCTGCCTGTCTCCATCTATTTTGATCTTTCAAGACAGCCTGCAAAATTCCTTCATTTCTATGTTTGGGTTCAGAAGGAATCAGCAGACCTTGGCAGTATGCCCTTGACCTCTAATGGACGTTGGGCTGGTGGATATTCAAGGCATTCTTTCATAGACCTGAGACCTGTGTGAGCTAAAGGCATTCACTCCTTTCACTCCACTGCCCCCTTTTACTCTCCCTGCCTCGTAAATCTGAAATTCCTTGCAAAATAGGGGAGGAAAGGGTGCAGAATGGAAAACATGCTCTTTCCTCCCTCCCAGAGCTGTCGATTGCAGCACCCAACACTTGTACAAAACTACCATCAGAGCACCCAATACAAAACCACACACACGTGAGCGCACACTCTTAAAAAGTTTTTATTAATTTTCATTGTTTTTTTTTTTTTAAAAAACAAACCCGTCAGTGCAACAGTTCAGTATCCCCTTCCTATCCCCCATCAGTAAGCAGTAATTTTAAAATGAGGAAATACCGAGTGCTGAAGCCAATGGGTTAGCATTTTGCTATTATTTCCTTCTGTCAAACTCTGAAAAAGTCCTCTGTATAAATTAAACAATGAAAAAAAAAATGTTATTTTCAATTCTATGTCATTACAGTCAACAGAATCATAACAATGCATCTAAAATGTGTGACCACAATATATCAGGTATACATTTTTGGGAAAAGAAAAAAGGAAAAAAAAAATATGACATTCTAGACTTGTTAAAATGATAATGGTCCCATATTTTTTATTAACAGGTTAGCAAAACAAAATCCAATGGATTACAATATTTACATGTTATTTGAAAAATTAAGTAGTGATAAAAGCATGTCACAATCATTATTTCTTTTTTTTCTTTTTTTTTTCTTTTTTTTTTTTTTTTTTTCCCATTTTTGGTAACCATTACAAACAACCAATCCAGGTATGGAACTGTTTAAATACATTTGAAATGAGGCCAATTAAAAAACAAATACAGACACAAAATGTATTTATACTTGCCCCTCCAATGTTTTTTCCATGGCCTTCCCTCCCTACTTTGAAAAAGAAAACAAAAAAACCCCAACAAAAGAATTCAAAAGTATCCCCCTAACACACAACTGATGAATCCCCAAAAGCAAAACACCATGCTTCTCAAGTAGCACTTATTCCACAAATGCAACATTTTTGCCATCAATTTATGTGAAGCTCTCTAGGACACCCTTTCCTCAGCAGCTTCCTATTTTCCCCCCTCCCCCTCCCCCAGATCCCCCCAAAAACAAAAAAAACAAACAAAGACACATGCATTTCTAAAACTAGGTTTCAGTCAAGTACTTTCTACTTTTTGGAAAGAAACTTTTTTTTTTCCTTTTTTTTTTTTTTGTTTTGTTTTTTTGTTTTTTTGTTTTTGTTCACAACCATAACATACCATGGGCACCAGATCCTGTATTCATTGCTCAGGCAAAACTCCTTTTAAGTTTGGTAGGCTTTCCACCCAAGAAGTGGTGCAGGATCAGCCACTTAGGTATGCAGGTACCTATTCATTCTACGCTGCTCCCCTCACGCTAAAAGCTAAGGAGGAGGGGAAAAACTTAGCAACTCCATCTTGAATCGAGTAAAAGTAGTTCTTCAGGCTCAATGTCGTATGTAACTATTTCACCTCCGCTTGCAAAAAGATGTGTTAACAGACACCCCTCCCTCCCACCACATCAGAACAAAAAGAAACACACACACCACAGACGGAAGAAAAAAAGGCAGCCAATCTTAACGAAAAGTTACTGGTGTGAGACTGATAGATGTTAGTATGACAAGCAACAGAATGGTTATGAGGACCTATGTGTTTGGCCCGCGAGCTGCATAGCTGTGCCGTAAGTTTGGTTCTTTAGTTTTTTAAAAAAAAGTTAAAACTTCTTTGTTATTTCCATGTTTAAAATTAACAACACAACAACAGCAACAACAAAAAGTTCTATTCACAAGATCTAGTCTCCTTTCCCTGTCCCCCCCCCCTCAAAAAAGAAATACTCGCTTTACATGAGAAACTTAATTGTGCTGTATTTGTAACACCTCAAAGACTGATAGAAAATAAACGTGGCAAACAAAACTGCACAATCAGTCACATGAAATCTATCAAATCCTAAAATTATAACTGAATACTAACAAACAGCTTACCTGGAATAAAGGATGACAATTCACAAACAGTTATCTAGGAATTAAAGTCTCTCTTTTTTTTTGTTTTTTTTTTTACTAAAATAATTAAAAAAATCACAGTATTTTAAGAAATAAAACCCACACTGGGATTTTAAGCACAATTTGTTTTGCTTTCTTTAAAACTTTTTTTCTTCCTCCATTCACCAACTTGCCCAGCAGTCTCTCTACATTTAACCACAACAACAACAGGTAGTACTGACAAATGCAGAGATCTCCCTTGGTTAATTCTGAGGTACTAGGAAACAGGTGACTGTTTTAAGCAAAGCAGTTTCTGTTTTGTTTTTGTTCTCTTTTTTTTTTTTCCTCTTTTTTTTTTTTCTTTTCTAAAGCAGTTACATTTCAGTCTGGAAAAGCGTTATGTATTAAAACTAGAAAAACGCACACAAATTTGTGCGTTGAAGAGTTGTCCCCCTCCCACTTCTTCCATGCTCACGACGCTTCCATTCACAAACAATCCAAGTCTCCACTGCAAAGCATGATGTGTAATGTAGGAATACCGGGAGTTGCTTCATTAGTCCAAGATGAATGTAACTTCCCATCGTCATAATCCAGGAGAAGAGATGCAGTGATGTAATGGAGCCACTTATTCCATCACTTAAATAACTTTAATATACACACACTCACACGGGTACCAGTGCTTTGAAAATAGATCATTCAGTCCTAAAAGCAGCTTTATTTCTTCCTTCTGCCCACCCCACCCACCCACCTCACCCCATTCATCACTGTTCAAGTACGTTGAATAGAATCACACCAAATGCTTATTCGTTTTTGGCCTCTGAGTTGTCTTGGAGAGGTTTGTCAGCAGCTACCATGCTGATTGCTGTTTCACTGTTGTGGGAATAGTCCACTACCATTTTCTCAATGCCTTCTTTCTCTTCTGGCAGTGTGCTAACAGTTTCTTCTATGTCCTCCTTTGGCTGGCTGTCCTCACTGGTCCTGTGCTTGTTTTCGTTTAGTGCCCTGGAAAGCCAAGCAGCAGAAAACAAACACAGTCAATGTGGAGAACAGCAAAGCTAATTTGTGCATATCACACAAGGGGGAAAAACAGTACACTTCCTAAAAACACAGATGCAAGCAGCCCCACCATTGCCACCTCACACTCAAAAGGAGAGGCAATGGAATGAATGCACCGGTAGGACCTATAATATCCTAGCTTTGAAATCAAATCTTTGCTTGTTCTATAATGGGACTGATATGAGGTAAGAGGGAAGAACCCCAACTGTAACTTTTAAAAATGCATTCCCCTTTCCCCAGTCCCTTGTAAACAATACTTACAGGCACCAATCAAAGGCACAAGGAAGAGAGTACTTTTCCCAAAGAGTTAGTAATCCAATGGACTATTTTATAAGTTGAAACATTTCAAGTACTGATATTTAGGAAAACAAGATTAAGGAAAATGTAAGTAATATTTCCCATCCCATCACAGTTAACCGACAATATTGTATTCAACTGTCTTCCACATGTCAGGAACCTCAAATGAAATCTACTCTTTGAAGAGCAACCCTGTCCAGCAAAAAAGATCTCTGCTACCAATGAGATCTTCCATCAAAAAAAGGAAAATTATTTCTTCAGAGATGTCTATCTTATCTGTGATGCGTAGCATCCCACACTGCAAACTTCTATACAAAAGCAAAGATTTTCTCTATGAAGAGGAACTAGTGAAGTTCACAATGTACATTTTAGGATTAAAGATCCTTGAAGATTTTCTTCCCTTGATGACATTTCTCTGCACATATGTGTTATGCAAGTTTAGATGCGAGCATGAGATATAAAAATAAAGGGGGGAAAAAAACCCTGAACATTTCCTTCCTAGAACATCCCATGTAATTTTCTGCCATTTTTATACTGCTCTGCTGGCTGGCAAGATCAACTTACACTTAGGTAAAAGTTAATCCTGGACAAGTGGTATTAACCCTGGGACAATCTCAAGTTTTAGAATCACAGTTAAACCCTACAATCTACAGCCACCCCAGGCATCAGTGTTAAAAAGGATGAACAGGAACTTCCCATGTAGAAACATCTGATGACTGTGTCCACACCTGTGATAACAGAATTGTTCTTTATAGAATTGTGTTTGCCTTCATCACAGGGCTTTTTCGTGAGGTAAGGAATAGGGTGGGGAGAATCCAGAGTGATCTATGTTACCTTTGGTTGTCTTTCAAAGGAATGCAAACCAACTTACATGCCATGTCTCAGCACATGTCGCTCCCACTCAGAGCCTTCTGTAAATGATCGGCCACAGAACTCACACGGGAAGCGTTTCTCTGGAGCACCACTCTCAGGAAACATCATGGGATCTGGAAAAAAAGACAACACGGCCCATGAATCCAGAAGAGGCAGGACAAAAAGGAACCACTATGATCCTACTCTGATCCCCTCTGCTGCACCTTCTCATCCCTGAGAAACAAAAGGACTTACCTATCAAATAACTGTAACTCCCCCAAAGCAAAGCAACAGAGCAAGTGACAAATCACAGGATCATAGAATCACAGACTGGTTTGGGTTGGAAGGAACCTTAAAGTTTACGCAGTTGCAACCCCTGCCACAGGCAGGGACGCCTCCCACTAGACCAGGTTGCTCAAAGCCCCCTCCAATGTGGCCTTGAACACTGTCAGGGATGGGGCAGCCACAGCTTCTCTGGGCAACCTGTGCCAGTGCCTCACCACCATCTCAGTAAAGAATTTCTTCCTAATGTCTAACCTAAATCTACCCTCCTTCATTTTAAAGCCATTCCTCCTTGTCCTAGCATTACTTGCTCTTATAAAAAGTTCTTCCCCACCTTTCTTGTAGGCCCCCTTTCCGAAGTCTTAAAACATATCTGCAAATAAGGGTAACAAGTTTCTACTCCCTGTTCTCGTATTTCAACAAATGGCATGACTGTGGAGTTTTAATTCATCAAACCTGGTAAGCTTAGGCCTAAAATGCCTTGAAAGCAAAATAAAAACACCAAGCCTTTCTATAATTTTTAAATTGGTAGTAAAACTTTAGGAAACAAAGTCTTCCTACATGTGCTCCTTATGATAAGTAGATATTCCTTCATCACAAAATCTCATGGGTTAAGTTCTAAATCTTAACTGCATAGGTGTTTCAACCCATCCTAATCTTTTATACAAAGTGCTTGGGGCCTCACTTGTAGAAGTCTCAAGCACGTAGTAATACAAGTGAAGTCACCGGCAGCTCTGGGAGCGGTATTTCTGAAAGCCAAGCTCTATGTGAATGCAGCCAGCTTTAACAAAAGATGAAACATTTTCTCACAAATTAAGAAGATCACCACACAAGCCATTAAAAATAATTGCATGGACTATCTCACTTGATTCTTCTGCTGGAAATGAGACAGCACCATCTGCTCAGAGCATTAATTCCTTAGCAGGGATTATCTCGAGCAAGAAATCAACAGAATGTCTTTCTGACTCCTCCCAAACTATATAATAAAAGGGATTTTGCTTCATTTTGGTTTTGATCTCCACTCACTTGATTTCTTCACTCTCAGATGTAATCTGTTCAAGATCAGCCTATGCACTTAAAATGCCCACACATTCCCTATTATCTGTATGATAATGCTGTAAATGTATTTTTGGGACACACTTCTCGTTAGTTAACTTTTATTAATGTTCTATATGAAATGCTTCTTATAATATTTTTTTTTGCCTCTTCCCCCTGAAAGGAAAAGGAAAAACAACCCTTTGTATTTCTTTCTGTCAGTGATTTATTATGTGGTTATCACAAAGCAAGGTGCTGTGTCAAGAGGAAGACCAGAAAGTAAGTTCAGGTTACATATGCATTTTAATACCTTATGTGTGATGTAAATTTATAAACACACAGCCACACACAGACTAGTCATGGTACGGGGACAAATATTTACGGAGGGTAAAAGTTTTAAAAGCAAATGCTGTTGTTCTGTGTAAGATTAGTACAGTAAACAATAAAAAGTTTATTCTGGATCTCTGTAGAAAGTTGATATGCAACATAGAGGCTACTCTGCTCAAACAGGCAGCTGGGGTTGGTCAGCCTGAAGAAGAGAAGGTTCTGGGGAGACCCTGTTGTGGCCTTTCAGTTCTTAAAGGGCCTTCTAGGAAAGACAGACTTTTTATCAGAGTCTGTAGTGACAGGACAAGGGCTAATGGTTTTAAAGTGAAAGAGAGTAGATTTAGATTGGACACAGTGAAGAAATTTTCTAATATGAAGGTGCTGAGGTACTGGAACAGTTCCACAGATAATGTGTGTATGTCCCATCAATAGGTAGTCAGATTGGATGAGTCTTTCAGCAACTGGATCTAGTGAAAGATGGCTTTGCCCATGTCAGGGGGATTGATCTTTAAAGGTCCCTTCAACCAAAACCAGTCCATGATTTATACTTGCAATTCCCATTAAGATTAGCAAGTGCTACTCTAGTAAATTCAGTTCCTCTTCAGAAAACACCGTATTGTTCACTCTACTTCCCAATCAGTTTTAACAGAATCATAGAATGCTCTGGGTTGGAAAGGACCTGAAGATCATCTAGTTCCAACCCCACTGCCATGGGCAGGGATGCCTCACACTCGACCATGTCGCCCAAGGCTCTGTGCAACCTGGCCTTGAACACTGCCAGGGATGGAGCACTTACCACTTCCTTGGGCAACCTGTTCCAGTGTCTCACCACCATCACAGTAGAGAACTTCTTCCTTATATCCAGTCTGAACTTCCCCTGTTTAAGTTTAAAAACAGTGTTTTAGTTTTGTTTCTAGGGATGTGAATTTCAACTGCTTCTCTGGAGGACCGTTAAGAACTGCTCTTCTGTGGAGCCTGCAGAAGAGAGGTAACAGACTGCTCAGACACCTAACCTCTCTGCAGTTTTCCTGCATCACACACACAAGCACTCATGGACATTTATTTTTGTCTACTGTGGAAAAACACCTCTCGATTCCACTTTCTGCCAAGACCAAGACATAAAGGTCAGTAAAGACAAACAGTCCCTCTAGGCTGCAGTTCTACCAGGAAGAGCTGTTCTTTCCATGCTGTATGCCAGACACTCTCTTTCCCCCCCCCTCATCTTCTTCCACCCTAGTCAATATATTTTCTACTATCCTTTATTAACAGACAACAACTCCCTTCGTTTCCCATCCAAGACAGCAGTTCAGCTTTGCTGAACTCTGCTGTTCACATGGGCAACAGCACTTTGGTTCACTGTCCAACAGCCCATTTGGAGAAGCAATACATTCTTCTTTGCACCTTCAGTACTGCACATACCAGCCTCAAGTCAAAGTGCTGAATCTAGGCAGCTGCTTGATTCATGGGAAGAAATCCTGGTTCTGACAGTCACAGACTTCAGAGAGGTCAGACAGTATTGGCTTCCAAATACTCAGAGCACACAGAGGCACTCTCAGCAAATCCCACTTCCTGTTAACACCACAAAGGCTAGAATTGCCAAAAGCACCCAAGTGGCATACAGGATTACACAATTTGATGTGGTTTGAAAGCTGTGAAAGCATTAGCCACTGTGACAGGCTATATTTAAAACCATAGTTCTGGTCCTCTGCTAACAGGGCAAACCATTTCTGTGTTAAATCCATCTTCCTAGAATCCACAGGGAGACGTCAGCACACAACTCAGCATTCAGCAACCACCACACCTTCAGTTCCTGTCTCACTGGGACGTTGCTTGGAAGTGTACCTTGCATCTTGCACCTTTGGTAGTAATACATAACTTTTCTAGAAAAATACAGTCAATACATCTGGATATTTTCTAAATACCTTTGCTGTAGCAGAGAGAAAGGCTTTCTGCGTTTTCTGCCTATTTTAGTGTAATGTATTGCACATGGCACCAAATTAAAAGGGATTAAAACTAACAGTTGTGAAACACTGACCCTACAGGCCAGTCAGGAAAGAGTATCTGCAAATCAATACAGAAATACACATGATTTTTTTAGGCTGATCATTAGAACAAGCATGCAGAAATCATTTTAGCTAGTTACAGACCAATAAAGCACAGACACAGGTGGAAAGAGTACAAAATAAAAAATAGTATTAAGACACTATCCCTTATTCCTTAATTATTGACCATATGAAACAGGGGGATAACACTTAGCTATTATCCTTGCAAATTTAAATTTCTAGCAGGAAATTCTAAAGGAAATTTAAACACTGAACTTCACCTTGGGCTGTCCCACTCCCCATGGTGCATTTTACAGGGATTTGCAAGGCTTGGCAGATAGCACCTTCTTCCCCTTGATCTGGATACCATGGCTTCCAAGGTCACCTCAGCACCTGTGCTTGTATGTAATGCTAAGGTAATCCTCACAAGGACAGCTTGACTCTTCATCCCCTGCTAGCTGTGGGTCTATACAAAACATTAATCAGCCTGCTACACCTGCAGCTAAGGTCCTTTAGTCAAATCGTTACACAATCACTGTTCAGATCATGAAGCAATGGGGGTCGAAGCTGTCCCTGAACAGACATCCAAGCATGCTTCCACAAGAGTTACTAATGTTGAACTTTGAAATGTGTATAGAACAAACATTCCTTTAGGTCCTTCTCTGATTTTTCTGCTGCTCCACCTGAGATCTTGTGAAGGATATTCTTCACAGAAACATAAATTGTTGCCTACCCAACTCACTTCCTTTCTCATTTAGGTAAAACCTATCACTAACCACTCTTGAAGTCAAGTGCTAGTGGTAAGTGCAGATTGAATTTATGCTGCAGGGATGCTAAACAAAAGCCAAGATGCTGGGGTCTTGCTATTAAAAGGGAAGAAGCATGACCTGATCCCTCCTATTCTGTAAACAACCTGTGAATTCAGAAATGTCAATTCTTCAACATCTGTAAAGATGTAGGGAGATACACTTTGTCAGCTTGAAAGCTGAAAATTCAGGAGGAAGAAGATAAACGTGGTAGCATACCTTTAGTTAAAATACATAGAACATGGCTGACTGCCTGCATCAGAATCAAGAGGGTGAGTGACTCCAGGAACCTGACATGCAGACATTGAAGGGCTAAAGATGTTAAAGACTTGTGAGCACACTGCATTTAGCTGATGAACTGCATTTAACTGATGAACTGTGCACTAGAGCAGGCTAGACAACACACAGTTTACAACAGATCCTGCAATAACCTGGTTTTCAAGGGGGAAGGTTGTTGGAAGGGAAAGTCAAGAAACCCTTAGTTTAAAAGGATTCAATTTACAGAGGACTTTCCCCCTGCTAATCTAACTTTGACCAAATCAAAAGCATTAGCAAGCACATGGCCTAGCCTTGCTGAAGTCAGTGTGATTAGTCTTAGGTATGAACTTAGGCACATATTTGAACACACAATGGTACAGGGCATGCATGGAAGTGCCCTGGCTCCAGATCTGCCAACTGCAGCAACTGCAACAGGACTGACTCTGTCTGACAAGGAAAGCTGGGCACAGTTAATAACAGCCCATTAAAAAAGTTTGGGCATGACCCCTTTCAGCCTTCACTTGAACAATGTTGAGTGAAAAGCTGACAATTTGTTACCAAAACAGAATCTGACAGACCACTAAAATACTCCACTTACGTAGTTTTCCAGGCTCTTATAGATGTTATCTGCATGGGCACATAAATCACAGATGCTATCTGTGTTTTCTCATAGTACATATTTTCTTAAGAGACAGATAACTTGCAATAAGGATTAGAAACATGAGAGGAGCAGTGTCTTCACAAAAGCCCCATTCTGCTCCTGCTGCCATGCCTGCATGGGTCTACAGGAATGTGTTGTAGAGTCAACAGCTGACCTTGCTTGGTGAGACTGGTAGGGCATGTTGGAGTGAAAAAAAAAAAAAGCCAAACCAAAAAAAGCTGTACTGACCTCTCTCTTCAGTCTTGGGGCTTAACTCTTCTTCTTCTTTTTCTTCTTCATCACTGCTGGAGCTCTCTATTTTCCCCTTCATTTGTTCCAACTGGTCCAAGTTAACACGTCCAACCAGCTCAAAATTACGACTCACCTTTGTATAAGGTATAAAGATACACTTTTTTCAGCAATCAGCACAATCCTCAGCTGTTCAGAAAAATCATCGCATATGTAAAACAAAACAGAGTACACCCCAAAGCCTGATCAGTTAGAGGTGACATGCAGTCACCTGCTCAAATTAACACTCTTTTTTTTTTCTTCTTCTTTTGCTGCTTATTCTGCATTTCTCATTTTTGGTTTTCAAAAATCAATGACATCCAGCAAACACACCCCCCCTCATTTTTTCATGGTTCTGATGCATGAAAATTCAAGAAATGCAAAACACTTTTAAGTTTCATCCCTTTTTTATGGCATCATTCAACCACTGTGATCAAACACTACTATTGTACATCCACACTGAAGGAAAATTTTTTGTGACTGGTTCATTCAGCTTCATTCATGAGAAAGATGGGTCTTTTACTAAGCACATGGCTGCTGTGTGCCACATACACTTTCACTCATTAATAACAGATTAATTTTTGTTACGAAGGGCTGGCTGCAAAGTGCTTTGCAAACTGATACACAGGCTATAATGGGAACACTTCACCCAGCAGTCAAATTCAGCTAACCCTAGGGTGAAACGCATCAGCTACTTAACAGCTCACAGCAGCAGCATGAAAGGAGCAGCTTAGGGCTCAGAAGTCAGGAACTCCACCACATCCAAGAGAAACAGCAGAGGAGCAGTTGAGATTTACAGCAGAGGCAGAGAGCATGGAGCATGACCAGGACACTAGGGCTAATACTTGTTGGATGACAAGCGCCCTCTGAGCTCATTGATCACTGCTGGGAAGGATTTTGGATTCATGTTTCATGCAAAGAGACAGCACTCCAGCAGCACAGGCACTGAGCCACAGAGGCAGACAGGATGGAAATGGAGTGCAGTACAACGCCTCTTGCAAGATGCTGAATGAAATATCAACACTCACTGCCCATTTTTTATCCCTCTGTGGGAAAGCGAATGTGAATGAACATAAGGACCATGTGAATCAGACTGTAGTATATCTCCAAACAGCAAACTACCCTGGTGTGCAGACTCCTAGTACTACTCCATACAGGCAGCTGTGACGAGGTTCTCTTGACTTACAACATTACCCACTGAGATATAAACAAACACGACCACATGCAAGGCATTTAATTCAAACCAGCTCATCCACAGGAACTCTTTAAAGTGCAATATATCACTTAGGTATCTAAGCCCAGAACATGGACACAAATTAGTGTGATATAAATTACCAAAGAGAAATGGAGAAAAGATATCCTGAACTACAAAACTCCATCACCGCACATTCAGATTGGAAGGGAGAGCCAAGTAAGGGAATAATTTTCCTAGTCTGATGTACTGTGTCAAAAGAATGAGGAATAGTGCCTCCTCGATGTGACAGGTGCCTTACTGTGGTGACTAGGAGGCGTGGAACATCTCATGTGAATTGCAGAAGACTCTCCAGAAGTAGTAAAGATGAGGGCAGATAAGGACAGCAGGTCAGCATAAGTTTACAGAGTCCATTTTTATAAGACAGCCAAATACTTTTCAAGCATTACAAGTTTTGCTGGGAATTCTGATGCTAATTATGTCAATATAAATGTATTTGGCTGTGTCATTCAAGTCAATGAAATAGGAGTGAGTTTTTAGGGAGGTACTAGGCAGCTCAGCTCCCTCCAACAGGTGGAAATATGACAAGGAAGCAGTCTAACAAATACTCCAAAACACATTTCAGTTCTGTAATTTAAGTGTTTCTCAGCTAAACAGCTTACAGCTACAGAAATTCAAAGCTAACAGTCTGTGGAAAGCCTCTAATGACTTCTCAGAGACTGTACCAGGTTTGCATTCGGGCACCCCACAAAAACTCCAAAGCAGCCTTGACTTAGGACCTGGTTTTACTTGCTGTTTATCTTTCCCTTGTTAAATGTAAACAGGGATGTATTACCCTCTTTGTTATTAAAATATGCATGGCATGTCACTGCTGCTGCAGTTGCCAGAGCAGTCTTATGTTTGGAATCTCCTGCCTTTTAGAGAGGCTGAATCACACAGCCATAATATTGTTTCACAGCTCCCTCCCCCTCCCCCCCCTTAAAATAGACGTAGCATACACAAGAGCCTTTTCCAAATAATCATACTCTGCATACAACACTCTGCTAATTCTGATCAATCTGAACAGCTTTAGAAATCCTGAATTTTGAGTTTCTAAAGAAAAAGAAAGGAATAATAGAAAACAGAGGAAGTGAAGCCCAACATGGAATTAGTTTCCAGGTTTGGGGAGGTAGAAGGGAAAAAATGCAATGTCAAGTTGGCTACTTGAAAGTTTACATGCAAGTAAACTAATAGAGCATTCGCAAAGAGACTGCTACAAGTGAAAACTATCTGGATGTTACCTTGTGCTCATCTCGAAGATGAGCATCCAGCTCCTCTGTGTGTTTGGTCTCATAGTAGCAGAGTTGGCATTTGTAAGGTTTCAGTTCATTGTGCTTCTCTATGTGCTGCTGCAAGCTCTCATCACTGGAGCAGGTAAAAGTACACTTGTCACAGCGGAAAACAACTCCCTGCAAGTACTTCGATAGTTTGGAACGGCAGACTTCAATGGGAACAACCCGCTCTTCTGTAGGGACAGGACAACATTCACTTTACAAACTTTATGAAATACCACCTGTCAACAGTTTGGCACCTACCACCAACCCAAAGTGGAAGATCTGCTGTATGGATATGCAAGACATCTACGAAGGAATGGCAACTAAGCTGGATCAACACAAAAAAAACCAAAATACAACAATTCTTTCTTCAATGACAGGGGTAATCCTCCAAGTCTACAGATGCAGGTATCCTCATAAATGTAACTGCTTATGGGGTGAAGAGGTTGGGAGTGAAGTTCTGGGGGCAAACGAGGCTCCATCTGTGAGTCAGAGTAGCAAAGCCTGGGAATACAAAATCAGCCATAAATCAGGCAGACCAGAAGTCCATTTTGGTTCAGTACTTGACAGCAGCAAGGAATGGCTGCTAGAAACGTAATAAACAGGGAAGCTGCAGGATGCTTCCCAATGCATCACCCTGCTGGCTCTGTAAAAATCAAATCTGGTATCCTCACCATCGCACCTAAATCACCTCTGAAGTCTCTGAGGAAAGAGAGGGTAAGCAAGGCAGCACCTTTTCCTGGAAGAGGCTGTGCAGTTCAGCCAGGGGCAGAAACCTCCCTACACACCCACAGCTTTCAGAAAGCTCTGATTCAAAATTGGCAGGCACGATGCACTGAAAAAGCTCTTGCTGCGTTTTCAAACTCTCCACTTCTCAAACAAAGCACTGACACTCAACAGAGCAGCAATTAATTTCAGTAATTCGATAGAGCCAGAATCCGATGTGCATAACACTTTTACACGGCGGTTCCCCCAGCTGTATGCACAAGAGAAACCCCAAATTTGATCCTTCAGCTAAGGGTCACCAGAAAAACCTCGTTTATCGACTTCTGTTACTCAACTGACCTTTTGAACTAGAACACAGAAATTTAGTATTGCTGCTCCTTATGGACTGCAGATTAAAGGAGGAGTTTGATCCCCCTCATGCAGGTTCATCCCTAACGACAGATTAAAACAAACAAATGGAAAAAACAGGCCTGAATCCCAGACATGGAGGCTAGTGGAATGTGAGACACAGCAATCCACATATGGATCTGAGTCAATGAGCTCTCATCTTTAGTGAGGAAGGCAGTATCATCTCCAAGGACAACTACAGAAATACAAACTTCCTCAGGGTTTCTGGAAGGTGGCAAAAGCTCCATTGTTCATTCACTTTTGGCCAATTCACCTGTCACCGCTGCTCACAAGACTTTTACTACAGCCCAACAAAATATTCCATCTTGCTCAACTTCTCCTGAACACAAAAGCTGTCCTATCTTGTAACTTCCTCCTTGGTTACTTCAAAAAGTGGAAGTTTTCCCCAAAGCTATACCTTTGAAAAAAACTGTGGAGTTGTAATTCTTTTCTAAACCAACAACAGTTTCTCTAGCCATAAAGACATCAAGTTGTGGCTGTTCAGGGTGGTAAAACAGGAGGGGAGAATAGGGTCTAAGAGACAAGAGAATTTAAAGCTATGATTCTGAGGTCATAAGGAGACTTTTTACAAGGTTTTTGCAGCTGTGTGCTTTTGAACTCACTGAAATAAGTGACACAGCTGGCTTCAGAAGTGAAGTTTTCAAAAAGAGAAATACTAATTAATATATTTGAAAATTCACATTTTCTCTAGCACCTGGCACTGATTAAAAAGCCTAAAACATGAGACAGTACAAACCTTTTTATCTACCAGTATGGAGTAATGCAACATTCCTTAATTCAGATTACCAAAACCTATTATCTCACACTCACACCAACACTCCCCAAACCAAAGGCAGCACAAGACAAGAAAAGCAAAGTAAACATAACCAAAAATTCTAACCTGAAGGTGGCTTCTGTAGCCACTTATTAAGAGGGAAATATATACTCTCCATTTCAAGCACACGATGATTCTCCAAGGGTTAGGGGCAACAACTTGGAAGTTATGTAAGAGCCACATACCTGTAAACGTGTCTTTTTACATAGGAGGAACATTAACTATGAATGGATCAAATCCTTCACTCTATTTTTACACACTGCATCACTCCATCTATGTCAAAACTAATGTTCTGGACCACAGCTCAGGGCTCTGCCCTTCTTTTACCAATGTAATGGCTATAAAAAAAGGCAGGCTATCTCAGACTACATTCACCATCCCACAGTGTTTCTTTCAGTGTAAGTTAAATCTTGCCAAAATTGTCTGCTTCAGCTGTCACATACTTAAACACAATGGTAGAGTGGTTTTTAGCTGGATATATGCACTAGAAAGGACTTTGAGGATGGACCCTATTTCTTTTATTACCTGGAAGCTTGATGCCAGAGAAAATCGTTGTCCTTCCCGCAGTTACCTTTGAGATTATCAGCTTTACATTAAAACCTCTTTTACTCTGTTTTACCTCTCCATTATGTCCTTTGCTATCAGCTTTGTTTCAGCAGTACAAAGGCTTGAGATTTGGTTTGTGCAACTGAAGCAACAGCTCTACAAAAGAACAGATCCACAGTTCCACTTACCCAGGAGGCAAGCACCTCCTTGAAATTGGCCAGAAACATCTCGGTACAGGCAGTACAGTTGCCTGAGCTCATGAAGTGGTCTTTCACTTCTGCAACTGGACATTTCCAGAGTCAATTCTAGGCATGATGGAAAAGACCCATACTAGGCTCATCCAGTTCTCCCTCAGCCTGTCTATACGTATTTTAAAGGTCTGTCGGTTTCCACAGGAGCCCTGGCACAGCCGCAAAACAGAGCACACCTCGGCAGCACTTGGAATTGCATGGTCCCCTGTGCAGGGGTTAACTAAATCCTCCACTCCTCTGAAGTGAGCTAATTCTGGAGTATTAGTCTGAAGCTGGGCAAAATTGACACAGCAAAATCTTCAAAGACAGGAAGCAAAAGCTAAAGCATCTGCCAAACTCTTATAACCAAATAAGGCAGCTTTGTAATGTGCTTTCTGAATCACTGACAGGTCATTTTTCCCAGATGTTCCCTCAGAATAGCCCTGCGAGCAGATAGAAACTTAGATGATCTCTGCCAACCTCACTGCTTTAGTACATGAAGGACTTTAAGCTACCAACACTGGAAAGTGGTATGTTACACGGAATTATGATAGTGCTCATCACACCAGGATCTCCTCCAGGAAAAAGATGGCATGCAAAACTTGTGTTTGCTCACCACCAATACCCTACTGTGAAACTCTGCCCAACCTGCGAGCAGGCAGAGTGCCATCCCAACACATGGGTTTGGATTTCGGCAGCCAACAGACCATCTACAAGCATCAAGTGTGATAGCTATGGGCAGGAATCCCAGCCCAGAGAGACCAAACAGCTGTCTCTTCTGAGCTAGCAAGCCTGCAGTTAATAGAACATAGAAATTCCTAATCCTACTTCTAGCTGTCTTTAAAATCAAGACAGGAAAGGTAAAGATAGAAAAGGTGTCTTAAAGAAAAACAAAAATATTTTAATTCTTGCTTTGATCCTAAGAATACTAAAGAGAAAAAATTCAAGCAAGTAATTAAGGGATATTTTGGGGCCTCCACGTTTAGTGATATATATTGTCACAGAGTTTATGATAGCAAGGCCTTTATGGTAACAAGTACATAAGCAGGAAACAACTCTGCACTAATTCAGAGCTGCAGCTTTGGGCAACTTTTGCTAAACAGGTGTTTGATGACTTCTCTAGACAAAAAGCTTAAAAACCATTTTCAAGCTGCACTGTTTCAGCAATGGCTAACTCCGAATTTTACGGTAAATAAATAAGATGCATCATTTAGAAATTAAACAAAAGATACTCAAGGGCTGATGACTTATTCAACATATTTGTCCTTGTGTACAGAGAGACGAAAATTTAATTAAACCAGTCTGAAAGACAAAGGTGCTGTTCAGCAGTCCACTAATCAGATACAGACACATACGCAGATATTGTTACCTCTGTGCAGTACTATATGGTCAATCATGTTGCGTTTGTATTTGGTGTGATATAGGCAAAGAGGACAGCGAAGGTCTTTGGGTCCTTCCTCAGGAACTGCTGAATGCCCAGCTTCCACGTGCATAGTAAAAGCAGATCTGTGAAACAGGAGGGAGAGATGGAAGCAGTCAGAAGAGGTGTGCAGGGAACGATGAAGTGTCATAGCTCTATAAAGGACGTGTTGTGTAAAATGGTACAGATAGCTCTCAGCCTTATCTTCACAGTGCCACATGGTATTTCAGTGGGGCTACTCACATGAGTAACACATGAGCAGAGGTATTTGCAGGCTTGTATCCTCAAGTAACAAACACTGATTCTGACAAGATATTCTTTTGCATGAGTTGCTCTGTAGTCACATTGCTATAGTTAAGATAGCAAAAGAATTCCCATCTTTCATGCTCATTATTAGTCTTCAGGCTGAAATATTCAGTGTACTTTCTCTGGCAAAGATTAAATTTTCAGCAAGTTGAACAAAATCTATCAACTATTCTGGACTTGCAAGGGTGAGGATAGACTTATTTCTGGAGGCAGGTAACATCCGTAACCACCTCTGTCTTTGCAGAAAAAGTCCAAAATCAGTTAAAATGTTAAAATCCAGGTTACAAGACAGACTTGGGTTCACAATAAGTTTGGCTCTGAGTAGTTAAGTTTTAAAGCATCACCTATAAGGATCTGAAAACCCAAGACTAAGAATACCGTACGTATTAATGTGGAGGAATGAATTAATACTCCATAGTATTTTTACACATGCAAAAAAAAAAATCATGCTGGCATTACACTGGCTTCGCACTTAAAAGCTTCAAGAGACATGCAAACAGAGGAAATTAACTGTACACCTATAACCACAAACTCAACAGTGAAAGGAGAGGTGTCTGTGAACTTTGTCATTTTTTCCTAAAGCAGTGGTAAAGCTTGCAAAAGCTAAGGACCTCGCCACACTGAACCAGAGTAATCAGTCTCTCTGAAGTTCTTCAAGACTCTCAGCTTGAACACAAAGCAACTTACTAACACAACTGGCTTTGGGCCCAACCCAATGATCACTGAATTCTACAGGTGTATTTCTATCAACTTCAGTGAATCCTTTCATGCAGTTAAGTTTCTATGGTGAGTTGAAGAGGGGATTGGTACGTGGCTTTTTGCTCGCCTCCCCCTTCTTAAAGACAGAAAACATGCTGTGCTTCTCTAAAAAAGCAAGACTTAATTCCTGAATGAAACATCACCTGAACGAACACTTCTCCATTATGCAACTATGAATGCTTTTAAATATTGCTTAAGATTTATTTCATCCAGGTAGAAGAAAATGGCATTTGCCAGGTATGAACAGATTGAATGGACCCGGCAATTTCTAGATAAATAGCAACCAGGATTGTCTTGGGTTCAGCAGTAGCAGTCATTTTACTATTATAATAGTAAATTACGCCATTAATGTAGCAAAGTAGCGAGAGAGGCTAGAGAAATATAACTACAGGTTCCTCTTCTGTAGATTCTCTCAGGTTCGTGCTCAACATTTTGTTCAACAGAACCACTCCCCTTTATTCAGCCTTACTGCTTACCATCACCAGTCTCCTAAAAACTTAAGAGACCTCAAATGTCAGCTGAAGGTGTTGTGCCTAGGGGTCCAGCATATCAGAAGGAAATGATGAACAGCCCAGGTGCGTATTTTTCCCTTACTGAGCAGCAGCTAAAAACATGCACACACACACACAAACACAGCACTGAGTTTTTAAACTTCGCACATCCAATTGGATTTTCTGAAACGTCTCTATCTGTCATCAAATATGCCAGAGAATACTTTGCATTTAACCTAGATAGATAGCGGGAGAAATAAAATTACATAAGAGAGGTTTCTTCAGAGAGGTGATATAAACTCTCCTGTCTCCCTATGACACCTGACTGTCCCATGCTTCACACTGGTTGCACCAGGAAATGATCTTATTTTTGCAGAGAAATTTTCACAGTTGAGGATAAGGATAACACTCTTATTGTCTCTGCTGAAGAAAAAGTACTACCTATACCATTTCCTTCAGCAAGTAACTTGGTGCCCTGCTGGACCTGCTGTTCTCAAAGAAAGATGGACTTGGGTGATGTGATGGTTGGAGGCTGTCTTGGGCATAGCGGTCATGAAATGATTTGTGTGCAGTTCTGGGAGAAGTAAGGAGAGGGATCAGCAGAACTGTTGCTTTGGGACTTCCAGAGGGCAGACTTTGGCCTGTTCAGGAGCCTGGCTGAGAGAGTTCTTTGGGAAGCAGCCCTGAAGCACAAAGAAGTCTGGGAAGGGTGGGCATTCCTCAAGAAGGAATGCTTAAAAGCACAGGAGCAGGCGTCCCCATGTGCCAAAAGATGAGCCAGCAGGAAAAAGACCAGCCTGCCTGAACAGAGACCTTCGGCTGGGACTCAGGGAGAAAAAACAGAGTTTGTGACCTTTGGAGTAAGGAACAGGAAACTCAAGAGGGCTACAAGGATGTTGTGAGGTTATGCAGTGGGAAAATTAGAAAGGCCAAGGCCCAACTAGAACTAAATGTGCTTACTACCATAAAATGTAATAGAAATATTTCTATAAATGTATTCGAAAAAAAAAAAGGACTAAGGAGAATCTCCATCTTTTACTTGATGCAGGTGGACACACAGTGGTATTGACGAGGAAAAGGCTGAGGTATTTAACACCTTCTTTGCCCCAGTCTTAAATAGGAAGACATAGCTCTTTTCTGGGTACCCTGCCCCCTGAGCTGGCAGACAGGAACGGGAAGGAGAATGAAGGCCCCATAATACAAGGGAAAACGGTCAGTGACCTTCTACACCTTAAACATACACAAGTCTAAGCAACCAAATGGGACCCACCCAAAAGTATGGAGGGGGCTTTGCACCATTTATCAGCTGTGCTGGCTAACCAGGGAGGTCCCAGTTGACTGGTGCCAGAAAAGGTTATAGAGCAGATCATCTGGAGTGCCAACATGCAGCACATGCAGGACAACCAGTTGATCAGGCCCAGTCAGCATGGGTTTGAAAAAGGCAGGTCCTGCTTGACCAACCTGATCTCCGTCTATGACAAAGTGACCTGCTTAGCGGATGAGCGAAATGCTGTGGATGTTGTCTATCTAGACCTTAGAAAGCCTCTGACACCATTTCCTGCAGCATTCTCCTGGAGAAACTGACTGCTCATGGCTTGGACAGGTGGGCTGTTTACTGGGTAAAAAACAGGAACCAGCTGGATGCTGGGGCCCAGGAAGTGGTGGTGAATGGAGTTAAATCCAGTTGGCAGACACCACGAGTGGTGTTCCCCAGGACCCAGTACTGGGGCCAGTTCTGTTTAGTGTCTTTATCAGTGATCTGCATAAGGGGATTGAGTGCACCCTCAGTCATTTTGCAGACAACACCAAGCTGGGTGGGAGTGCTGATCTGCTGGAGGGCAGGAAGGCTCTGCAGAAGGATCTGGACTGGCTGGATCCACAGGCTAAAGCCAGTTGTGTGAGTTGTTTCAACAAGGCACAGTGCTGGGTCCTGTGTTTGAGGCATAATAACCCCATGCAATTCTACAGGCTCGTTCGGTTGATACGCTGGAGGGAAGGAACGCCATCCAGAGGAACCTTGACATGCTTGTGAAGTGGGCTGATGCCAGCCTTGTGAAGTTTAGCCATGACAAGTGCAAGGTCCTACACCTGGGTTGGAGCAATCCCAGACACAGCTACAGGTTGGGCACAGAAGAGATTCAGAGCAGCCCTGTGGAGAAGGACTTGGGGGTGCTGGTCAATGAGAAACTTAACATGAGCTGGCTTCAGTGTGCACTTGCAGCCCAGAAAGCCAACCGTATCCTGGGCTGCATCAACCAGCAGGTTGAATGAGGTGATCCTGCCCCTCTACTCTGCTCTCATGAGACCTCAACTGGAGTACTGTGTGCAGTTCTGGTGTCCTCAACATAAAAAGGACATGGAACTCTTGGAACAAGTTCAGAGGAGGGCCATGAGGATGATCAGGGGACTGGAGCACCTCCTGTATGAAGACAGGCTGAGAAAGTTGGGGCTGTTCAGCCTGGAGAAGAGAAAGCTGCATGGAGACCTCATAGCAGCCTTCCAGTATCTGAAGGGGGCCTACAAGGATGCTGGGGAGGGACTCTTCATTAGGGACTGTGGTGACAGGACAAGGGGCAACAGGTTTAAACTTAAACAGGGGAAGTTTAGATTGGATATAAGGAAGAAGTTCTTTACTGTGAGGGTGGTGAGGCACTGGAATGGGTTGCCGAAGGAAGCTGTGAATACTCCATCCCTGGCAGTGTTCAAGGCCAGGTTGGACGAGGCCTTGGGTAACATGGCTTAGTGTGAGGTGTCCCTACCCATGGCAGGGGGGTTGGAACTTGATGATCTTAAGGTGCTTTCCAACCCTAAATATTTTAAGATTCTATTCTATGATTCTAACAGTGGCTGGAAAGCTGCTCAATGGAAAAGCACTTGGGGTGCTGATTGATGGAGCTGAACATGAGCCAGCTTGTGCCCAGGCAGCCAAGAAGGCCAATGGCATCCTGGCCTGTATCAGCAATAGTGTGGCCAGCAGGGCCAGGGCAGTGATCATCCCCCTGTACTTGCAGTGGTGAGGCTGCACCTCAAATCCTGTGCTTAGTTCTGGGCCCCTCACGACAAGAGGGACATTGATGAGCTGGAGCCTGTCCAGGAAAGAGCCACAAAGCTGATGAAGGGTCTGGAGCACAAGTATGATGAAGATCACCTGAGGGAACTGAGGTTGTTTAGTCTGAAGGAAAGGAGGATCAGTGAAGACCTTATCTCTCTCTGCAGCTACCTGAAAGGAGGTTGCAGTGAGGTGGGAGTCAGTCTCTTCTCCCAAGTAACAAGAGATACTATGAAATAAAATGGCCTCAATCTGCACCAGAGAAGACTGAGATTAAATATTAGGAAAAATTTCTTCATCAAAAGGATTGTCATGCATTGGAACAAGTTGCCCAGGAAAGTGGTTGAGTCACCGTCCCTGGAGGTATTTAAAAGATGTGTAGATGTGGTGCTTAGGGACATCGACTTGGCAATGATAAGCTAACGGTTGGAGTTTATAATCTTAAAGGTCTTTTTCAACCTAAATGATTCTATTTCAGTGATTCTAAATCCTACTGCAAGGACTTGCTCTGCTTTCGTCTGCAGCAGATGGTACCAGCTGTTGTAGGAGAGAGGAAAATGGATTACATGGATGCTGCTGTGATCTGGCATGGCATTTCCTATGCTCCTTTCCCTGGTCTGCAGTGGTCATGTTACTGTTATAGCTATAGTCAGCTCTCAAAGACCTCAGAAGTCTTTTCAAGTGCTAAAAACCCCTTTTGAGTTCAGTTTATCTGTTTTGCACAGTACTTACTTAAAGCCTGTATAAAAGGAACAATCTTTGCACTTGAAGAGTTTTTTCCCTCCATGCTTGTCACGGTAGTGACGCCGAATGCTCTGTATATAACCCGAGGAGAATTCACAAAATTCACAGTTAAGGATGGCTTCTGTTTTGTCCAATCCTGCAGCACTTCCAGAAAGTGGGATTGGGCTGATGTTGTTGTTGTTCCTGGCCAAAGCTGCAGACTGGTAGTGGTTCAACTGCTGCTGAACATCAGGAGGCTCAGAGTACGAAGAGTCTGTAGAGAAACAGAAGGAATTTGTTATTCCTGGTGGATCAACAAAACTAAAAAGATTTAAGGCCTGCTCCAGCACCTATTGGCTCTTAGAGGGAGTTGATGAAGATGTTGGTTATTAGATCTGTCAAAAGCTTTCTGAAGGGATTAAGAAAAGGAGGAGTGGCACTCCTTAATCTTATCTGATCTGTATTCTACAATTTAAATTGTGATGAGTATAAATTACGCTTTTTAGATCTGATTTGGGGAGGAAAGGAATGACAGACCTAAATTAGGACTCTAAAAAAGAAGTCTGGGTTTAAGACACTTTTAATTTGTGAAGGTAAAGCATGTTAATCATGCTGCCAGGTGTTTATGTGTTTGGTACATAAATTAGACCAGAGATAAAAAAAAGGGTACTCTTCCTTACTCATTCATGCACTTATTTAAGAATCCCACATCAAAAATTAGCTTTAGAGAAATCATACAATTTTACTGTATCACATTTGAAGAGTCTACAAAAGGCAAATTCAAGTTCTACTAACTGATGAGGTTTGAAATGAAGCTATTATTGGAAAAAAAAATATTTAATCATAAAATCCCATAAAGCAAACTTCTAAACCACATTTCCCTAGGAGATGCTAATTTTTGCCATACTGAGCATGAGATCCCTTTACATAGATGTGTCTGTATAGATGTACCACTCTTACAATCCAGCAAAACTGCCACTTTAATGGCATGTAGAGAAGCACACTCCAGGGATGTCTCAGTACTGAAACTGAAAGCTATAATATTTAAGTTGGATCCTCCCCACTCCCCCCCCCCAGAAAAGGAGGGGGGAGGGTGGTGTTGAACCTTTCCCAACACATTGCTCGAATGTGGAGGTTAGGAATTCATCTGCTTTGTCCTATAAAACCCACAGCTGCCAATGAATGGCACAAATGAAAGCAGACAAATAAAGCACAGATGAATTTCAGTGTAACTTTCCTGAAAAGAAGACAAAAGGCTCTTTTCTTAAGCTTTCTGTAAGAAAGTGGGGGGTGGGTGGAACAAGGGGAGTTTGGGGGAGTTGGGATACAAACTGTACAAGCCACCTTCTGCTTTGATGGGTACTACATTTTCCAAAGCTTAATTCCCCAAGGCAATATATGTAGGAATTCTCTAGCAGACATACTTGTGGGAACTTAACACCATCCATTCTAACCAATTAGTACAGAGACACAAAAGGCAGCCAGGGCTATATAGCACTCAGTGTGGGGACTTCTCCACCTGTCTTCATGAGTAAAAAAATTGAATTCTTTTCTCACCACCACAGAAGGGGGCTATATATGACTGAAGAATTGAAAACAAACTAAAAACAACAACAAACCAAACCAAACCCAAACACACAAACAAAACTCGGGCAGGAGATAAATGTCTCTGGGCTCCCCTGGCTTCATCACCTGGTGCGATGAAGCAAAGACAAAGGCAGAGACATGAAAGATTTTGATAAAATGAATGAAATAGGGTTTTTTTCTCCTATAAACCGAGGCTGGATTACAATGCAGCATTTATCACCTCTTGTGCATCACTCCTACAGCAGGTTTGCTCACCATGAGGGCTCACAGTGAGCTCCACCTGTTCAAATGATGAGGCTTTCTTTTTCTTGTGTTTGAAACAAGATCCCCGCTTACTTTACTTTGGCACTGGACAAGCCTGAGGAGATGCAGAAGTCTCTTCTCCCTCTAAGGCAGCAACTGTGCATTCACCCTCTTTTAGAACAGGACCTTGAAGCCTAATGATACATGGTTCAGAGCAGATTTGCTGACATGTATGTCTGCAGCCTGATGTCTGGGCTACCAGGTTCCATGCTTCTAAAAGCTCAAAACACTGTTAGATTTCCTGACAAGGGCAGGACAACCTAAAAGAAGCTCATAGCAACGGAAACGGTATGTTTTGTATATGAACTAGTAAAATTTATTTGGGACACTGATTAAAGTCTACTTTGTAGCTTACTGTTTCTTTTCTCAGGAAGAAGGGATCAAAAATTTCCATCACATCATCAAGGTTCCTAGCCAAAATTTCAGTGATGCCCATTGCTAAGAAAGTTACAGGTCTAAAAATTATTTTCAGAACAAGCAGGTTTACTTGTTGATAGGAAGATCTACCATACTTCAGGTTTTCTCACTTCTCCTGTTACCTGGTGTTTATTATTCCAGCTTTCAAATGTTCAGATAGTTACACACTTCTATAGAAACAGTATGTGAAAATTGCAAAAGGAGACAGCTACATGTCTATTCCCACAGACAAAAACAAAGCACACGAAGTAGCTTTCCTTGTCATCAGGAATAGACAGAAGCAAATTCTACCTTTAACATCTGAATTCTTACTTTCTTTCAACCAGGATTCATGCTGGTTGCCTTAGAATTTTTAGTACATTTCTCCATTACAATTAAGATAGTTAATTGTGAAAAGTCATCTGAAGAGCTTATACAGAAAGTCTTACACTCAAAACAATGGTTGCAAGCATGTCCCTACTTCTGCCTGTGTATTCTTCCCCTTTTCCCCTGCCAAATGCTTTCATTATTTTGCAGTCCTTCTGGAGTGCAAGATTTAGCACTTCCTGAAGAAAACCACCCGGGATTAACACATGTGTATAGGGCTTCTGTTGGTTTCTGGGAATCAGTTTGCCAGACAGCTACCCTAATACGCAGGTGCAACCCAGCTTCACCAGGAATACTTCGGACAGAATCCAAAGCTGACTAAAGGCATGGGAGGTTTTCCATCAACTTCTGTGAACCACACTTTTTCATGCCCCCTCTAAAACCAGTGAAGGCAGTGGAAAGATAGCTACTGACTTGAGTTTGCGTCCAAATGTGCATTTTAGCACGCAGAACAGAATGCGCTGCCAGAAATTAAGAAACAGATGATGGGGTTGACATTTTGGAGTTTTTATTTTTCAAAAGCAGTACCTAAGAGAAGGACTAGGGAGACAAATTCACAGCCAAGGAGCAACAGTGCTGCCTTAAACTTCTACATGGGCACTTCTCTGTTCTGCTGAAAGAGCAGGCTGAAGTTTCAAATGGCTCTGCACATACTTCAGTGCTAGGCTGAGTTTGTATGTTGCTGTTGACTGAGTATTTTAAGAGCCTTGGCACTTACACAAACCTTGAGCTGCTGTGCACCAAACTGCTGGACACTTTTTGGTGCGGTTGCTGTAACAACAGGATGCCTGAATGTAAGTAGGAAAGAAGGAGGAAGAGAGCAGACCTTTCCCCTCAGAACTGATCAACAACTGAGTCACGGCTGTACACAATGCAAGTTCTAGCTCAGTCTTTTTCCTGCACCCCAAGCATAGGCAGCTGGGAGCACTCTAGGAAAGTGTCAGCAACCTTAGCCTGGAGCAGGAATGGGGTCTAAATATCCATGTCTGAAAAAAGTAAAATGGCCTTAGAAGCCTACTTCAAAATCAGAAATCAGAAGAAAGACTTTAAAATAAGCAAAGGAAAGAGTTAGGAGAATTTATGTCAAGCAATGTAAAACAAGAAAACACAAAGGTGAAGAAAATTAAGAAAAAACGAAACACCAGGAAGTACCAATTACATTTTAAGAAATAAAAATGCTTTTTTTTAACAGTCTTGAGATACCACAAGAAAAAAACTATGTTCATAAATGCAATGCAAGTAAAAAAATCAGAATACTTACCCTGACTAATTTAAAACAAAACAACAGCAAAAAAAAAAAAAAAAAAGCCCACAAGAAAAAGACTAAGATCCATTTTTAGAAGTAATTTTACCCAAAATGAATGAAAAATGAATGCTATTCAAAAGCAAGGTAACAGCATGGAATGATCTCATACAAGAGGTAGGACACCTACAGTAAGTGATGTAGTAAAGCCTGGAAGAACAGCATCGATGCTGCAAATCTCAGTTTTGGGATTTCACATAAAACATCTACCTACAGACTACCTGCAGAGGAAGAATAACAAGGCTAGCAAGTAGTAATATCTCCCACCACCTATAGATCTAAAAAAAACACAGTATCTATGCTCAATATACAACAGCATTCTCATATCCAAATGACCAGCTGAAAGGAAAGCAGTAGAAATAACTGTCCACATGGTGACTTACCCACACAGCCCTATCTAAATTACTACTGCATACTGATAATAAGTCTCATAGTGCCTCTGCACGGGGTGAAGAAAGACAGCATTTCCAGAGTGTCTAAAACACACAAATGGCTGGTAAGTGATGTTGCCACACTGAAAACTTTATTCAGAGTACAGACATAAAACCTGGCACAATGAGTCTGTCAACAATACTGGAAGTTACTACTTCATCCAAAAGAGCATTCACAGTCCCCACTACAATGCAATGCAATGCAATGTAACCATGAAAATGTAGCTTGCCACACACCTTAGTACCCTGGGGTCATACACTGGGGAAAAAATGTGCAATGAAAACCCACCACAGATGCAAAAATGAAAATCCAAGTTTTCACGGATGCTCTGCAGAATGTAACAGGTTTCAGATATCTAAAAGAAGAAAAACTTGGGATCTTTTCAGAAGGAAAAAAAATCATTAAAGATTCTGATGTGGATACATGAATTTACTCAGAAATCAAATGCTTTAGTTATTTGTAGGTATTTTCAGAGTTATCAATGAACATATACGCAACAGAAAACATTAAAAGAAGACATCTGAAGAAGATAAGAAGTACATCCGGACATGTCTAAGTAAGAGACACTGAGCAGCAGTTCACACACCAGAGGCAAAACTACCGATTGAAAGAAAGAAATCAAACCATTGTCTCATCCTTTTAGAGTGATCAGAACACATCTAATAGAGGTATTTGAAAGCCTGTATAATGAGGGGTAAGGATGGAGGGAGAAACGCGGTTCACAAAAACAACTATTCAAGTACACTGGAAAGCAAGCTTATTGCATACGCAAACTACTAATAAATGAACAGCTCAATAAGCAGAAGGAGGCAGTGGGTGATAAAAACGAAGACACCACACTTTCCTGTACATCCACACAGAAATATCAATCACAGTCAAAAGACAAGAGCATTTGTGTGACAAATGAAGTCAGGAATGGGGATGCCTGACTCCTAAGATTAGAAAAAACCAAAGAGAATATTAAAATAAATAAATAAATAAATAAAAAGCTCAAAAATGCCTTGGTGAGGAGAGGGGGAAGGGAATGTAGCAATCGTACAGGCCTAAGACATTATGAATGTGTGAGAAAAAGAGAAGACTAGTAAGAAAATATTTGGAATTATATTTAATTTTCTCCTAATTCATTCACATAAAGATAAGATTTATACAAAGAATGACAGAAAAATTCCAAGGAATTAAGAAAAGAAGAAGACAAATTGTTTCTTCTGGAGAGAAACAAATTTGTAAAACCAAATCAAGATGTGATACTATACTAAAAAATATCAAACACAAAATATATGGCCATAACCACAGAGGAATGAACTAATAATAATTATTACTTTTAAAGATGTAAGATAAGACTAAGAGTGGAATCTACAAGATTTAGGAACATAACTGCTTCTCAAATTCAATGGGACTCAAAATTACCAACTCATTGAGTTTAGGATAGCATGTAGTCATGAATGGCGACAGCTTGAAAAGTGGGAAGGTGGCAAAGCAGGGTGTCATACAAAGATTGTCAAGACTATACACATTTGTTCACTTTATGCCATGCAGCACTGACCTGGAAGGAACATATTATGTGGGAGGGTGAAATGTTCTGGCAATAAATTAAGCTGAGGGGAGGGGAAGACAGAAGCAGCTAGGATTCAGAGGGATGCAACAAAACACTCAGGAAGAAGCTTAGGGAAAGACACAGTACAAGGAAGTTTTATTCGTTGCATGTTTAAAAACAGAATATGAACCTACTCCTTTACTTAAATTCTGATTTCTACTGAAGAACCTAGGACACTGTGAATGAGATGTAACTGAAACAAACTTTGTGACTTGCTCATGCACTGCAAAAGACAATGGAAAAGATTAATCACAGAGGAAATAAAGCCCTAGAATAAAATTGCCATTCAAAGGATTTACACCAATCAACCAACCAACTAACCAACCAAATAATCCCACAATCTAAAAACCTTGCTGGAGGTATTTATTTCAGCATTATCTGTAAAGGCCACTTTTTAGATCATTTTGGACTAGCTTTTATGAGCAAGATGTTACCTGTGTGTCTAACGCTCAGAAGAGGGCAACCAGAAAGATACGCGGACTATGCAATCTTTTTTATTCAAAAGAGGTGAGAAACTATATCCATGTTTTTTAATAACTTTGAATTCCCTTTTGAGTTATGTGCACACCTATCTCTGAATGGAACTGACATAGGATGTCATTTCCACTGTGCAGCTGTTTCATAGAATCATAGAACGGTTTGGGTTTGAAAGAATGTTAAAAATCATGTAGTTTCACACCCCCTTCCATGGACAGGAACACCTCATACTAGATGAGGTTACTCAAATCCCTGTCCAACCTGAACTTTAAACAGGGATGGGGCAGCCACAGCTTCTCTGGGCGGCCTGTGCCAGTGCCTCAGCACTCTCTCAGCACTTTGTACTTAGTACTTTCGTACTAACATCAACACTAATTTCAAAGCTACATAAATTTCACTGAAGAAGAAAATAATAATTTTATCATCCTAATTCTATTACACAGAGAAAGTCTCATACTGATGCTTACTGAAGAATCTTCACAGCTGAGATCAAGGAGTGGCTATAATACTCTGTAAGATGATGCAAAGGAAATCAGTATGAATTGTATAAGACTTAGGAAGAAGTGACATAATTGGTGAAATAAGTTATACTATATTACCTCTATCAGAAGTATCAGTCAAAGAGCTTCCCATCCCTTCCTGGTTTTGAGTATCTAACACTACCAAGAATTCTTATTAGCATTAGCTTTCAAGACAGGAAAACATGGTCATGAACACTGCCCAATTACCCTGCTCTGCTAATACTGTGATTTGGAAGTGTTGGTTTTTAGGGGGTGAGAAACACTACATTATATGGCCATTTAATTTTTAGTTACCCCTTCTTTTCATCTGTCCTGCCACAATAAATTTTTTGCCTGCCTTAAACTAAGTTTAGCTTTCCTGAAGTTCTTTAGGTGACTGGGCCACTTATTAGTCACGTTTAGACTGCACACAACACTCTCAGTATAAATTGGGCTTTCAGTAGCTGGCTCTACAACTTGCAACCTTTGCAACATCAGTGCCAAGCCACCAAAGGTTTCTAACCCCACAGGTTGCTTTGCCCATTGCTGTTTTTCCTTACAATACAAAGACGATGCATAGAAGTGTATCATGTTCCCCTGGCTCTGGCTTTCACGTTATTTCACCTCTGTTTACCCACTGCCTTCTGTGGCATTGCAAGCTGTTAATCTGCTGCCATGCTCCCCGATTTCTTTCACATTTTTAAGGGCAGTTAATTTTTCGGGAGCACTTCACATTTATTTCTCTATTGCTCCAGCCTTTGACGTATTTTGTATTAATGAACACACACAGCCACAAATAAGTTGCTGTTACCTAAATGTTCACTTGTCTCTAAGCTTGAAATGAATAGGGTAAATAAATACAGCTTTAGCAAGTGCTACACTTTTGCATTCTGCTTCAAAACTGGCCCTAAAATTTCAGTGGCGATATATGGGTACTGAGGATCCATTCTAATCACAGAGCTCAGGAACTTGCAGTTTGTTCTGGAGATATCCAGCATTCACCTTGACATCATCCTTCTCTTCCTCCTCCTTCTCCTTCTTATTATTACCACTGCCAACAGAAAGACCTCATCTCTATTGTCGGCTCTGAACAGAGATCAATTTGGGCACTATTTTTAAGCACTGGTACCAAAATGTAGCAACAATGTCCCTTAAAGAAGAAATATAACCAGCTACTTAAACATCAAACTTTAGGCCATCAACTATGATGACGACATATGTCCATTTCAACAGGGCTAAAATGAGCAAAGAGATTTTACCTCTTCATCAAGCACCAAATCCCTCTAGCAGGTTTTAGATCAGTAGAAAGTAACTGAGACTCAGGGGACAGGGAGAATATCAGTTAGCTTATATAAGAAGGCTACTGACATGTGGGAACAATAGCCTGCAGAAATGCTCTCTTGCACAACACTGGTCGAGCCCTACTGTGTATCCCTTTACAGCAATAGAATCCTTTTTATCTGTATAGAGTGATCACAAATTCTAGGGACAGCAGTAGTACGTGACAGCTAAGAGAGCATCACTACCACTTCATTCCCTGTACTGCACACAAAAATCAGAGCCCAAAGTAAACACCTCAGGTAAAAAATCAACAGGAGTCTAGATATGCTTCTTTCTTTCCCCTGTGGATGCAATCAGATCATTCCCATCTGCCCAGAAGGAATCCAGAAGATGTTTCTTCCTTCATTTATTACTTGATCTACCAAACAACTTATCCTGTCTTCTCTGCACCCTAGGCAAGTCTTTCAGTATCACAGCAATCCTATCAGAGCAGGCTGGCCAAATCCATACAAAGACTGACAGCAACCTTCTCCCACCTGCATGAGTTCCTGTCTCCATCCTGTTGAATCTCAATTTTGCATTTACCCATTCAGTTCAAGCACAAAGAACTCAGGAGCAGAAGAAAGCACAATGAATAGCAAGCTGACACCCCCCTCCACCCCTCCCACCCAAGCACAGCCAATGACAGAATAAACATCCCCTTCTGTTCTACTAGCCACAAAACTCTTCTCAACATGATGCAGGAAAAGGCCAGAAGCCAAACAAGTATACACCAGTGGAAGACTGCTGCAGACAGCAAGGTCATCCCCAGTGCCCAAGGTCCTTGAAACAGTGGGGAGTTTGTTCAGTAAACTTGGAGGTGAACAAGCCCTGCACTTGTTCCACCAGTCCCTGCCAATCTGATGCAGGAGAAAAGTTCCCATCTGATCCAACATCTGATAATTAGTTTAACACTGACCACAAGAAGTAAGACACATCAACAAATACCAGAGAGTTTTAACAAGCACTGGCAGGCAGTCTGGCCACTGTGATAAGGAAAGATTGGCAAAATCTGAGGGGAAAGCAGAAACTTGGTCTAGGTTAAAGAAGGAAGGAACACAGATGGGGAGAAAAAAAGCAGCCTGCAAGGAAGAAGGGTTAATCTAATGCTTCAAAGTGAGCAGGCAGCATCGCTACTAAGGGGCACAAAACCAGGAAAATGGGCAGGACAAGCAGACAGCTTTTGCAGCCTGACTATAACTACAAAAGCAGAAGCATCTTTTGTTCTTCAGTGTGCAGATCACAGTCTTGCATCCTTCCAACTCACCTTGCAATTAACGTAACTAGTGATCAAAGGTTTGCCTGAATTTGCCCTGCAGTCGCAACTTTGCCTCCCCAGTCAAAAGCCATCCAAACAAAAGGGTCTCAAACTTCGGAAGAGTGGGGTCCAAACCCCACTCCCTGAAAAAAGCTCAAACCCCAAACTAAATATATTCTGCTCCAATACAAGATTTCTGAACTGTGAGGATTCTGACCCCTGTGGTCTTCCCCAGACATTAGCAGTCCTAACACACTAAGACACAGTAACAATAGTGAGAAAGAACCAGCACCAAAGGTGGAGAGGACAGCCTTAGGAATTTTCTGCCCTGGTTGGAAGGTTAGAAAAATATCCCTTAATCGAGAACAACAGTGTAGATGAATAGAAATAAACAATTCAGCCACAAACTATAGTATGGATTAAAAATAAATAAATCAGGGGTAGTGTGTCTGAGCATATGGAAAGCTTGATTCTCTTCTGAAAGGCGGAAAGAAGAGGGAGACGTGTGGATCACTTTAACAATCCTGCCTCATTGGCATCAGCTGAGAAGATTTTGTTGAAAAGGCTCATTGCGTCTCTCTGTTCTCATCTCATTCTGCTACTACATGCAATTGCTTTAGCAAACCTGCTAAAGGCCCTCTGTACCCCTCAGGATTTCATCTGTCAAGCAGTACAGAAGAGACACATCACGATTATGCATTACCCACTTTTTCAAAGTGTACAGAAATGGGAAGGGATTTACAGTTCTTCAACAACAGTCCCAGAAAACAAGACTTAATCAAGCAGTTCTGTATCCAGCCTGACTCTGGCAAAGCAAGCAGATATATTTATATTTCAGTCTCTACATGAGGCAAAGTTCTTTTCCACTGGCAAAGGCTAAAGTTCAGAAAAAGCTGGAACAGGGCAATGGGTGTTTCACTTAGCAGTTTTCAAAACACTTGCTGCTGCAAGTAATTAAATTTAATGAGGATGTTGACATACCATGTACTGGGAAACTCAAGAAATCTTCTAGTTCTGACCCTGCGTGTGTTTTGTGATGTGTGCTGGTATTAATAATAGATCCCGTTTGGTTTGCACAACAGTGAAAAGCATTACTGAGCTTCAAGGGCACACACAAAGTGTGCTGCTTTCTACATTTCAGGAACTGGTTACCACTAAAAAGAAATGAACTTGTACAATAGCAGCATGACTGAGAAGGCATTAAAAACCACATCCAGGTCTGTCTAATCTATCACTTGCACTTTAGTGTTTTGACAATTCAATAACCTTAATCAGTAACATTAAAAAACTATTATTTTGAATTACTGCACACAGTCATGATCAAACAGTTTTACGAGGCTTCAAATCTGCCAGCCGTATGACTAAAGAATAGTACTTTGCTCTACAATACAGTTAGGCCAAAGGGATTATTTTCACAAAATAAAGAGCGACTCAAAAAAAGCAGTAGTACTAGCCATAGTAGCTTAGGGCAAGTATTTTACACACTTCCAAGATGTTTTTGCTAAGGGTGAATTCATAACATGAAACAGTTAATCTACTGAGTCGTTCTGCTTCATGGACTATATGATGACAGGTTGCACTCCTAGATTTCTAAGTTTACAAGAGGAAGGCAGTCCACCACCTTCACATGCCTTGGATACAATCAAACATGTAACGCCAGGAATTACACAAACACAGTGTCTGTGGCCATGTGCTTTCTCTCCTTAGCTGATCGCTTTGCAGGCAATGACTGTTGCTTCTATTCCTGTTTTCTAGTGTTCAGTCATGTAAGCTTTGTGTCTTCACTTTGCTTCCAACTCCTCCTTGCTGGAAGAGACAGTAGTCTTCTTATGTTATGCCTAGACAATGGATTGTAGAATTCCACTGCCTTGCACTCAAGTCATCAGGTACAGAGCTGACCCCGCACAACACAACACTGGAAACCCTTATCTGTGACACATACTGGCCCACGGAATGATAGTATCATCAGTAAATCAATCCATAAAGCCTTTCTGGGCAGAGATTAACATGAATATAAGTTCTGATTCTCATAAAGACTGTGAAAGGACACCTTGTTAAGGGATTCACCCAATCTTTCTAGCAGTTTGTGATTTTTCAATTTACACTGTATTTTTACTGTATAAGTAAATTATCAAAAGTGTTAAGCCACATTTCAATGTAAAGGGAAAATAAGTAAGTAAATCCAAACAGACAAACAAGCCAACCACACAAATGTTAATAAACAGTCAAACACCACCATTTTTTTCTTGCAAGAAGAAAAATACCTGTAAGCTACTGGGACAAAAAAAGAACATTATACCACAATGACAGCCTTATCATTTCAATAACAGTCGAACATCACAAAACATTCAGTGCCTTGTGATATGCAAAAAAGAGAAAAGTTGCATTTGTGATTAACATTCACTGTTTTATGTGGCTGTTTGTAAAACACCCCCCAAAAAGACATCATCATCACCCCCTCAAAAAACAAGTGCTTTGACTCTAATTATGTTAGGATATGGGTTCCTAATTACATTAGGATACTGAAAATGGGTTTCTTACTTGCCAAATATCACCTAACACTCGAAGAGAGGTATGATACAAAAAGCAGCATTTTCCAATGATGTCTCTGTAAAAAGGCTTTCTCTGCTGACTCACAGGAACCGACACAAATACCTCACACTACTGTGCTGACAGAGTATCGTGGTGAACCCAGGACAGAGAGGCATACATACAAGCACAGGTATTTTGCTTTCTAACAACAATGTAAGTGCCAGGGATGGGCCCACCTAAATGTTTAGCACGCACTCCTCTTTAACTTCACTTCCATGAAAGTATATCAAGCAACCAAAACATCTCCAGGATACACAGTTGAAAACTTCAGATATGCTTGCTGCTACCAACACAGAATGAAAAGATATGACTCACAAAAATTTAAATGTATTTGCATCTTGTAACAAATGGATCAATCTAAAAGAACAAAAGAAATATTCTAAGAAAGGCCCCTTAGGAAACGTTTTCTGCAGGGAAAAAAAACATCAGCAGAAGTTCCACTGGGCTGTTGTGCCAGAACAGTTCCATTCAGGCGTTCATTCCCTATTACAATTCAGTACCCTTTTCTCATTTCTCCCTTTTTACAGGGCTCGACAATTGGCAAGATGAGTTCTAGCTCCTCAAAACTCCCCCAAGTCATCCTGCTCTATTTCCTCCTCCAACCACAATGTTCATCCACAGACAAGAACAGAACCCTTGTGCAACCATTTCAGTTATACTAGCCTGCTGCGTACCTACCAACCTAAAAATCAAATTCAGAAAAATATAACACAACCATTTGTCTGTGTTTCACCACAGCCCTAATTCAGTTTTGCATCCCCAGTGAATTAACTCGATCACAGCCCTCGCTTAAGGTTATCTGTACACACTAACACATGCAAAAAAAACAGGCATGCTACATCGTGAGCCCCACTTATTATTGACTCCAGGCTGGACATAATTGTGCCCATCACAAAAACCTGCATTTTCTGGTATTGAGACCAGTTTTTTATCTAGTCCTACACATCACCTGCAACTTGCACACCTAAGCCACAGAGACATTGATTTATTCCCTTCTAAAACCCAAAAATAAGTAATGTCACAAGCACACCAATCATTAACCTGACTTATGGCCAACTTCCTAATGTAAAATGATTACTTAAAAAAGGTTATTACTTCCTTAAGTAAGGCTGAAAATGTTAACACGATTATCATAACACCTGTAGTCTTCTGACTAGCTCCCCAGTGGGTGGCTTCTATTATTGTCGAAGTGACTTAACTATTAAACCTGTTTAAAGATGATCAAGCTAACTAGGACAATTTCTGCCTTGGCTTTGGGGTTGCAATACAGATCTAGGTAACAGAGTCAATCTCATGAAATGTTTTTGTTAACAGTCATCATTTTATGCATTTTTAGGAAGAGTTCCTTAAAGGCTGTAAAATTATCTTCTATAGAGATGTGCACTTGAATTTCAACTCTATTACCCACGACTTTGAGATTCTGGGATAACAAAAAAAAAAAAAAAATAAAATGTACCTTTTAACAAATTATTGGTGTTAAAAGATTGCCAACACTCAGAAAGACTAGGACAGCCCTTGAGAATTATTCTCTACTTCTTAGCCAATAATGGAGCATTTTTTAAAGAAAAAAAGCCATGAAAAAGCAGCAAAATACATCACAAGAGGTACAGCGCTTGCTGGATTAGTTAAAGCTAGCATTAGCAAAAATAAAAGCTCAGTTAGTAAGTCTTCATTGTACTGTTCCAGACAACCCTTTGACAAAAGGTAGTGTGAGAGCAGCTGGTCAAAATCTTTTCATAAGATTCTAATTCTGACCCCAGAAATGACTTGCTAAACCACAAAAATATTATTCACGTCTCTTTTTCTTCAATAAAGTATTTCTATGCTGACTTTTTTTTCCCTAAATAACTTCCTCCTGTTTTCTAAACTTATTTCTTATCTTTTACTCTTTCTCAATTCACACATTTTCTGGTGAGAAGGGAAAGAAAGGAAGATGCGAGACCAAAAATGCTACAAAATGATTACTGATAGTTTTTACCTCCCCCATTCTCGGTTTGTCAGTAACCTAAGCAAAATAGCAGCAATGAAAAAACTTAAGAACCTTCCAAAGTTCAAGAAAAAAGGTATTTCTTTTCCTTCCTATAATATGCGCTCCATCTATCCCAGTGTCTTGAACATCTGCGGGTCTGAACCTTTTATTTATAGTCACCTACATTCTCCTCCTATGTCAATGCAACTCATCCAGGAAGTTTCTTCCTCAAAGACTAGCTCTTAACTGGCAGAAAACACCACACAAAACGTGTCTAATAAGCTATCACTTAAAAAGGCATAAAGCTTGCTGTGATACCATGCAACACCTTTTCTATGAGTCTGCATTTTCACTGTTAACAGTGTCCCTTCCTTCTGCTGTGTTCCAAGTATTTTCTGCATAACCCACCAGAACAAGGAGATTAACAGCTTTCAAAGAGAACATGGGAAAAAAAAACGGTTCTGAGATTCTCCTTCTTGCAGACGCAGATTAATATCTGAAGGCACTTCTGGTGTCCTCCGTAACAAGGACAAGGAGAATGATTACTTTTACTGTCATTACATGTTAATGATTTAAGCTTAATCATGTGGTTTCATTGAAGTACTCTACTAATAAAATAAAGGGGTGTTTTTCAGGAACATGGATGGAATTAGATGATCCCTTTCCCACTGGCTATCAACAGAAATTCTGCCTTTGAAAATTTTCTCTAATTTAAATCTGCCAAGAAGCAGAGCCAGTACTGATATATTTCGAAGTCAACTGGTGACAGGACAAGTTGACAAGCAGAATGAACTGGTGAGGTTCTAAAGCATGTCACTGCCTACGATACCATGTTTACTCTTGGTTTTGATGGACCTTCTCTTTTTTCTTGATGATCAAATGAATTTGTTTTTTTCGGCAAGCTGCCTGTTGCATTTTATTTTTTTATTTTTTTAATAAAAGTATTAAGTGGCACCTTAGACAATTACATTCTTTCTTTGAGGCACCTCTTACCATTAGAGTCCTCCACTTCTTCAGCTGGAGTGTGGTTCTTGGAGGTGTGATGGGCGTGTGAGGCTGCAAGGTTGACAATGCGGGGTCTTGGAAGGGTCAGTGCTTTCCCATGCACTTTCAAGGAGTGCTCTTTCAGCTGGCTGATTGTCATGGTGGAAAATGAGCAGGAGGAACATTTGTAGGCATGTTCACCTGGGTGAGCGAAATACAGGCACGTCATCAGCTCACAAAAGAAACAAAATGGGGCCCACATACTTCTCTTACTGAGCTCGGCAGCAAAATTCCCATGGATTCTTCAGCAAAAGACTGAAACCAAAGAAAACAAGCTATGCGCATTTCCTTGTTGGACCATTCTGGAGTACATGGGTAGACACCTGCTTTGGACCAAAGTATCACTTTCTGACAGCTGCAGATCTTTGTAAAGTGACTGATGCCAAAAAACAGAGGCCAGATTCTTAGCACAACTGCATTGAATGGTATGAGAAGAAAACAGACTTTGGGATGAAAATGGAGTCACTTAACTATAGCACTTCCAAATTTCTCTGGGAGCATTGCAACTAGAGGGGGTGAAGTCATCAGTTTCTGCATGCAGCACATCCAATGTCATAATTAATGAAGCATGGACACTACAAAATGGTAACAAAGGTCCCTATGAAAAAAAAGGGGGGGGAGGGGGTGTTGAAATTTACATTTGGGTAGGTTGCATTTTCCTAATGAAAAAACTGACATTAGGCAGCAGTAATCTTAGCAGTAATCTTCAAAAAAGCTGGTAGTCAAGTCAAGATTGGTTTACTACAAGGAGTAAATACAGCAATACCAAGAACAGTGCATATCTGTAAGGCTATTTGAAAGTGTGTTATGAAAAAGCACTAAAAGAAGTGGAAGAACAGAAGTAATGAAAAGTAGTGAACTTAATTTTGAATACATTCCGCGCCAGAGATAGCAAATGAGAGGAAACAAATCCTGAGGCAAGATTTGTTTTGTGTTAAGCATGGAGGCAACTGGAACACCAAGTGAAACAGTCCCAACACAAACAATGTGATATTATACAGGTGCCAAGTTATTATTTTGGAAGTGCCACTTCCATGGACAGGAGTAACACTGGCCATGTATGAGTGGCACATAAAGTGCCAAAACTAATACAGGAGTGAAATATTCATGAGTAGTAACAGAAGAGTTCTGGTAATGAATGAAGCAGAACATGTTTTCCATGTCTCAACAAATTCAACAAACAAGTTTCTCAAACAGCATTGTTTTCCAACACCAGAAATAAGTGAACAAAAAGAGAATGCGAAAACACATGTATTGTAGGAAGTCAGAGTAAGCATACCTGAAAAGATTAACAATCTAATTGCAACCCTTCATAAAAATAACTCCTGCCCCTTCTTCCAAAAAAACTATACCAATAAAGGAGACAAAATAGAATCTCTTAAAAACCTTCTTTTGCTACATCTGAAAAAGTACAGGTCAGTTAACCTGAAATGATGAAACAAGAAACTGACCCATATTCTTTCAATGGCATTCCTCACCTGCATAGCAGTTATATATTAACATTTTACAAATAGAAAGAAAACATTTTTTGTATGTAACGTAAGTTGCTCAATGGGACAGGATTATTAAAGACAAACTCCAAAGTATAAGATACCCACAAGACACAGATCTAGACAAACTGTCATGGTTTGCCAGTACAAGCGACTCCTGTACGACAGTAGACACCGATTGTTAACTTTAAAGCACCCTAAGACATTTGAGCAAATAGAGGATGATTACATATTAAGCAGTCTACATACAACTAATAAATATACCCACTATTCAGCCATAACAGTTTAGGTGGACATCAGCATGAAAGGATGTGTTTGCAGAGGAAAAGCTACAGTTTGGCTTAACAGAAGCCTTCTGTATTTTTTTGACTGCTAGTTTTGCATTTTATAGAATGGTTAATAAGCATACATATAAATAAATCTAAAAAATTGTATGTAGTATGTCTCAACACCCAATATGTACTCAAAGCATTATGTTCCAGATTACACAGAAACAGAGCAGGGCTCTGTCTTACAGTCATCCATTCGTGCGTGCAGTGAATCAGAGAATCATAGTTAGGGTTGGAAAGGACCTTAAGATCATCAAGTTCCAACCCCCCTGCTATGGGCATGACACCTCACACTAAACCATGCCACCCAAGGCCTTGTCCAACCTGGTCCTGAACACTGCCAGGGATGGAGCATTCACAATTTCCCTGGGCAACCAATTCCAGCACCTCACCACTCTCACAGTAAAGAACTTCTTCCTTATACCCAATGTAAATTTCCCCTGTTTGAGTTTAAACCCATTACCCCTTGGTCCTATCATTACAGTCCCTAATGAAGAGTCCCTCCCCAGCATCCTTGTAGGCCCCCTTCAGATACTGGAAGTCTGCTATGAGGTATCCATGCAGCTTTCTCTTCTCCAGGCTCAACAGCTGCAACTTTCTCAGCCTATCTTCATGGAGATGCTCCAGTCCCCTGATTATTCTCATGACTCTCCTCTGGACTTGTTCCAACAGATCCATGTCCTTTTTATGTTGAGGACACCAGAACTGCAATCAGACTCCAAGTGGGGATTCTGTAGAGGGGCAGGATCACCTCCTTTGACCTGCTGGTCACACGCCTTTTGATGCACCCAGGATACAGCTGGTTTCTGGGCTGCAAGTGCACACTGAAGCCAGCTCATGTTCAGTTTCTCATTGACCAACACCCCCAAGTCCTTCTCCACAGGGCTGCTCTGAATCTCTTCTCTGCCCAGCCTGTAGCTGTGCCTGGGATTGCCTCGACCCAGGTGTAGGCCCTTGCAGTTGTCATGGTTAAACTTCATGAGGGTGGCATCAGCCCACCTCACAAGCGTGTCAAGGTCCCTCTGGATGGCATTTCTTTCCTCCAGTGTATCAACTGACCCACACAGCTTGGTGTCATTGGCAAACTTGCTGAAGGCGCACTCCATATCACTGTCCATGTCCAAGACAAAGATGATGAATAAGACCGGTCCCGACACTGATCCCTGAGGGGCACCACTCTTTACTTGTCTCCAGCTGGACATTGGGCCATTGACCACAACTCTTTGTGTGCGGCCATCCAGCCAGTTCTTTATCCACCGAGTGGTCCACCTATCAAATTGATGTCTCTCCAATTTAGAGACAAGGATGTCATGTGGGACAGTGTCGAACGCTTTGCATAAATCCAGGTAGATGACATCAACTGCTCTACCCCTGTCCATCAGTTCTGTAGCCCCATTATAGAAGGCCACCACATTGGTCAGGCAGGATTTCCCCTTAGTGAAGCCATGCCACTAACCACCTCATCGTTTTTCACATGCCTTAGCATGCTTTCAGTACATCCAGTGTCATTACTAATGAAGCAAGGACACTGGAAAATCCTAACAAAAGTCTTGTGAAAAATAAATATATATATTAAAAAAGGTAAAAAATTTCAGATTAAAACAACATGTAGCCCATTTAGAGATACTGTAAACCCTTCTGCTTCATGCCAAAGGAGATGGCACATAGTGGTTAAAAAAAAATATGCCAGAAAAACTGAGTAGTACCAGCTGTTAAGCAAGAACGCATTTTATAGTGTACTGAATTTTCATCCATCCCCAGAAAATAAGGGAGAGGCAGACTGAGTAAAGTATTTCAGGATTCTGTATTTTACTGAATTTTATAGATCTCCTGGGGACTTCAGAAAAATTCTACTTTTAAATAAACTGACAATTAGATGATTGACAAGAGACCAAAAGTTGGTCACAAGAGAGGTTCAGAGAATCACTGTTACTGAAAAACTGGGGAGGCTGAGGGTAAGTCTTCATAACATGTTTATTCACTAGTATGTGTTTCTGAAGGAGTGATTTGAAACACGGCAAAGCAAAGTTTTGCCTGAAAAATATGTAAGCAACTTGTCTGTGATGTGAAATTGTAGAAATGGACTGAGGCAGAAACAGGTCATAAGCCTTTGGAAAACTTGTTATACAAGTAATTGTGCAAGCACTATCTAGAAGTCCATTGTGTCCTTGCACATTGCAAAACATGGTCCTTTGAGGAATGTCCAGTAATCAAGTTCAAGAGCATGAATTCATAATAAATAAATCAAAGACTTACATAAAGAGGAATGTGAAGTAAATATTAGCTGCATGCTATCTTGACTCTAAAATTCTGGAAGGTACAAACAAGGTAACACAAAGTAGCCCTACTGCACATTAGCATAAAGAAACATTATCTTATGGTTGGCAAAGATAAAGAACCGTGTCACCTCTGTGCAGGATGTGGAACTGTAAACTGGAACTGCTGCATACAGCTAGATTGCCTAGAAGGGACAGAAAGCCACCGGCCCCAGTACAACAGGAGATTGGCAAAAATTAAGCTAATCCAAAATACCCAACTAAGTACAGGAAAGGGTCTTGGCACAATCTCTGTGAAATCTGAAATCAGTACAGGAAACAAAGTACAAGTGATCATCAATCCTCAATCCCTCCTTCATTTTTGTATACGAAAAGTGCCTTTGGATCAACGGTGACAATTACTTTTCTTTTTTTTTTTTTTTCCCTTCCCCACAGCAGACAGACATAAACTCTGCTGCCTTTTCTCCTCACTTTCCCATCTTCTTCCTCCACCCCAACCTGTGTATATGATGTAAACAAATAATAAAGAAACGAACATACTTCTAGCCCTTTTGTCATCTGTTCCAGGAGTTTCTCTGTGCAACTTCTTAACAACTGGGCTAGTTTGCAGGTGTTTAGATTGGTCAATATTCTGTTATTTGCATCACAGTTCATGTTCTGCCTGTGGTGTGAGGGTTGATTTTTTTTGTCCTTTTAACCACAAAGATGGAACTGTGTCAGCTGCATCTTTGTGGAGCCAATGACCCAATCTTCTGATAATCTTTCAACGCATGATGCATGATGATGCCAATAGTCTAGGGCTATGGAATAAAGCTGAGGAAATTCTGACTCCTGCACTTTTTAATGAAAGTCAAAGGTGCAACACTTTGAGATGACCTGTCCTGTATGACAAATCACCCTCCCAGTTCTGTTTAGCAGAAGCATGTCTATTTGTCTTGCAATAGAGAGTTGCAAGACAAATTTCCATGTACGATAATGGAATCATGCCATTCTCAGTCTGCTGCACACAGACCTGACCCCCAAAGTTTGCAGTGTTTGGTTTTAACATGAAAGCTAGAGTAAGATTACCAAAACCAAGGTGTAATCCACAATCCTTTCCCCAGTCACCTAAAGCACTAACATAAAAACAAACATAGTGGAGCAAAGCTCACCACCAATCTGTTGAGACACCAATGGTACAAGCGGACTGATAAAATTATTTTGGAAACAAGCCAAAACAGTAACAACAACAAAAAAATCCATGTTCATATGGAAGAAAATAGAAAAATTAAGTTCTTGAAGTACTCATCACCGTCTTAAATTCTTGTCCTTCCAAAAACATTATCCAAACTGCCACTCATTGCAACAGGTGAGTAGGCTGGCCGATACTGACTTGACTTTGGAAAGCTTACCCAATTTCAGCGACAAAACACGTGGTTGAAATCAGCATCTCTGACCAGCAACAAGAATACATGGGCCATTTCAGCTGCTGCTCTGCAAAACTGACAGATAAAACTTACCAGCATGAGCCTTGAGTATATGTGTTTTCAGGCGGCTATTGTAAGACGACTTGAATGGGCACAATTTGCAACGGAACGGCTTATGGTGTCCGTGATGGGTCTGCATATGACGATCCAGACTTGAAAAGAGAAACACAGAAAAAGGGAAACAAAAAAGAGTAAATAATTTCAACTATTCCTTCAGATGCAAAGCAAAACACTTAACAGCAATAATAAATTAAATATGAGGCAGACCAGAGTCAACTATCCTTTCTCACACTCTGTCTTAAAATTCAATAGGTCTGCTTACAGAATAAAGTAGAATCTAATCTGAGGAAAAGAAGCAGAGCTGACATCAATTCTGTTGTGCATAAAACAAGCCACTTAAATAAACTTATAGCACAAGATTAGTATAAATTAAATTGTACTTGATACAGACCCAAAAGAACCAGTTGAAGAAACAAGAAACAGTCCAGAACAGTGAAAATGTCATTATAGAAATCTTCTCCTGGCAAACATTTTTATAAAAATAGATCTCCTTTTGTCCTGTTGATGGAGGGGGAAGAGTATTTTTGACCAGCTTTAGCGAGGAAGCCTTCTTTGGGTTACAGCAGCAAAAGCAGATTAGAGATCATTCTCTGGGGAGGGTGCCAACAGGCTGCAGTTGATGAGTTCCAGAATTAAAAGGCAGCAGAGTTTCAGAAGTAACAGTGTGGGAGATTCTACAAGAATCTCAACAAGAGATGGAGAAGTGGCAAAGACCAGCCTCCACTTTCTTCAGGGAAAATGGAAGCTACCAACCGCCTGAATACTGGGGGATGATCAGAATCTACTCTCTCCATAGTGTCTTGTCACAGCTCAGTAAAGTTTGGAAGAGAAAAAGGGATGTTTTTCACATTTTCTAACAGAAGATCAAATTCATTCCAATTGAGTCCTTCAGAGCTCTGCTGTTCCTACACTATGGCTGACAGCCATGAATTCAGAGTCTCCAGGTGGCAAGCAGGTAGTTGTAAACATTTCCAGTACAGCCTCTTCTTCAAGATCTAGTATTAGTTTGAATAATATTGTACATGGTGATGGAACAAAAGCAGGAGAGATACAGCACACTGGAGGAGTGGCAGTTTACCAAAACAACCCCCCACCTGACACCTTAATTCCAGATGCATTTCATGCATATTTCCTTTTATTTTCCCTAAATTGTCCTGTTCTTTTTTGCTTGATGTCAATACGTAGATCAAGTGGCAATTGTCCAGCCCTCTCATACTACAAAAGATAGTCATGGGATCTTTAGTCCCACACTGACAAGAGCTTGAGCCAGAAAATACTTGTTTACAAGAGCTAATACTGAAGTCTGTGTATTTAAAGATCCAATGACAGAAAAATAATAAAAAATTATTTTGCAGCTCCTTACAGGGCCACTTCATACAAATACAATTTAATAGACACCTGGGATGGAGTCTGTGGTAAGGTCAGCTGTACAGCTTTTTGAGATATACGAGATAAAAGGTCTCTTAAATAAGTAAGACACTGAACACTTGTAGTGAATACTTCATAGAACAAAACTTATTTTAAATAGCTGAAAAAGCATGAGCTTACTTAAGAATTAAAGCAGAGTGCCAAAGATGTATATTATACATATCAAGCAATTCTAAACGTATACCTTAAGTATTCTACATGATAATAATGAAAACTATATTCAGATCCACATACTATGCCAGGAAAATTCTTCCAAAGGCAGGTTTTAAAGTCTTGTTCAGATGCAGAACAGTGAGCTACTTAAACATTTGGTTCCATTTCTTTCACAGGCTTTACTTCCCAAAGAGTAATTGCATCAGACACAAATACAAAATATGAAGCAGACAACTTCAGCAACAGTGACAACATCTATTATCAAGTTAGGCAATACCCCTAGAGTTCTTCCTTGCAATCCACCACTTTCTGACTTACCCATCCTTCTACCTGCAGGATCTGACTTTATTCACTTCCTAAGTAGGAAATAGTGTCTAGGGACCAAACTTAATGGCAAGTCTGATTTTGGAATCATTTACTAGGCAAGTAGAAGGTTTGTAAGCTATGTGAGGTAGGGACATCCTCAACTGTCAGACCTGCCAAAGGGTGGGATACTCCCAGTACTGGCAATCCTTCTTCCAGTCCCTTTCTTAGTGTTGGCTGCTTAACCCCACTGTCCTTTTCAACAAGGCAGACCAAACTGTGGCATCAATTTCCAATGATGCTACGAAAACCAGCAGGAATCTCACTTCTTAACACAAGGAGTAAAACATGCTTTTTACCGTGCTTTGTCTCCCACATGCCTTTGACTGCAATCCAGTGACATCTTCACCAAATTTACGAGTGCTACTGACAGTGCTATGAATGCCTATATCAAATGAGCACCTGGATCTCTCTTTTATTAAAACAGTAAATAAGATGTTCTCTCCCCACAAAATCAGAAAAAACAATATACCTGTGAGTTAGTCCAAGATGCTAATAGAAAGTATCCCAAAAACTCCATTGGGGGGGGGGGGGGGAGCACGTCATATATATGATTATGATTTAAGTAATTCTTAAAACTACCAATCTTAAGGCAAAGCCAGTCTTGAGGCAACAAATCACAAAAAACATGACCATTCATGATGACTGTGTATTTTCCATGTGCTATATCAGACAAGAAAACAGGCTTAGGGAGTCATTAGTATACTACACTGCTGTGAACTTGAAATATTTGTAGATTGAAATTGCACATCATAATTAAGAAATTTTTACCAAAAAAATCTAATTTTAAGGTAAGTTTATGACAGTTACTTAATATTAGAAATGAAAACTCAATCATCAAAGAGTTACAGTAATTATAAACAAGGTAGTTATGTGCAGCAGAAGTTCTTTAAACATGAAAGATTAACAAGAAAAATACTTTCCTCTTCTTCTTAAAAACTTGTTAAGTCTCATACATTTGACAAGGTTGCATAAGTGGTGGGCTTCACTGTTTGCCTATTGAAAGAGGTCTTACTCTTTTGCTTGCATGCTTTTACCCTACACGCAAAAAAAACAAAAAAACAATGGCTTCAATAAATTCAAGAAGATACAAAGATGCAACCTTTTATAAACAGCCACTCATAATGGCCAAAGATTCTGCAGCATGGAAAATACCTAAATGCTGAGAAAAGTGCTGCTCAAGGTCAAGTTGATTGCTCTCTTCTTCAGTGTCAACCTGCAAAACAGCAGTGCTAGTTTGTACTTCTTCTGAAAACAAAATTAAAACAACTTACTTGTGCCTGAAAGCAGAGACAAAGGAGCAATACTGGCAGCTGTACTTGTCTTCCCGGGTAAACATGGCCAGAGCCAAGTGACTCCTCTCGTGAGATCGAAGACCCTGCATAGACATCAAAACCCGGTCACACTGGCTGCAGTGGTAGCCCCCAGGCCTGGTTTCATCTTCCAAGGATGCTCCAAATTCAGCTTCTGTAAATTCCATAATGCCAGGGTCTTTGGCTCCCTCAAAACCCTCCATCAAAGTTGTGTTTGAAGAATCTTCAGCTTCCTGCTAAAAAACACATACCCCCCCAAAGCCATCAATTCTCTCTCCCTTCTTCCCCTCGGTCTTTTTCCATGTGTTCATTGTAATGCCTAGGTTTCCCACTGCATTATTTTTCTAAATATATCCCTACACAAACTCCACACCAATGGCTTTCTGGAAAAAAAAAAAAAAAAGGTTTACTTTTGGGAGGGAAAAATGTTATTATATCTGCTATATATATACATGCAGATGTAAACAAAAAAAGTCTCACTCCTTGATCAAATCTGAGTCAGATAATGAAAAAATACAAGAAACTGAATAAACTTTCAATAGTCCTGATACAAACCTTGTAAACTTGAACAGATAAACATCAGTAAGGTATAGAGCAAGTTAATTTTAGTTTATTTTGCTCTAGCTTACAGTGTAGCTACTCTATAGACTAATAACTAGTTTACAGTAGACTTTGTCCATCAGTGTCAAACAATAAAAAAGTCAGTACTCTAAGACCCTAGTTTCTCTTTAAAAATAAAAAGCGAACAGAACAAGTCTGTTTTTTACTGTTTTTTCTGACTTTCCTTCCCTTTTCTAACCTGAACATACATTTTCGCAGCAACTTTAACAGCCTACAAGAGTATTTCCATCATATTCTTTTAGCCATGGATTTTGGCTTCTGTTCCCTGCTGCAAAACTATTTACTCAAAAGAATGCATTGACCCTATGTAAGCTTCACTTGAGACGTAAGGAGAAGAGTAAATTGTCTGTTAGGATAGAAGTGTCTGAATCTGTCAGTTGTACTGGGTAAAGTAAAGAAAGGTCAGTGACAGGGCAATAGAAGGTTTCTCAGGTAGGAGAAGTAAAGCCATGAAGGACTTGGCTTCCTCACAACAAGCAGACGCTGTTGCCAAAGAAGCACTTTTAGTCAGGCAACAGGAGCCTTTGCCAAGAGCCCACTGGAATGAGGAGGAACATACAGCTAGCTCTAACAGCCTTGTTGCACTTTCACTATCCCTGCCAATAGCCTGGAAAGAAGGCTGTGGAGAATGGCCTGTCCTTGAGATGTCCTAGAAGTCATTCCCTTCCACAGGGAGAAAAGAACAACAAATGTACATCAGATCACCTGAACAGGACCACTGGCTCAGCTGACCACTGAATGTTTTGTTTGGAGCCAGTGTGCAAATTTCATGTGGAAAGCAACTTCATAAGCAACTCCACACATTTCCATATACACACTTCCCACGCTTCCAAAAGTTGCCCAGAATAGATGAAAGAGAGAAAGCCTCCTGCTCATAAACCAAGTATTTCGGTCATCAACGACATCAACTCCTTTGTGGCTGAGAAGAAATGAGAATTAAATAGTCTTCATTCCCCTGGATCTAGAGTGGAAAAAAGTTAAAACATCTTTAAATAAACCAAATGCACTTCAGAAACTTGGTGTTGAATTAAAACATCATGCTGAATTGGAATACCCAGTTCAAAACCCATTTAACTTCACAAGAGCCCTTCACAGGTTTCCAACAAGCCCTTTATTTTAACAGTGCAAGAACCTGCAGTCACCTTTAGTCACCTTTTTACAATTCTTACCTTTACCGTAGCTGACACAGAAGAGACATTCCCATACTGGACATGCTTGCGGAGGTGATTACAGATAGCTCGAAGTGTTGGATGGACTTCCACACAGAATTTGCATTTGTAGCCAACCACCTTCCTCTCCTTAAGTTTTGAAACCTCTTCCAAGTGTCCAAAAGCCTGTTTGAGGACACAAGCATAAGTCACTGAAGCATGCTTTGCTACCTCATTTTTAGGAACACAGGCCAGGTTTTACACCTGAAGGGAAATTACACTTAACATACGTATGTCCTATTTTGCAGAACTGCAAAGGTTTATTTTTGTTGACATCTTTAAATGCCTCCAAAATAAACACACAAGACACCTGTGCAGTTTCTGCCTAACAGTGATCTCCTAGAAGACCATTCACTTTGACTCGAAACTGCTTTTCCGTGACACCACAACTTCCCCAACAGCTCTGCAGAGCTTTTCTACAGCAAGTATACTTCAAACTGAAGCAGAAGCAGGTAAGCAGGCAAGAAAAAGAGCACATTTTGGTCCTCTGCTTATGAGGCACCTGCCCAAATTTTCAGTCACCAGATAGATTCATGTCATGTTAATACTGAGTACTTAATCAGAGAAACTACTGAGAAAGAGAGAAGATTGAGAAGGCAACTGATGCATTTTTCAGAAGCATGCTGAAGAGGGGAAAGCGACAATTTGCAAAGGATTTGCAACAAAGTACCCACCAGCCTTCCCACAAAAGAACAAGTTAACTGTCTTGATACAGATGGCCTTCCAGAAGGCTGGGAGGAAGGAAAGAAGGTGAAGAAAATACTGAAGGAAGCAGCAGGAAGGAGCAGGGCAGAATCTAAGGAAATGAAGAGGATGGATAAGGAAATTAAAGCAGAATGTGTAATTGACTTATGGAGCTCACTGGCATGCTGAATCATTCATTAGCGTGTGATCTTTTGGCTGTCAAAAAGAACATGCAAGTGGGCAGTAGTGAGCTCCCTGGCAGAGAGCTGGGAGCAGGGAAAGAGACCAGACACACAGATCCTTACCCTTTCTTGTTTGAAATCTGCAAAAGCACCATCTGCATATTTCTGTTTGCTCAAAAGCTGCTTCCTCCTCTCCTGACGTTTGGCACGCTTCTGGAATTCCTCGTTGTGACCATTCAAGTGTGCGGTCAGCTCTGCCGTACTATGCAACTTCATATCACAGTGCTTGCACTGGTAGACAGGGTTCTGGGACCGTGTGCCACTTCCCAGTATGGTAAAGTCCCTCTTCAAATCCTTGCTGTGGTGGTCGGTGTAATGCATGCACAGCAACTCCGCTGTGCTGAAGGACAGCTTGAAACATTTTATGCACCTGAAGGGAAGCCACTCAATTTCCTGAGCCTCAGCCTCCACCTCAGGCTTTTCAAAGTCACTCCTCTCCTCAATTGGGGTTGGCTTTTCATGTTCATCAGCATAGACAGCAGTGAAGTAACCCCCCAGCTTGCTCGCATGCTGCTTCTTAGGGAAGACACCAGGGTGCCGCTTCATGTAGTGGGACACAATACCTTTTTTGCTGAAGGACTGGAAGGAACAAAGTGAGCATTTCTTCTTCTCTACAGCCCTCCTCAGCTCCTCACTTAACTGAGGAGTGTCATCCTTGGGAGGAGATGGAATGATCACTTTATTGGGCTTGTCACTAACTGTCCTGGAGGCTGCTAAGCAGTGAGTGTAGTAAGCATCAATGTCATGTCTTTTCTGGTAGTGTGCTGCAAGCCCTTTGCGGATAGGGTTGGTGTACGAACATAAGGCACATTTGAAGAGGTTGTTTTTGCCCTCTGGCTGTGCCCGGACATTGTTGTGTTTAATGCGGTAGTGCCTAGCTATCCCCTTTCTGGTAGAACAGAAGTATTTGCAGAGCTGACACCGAAAAACTGTGTGAGACACCAAATGAGAACTGGAGAAATGAGGTCCTGACATAGATACTTCTCCAAGATCCTCAGCAGCAATTTCTGGCGAGGCCTTGATTTCAGTCACCAGGTCTGGCTCCACTGAGGCAGATACCTTTGGTGGTGACTGGGCAAAAACATCAAACTCAGGCTGATTGTGGTATTTCTCATAGTGAATTTTCAGCTTCTCAAGTGTTCCATGGGTGTAAGGGCAGAGTTTGCACCGATAAGCACCATAGCCTTGCTTGAAAATCCTACTTGTCTCTTCCACATCATTCTGAGCAATATCAGTTGACTGCTCCACATCATGCACGAAGTCTTCAGCAGTGACCTTTATTGATGGATGTCGTTTCTGGTAGTGTGTGAGAACGCCATGAATACGTGTATTGATGTATGGGCAATGTCTGCATTTATATACAGCCCCTGGGTTAATGTCTATATCCTGAGCAAAGTCTGCAGCTTTCACTTTCATGCCAGGATGCTTTTTGCCGTAATGTGTCAGGAGGCCATGCAAGTTGTTGTACTCAGACTGGCAAACTGTACACTGATATGGAGTGGAGGAGATGGCAGGGTTTGCAGAAGCCAGCTGGACAGTTTTTTCCTGGGAAAGGCTGGGATCCTCTGCACACTCTGCATCCTGATCCATTTGTGATGCTGTTATCTGGTCTTCAGCATCCATCCTGACCCCACCTTCGTCAAGCTGTGGGATGCATTTCTCAGCAGCATCTTTCTCCTTAATGATATCCAACAACACAGATTCATCTCCATTCATGGCCCAAGGGTGAAATGCTTGATAGTGATTAGTAATATCCCAAATGGAAGATGCTTCAAAAATGCAGTCTCTGCATTTATAAGTCTTTATCTCTGTTGGCATCACTAGAGCAGGAGGGGAAGGATCAGGACCTGCCCAGAGTTTAGTTGCCATATATGTATAATCAACATAATGCTCAGGATGTCTCCTTTGGTAATGCACAAGTAAACCACTTGGCTCTGTGTGTGAATAAATGCACCATTCACAGTGATAACCAGCTTCTATCAAGCCATCCAAAAATGCCCATCTCAGAATGGATGTGACTGTGGCCTTCAGAGTCGGGTGGTCTTTCTTAATATGCTTCCTCAGTGCATAGAAGTAAGGTGTTGTGTAGCTACACTGCCTGCATTTGAGGGCTCTCAGCTTTGACTTGTCCCGTTCAGTGCTGGAGGTGTGAGCAGGCACACTGCCAGGTGATTTCTTCTGGCTGCGATCACAAAGGCTTCTTATGGTGGCTGTATGCTGCCTAATCACGTCTGCGTTAGCTTTGAAATCACGGTGCTTCTTTTGGTAATGAATGAGCACGCCTTTCACTGTCCGATTTCCGTAATCACAGTGTTGGCAGAAGAACATTTCATTCTCAGGAGGATTCACAGAGGTCTCAGTTCCACCCCGGCTCAACTGCTGCATTGACATTGGTGGCCTCTGAATACCAGGTGGCAATTCACCAGCCCTCAACATGGCTGCAGTGGGGGGTGCCTGTCTGATATATTTGGCAGTGACCTTTATCTCTGGGTGCCTTTTCTGGTAGTGGACAAGAACCCCTACAACTGAACGGTTGCTGTATGAACAGTGTTTGCAATAGTAGAGTTCAGTAGAGAGGTCTGGTGGTGGTGGTGGAGAACCCAAGTTGGACAATTTTGGGGAAATGGGTGCTCCCAACTCAAAAGACATCTGAGCCAGGGCAGAGCCCCTCTCAACAGAGACTACACGCATAGTCTTCTGAATTCTGAAATATGATGCTTTTTCTTCAGGGTGCTTTTTCTGGTAATGCACCAGAACTGAATGCATGTTAGGGCTTGCAAATGAACACACGTCACAGTCATAAACAACCACACTATTGACTGAAAGTTCCTTCTGGTTTTCACATTCAGGACTAAAACTCTTGGCGGCACTTTTGTTAAAACCAGCTGGCACACCAGCCCCGCGAGCCACGGGGGTGGAAGTTGCCATAGTTTTTGGAGCAGAATTCAAGATCTCCCTCAGTGTCTGAGACTCTGTGTTCAGCCCCTCTTGCTGCTCAACAACATAGCTTGAAAATATCATTGCATTGTTAATTTTCACTGTGGGATGCATTCTTTGGTAATGTGGCATCAGGCTTCTAACATTGGGGCTTGTATAAGAGCAGAAGCGGCACCGGTAGATCAGATCAGAATGATCAAAGTTCAGTACATTCATAGCTTCAGGATGATGCTCTCCATAATGCTGCTGCAGATCTTCAAAATTTGTGTAGTCAATGTAGCACTCAAGACACCGGTACACTGCGCTGTGATCATTGGGATCCAGGATATACCTAAAGCTGAACTTAATATAAGGATGCATTCGCTGGTAGTGGGTGCTAACACTTCTGGCAGATTTGTTGCTGAAATCACAGTGTTTACAGTAGTAAAGTCTGCCAGAGTCATTAAACTCCGAATTCTCATTGTTCTGATCAGTACCATATATGTTTGACTGGCTCCCCAGAACAGAGGCATTAGGGCTCTGATGGTCCTTCATGCTGACAGAAGAGTAATAGTCTTCCTCATCTTCAGATAAAGTGAGCTCAATCTCCGCTCCATTGGTGGAATTGTAGTCATGCTGCATGGTTCTAAAGTTTGTTTCCTTCTGGGAATCATTAGCCTCTCTGCCCCACATTTGTTGGGGTGCATAAGTACTGGAAACATCTACCATTGGTTCTGTTTGTTCTTCTTCTCTGTCTAACTCCACTTCTATCTCCACCTCATTGTCCTCCTCCTCCTCCTCATCATCCTCTACATTAATCACAGCATCTTCTTGCTGTTTGTTTTGGCTGATTTTGCTCTGCAGGTTGCTCGCTATTTCATCGATTCTAGTTCTCTTTTTCACTGGTGAGAGATCTAAAGGGAAGTCATTTGACACCTTCCGCGGGGCTTTCGCCACAAAGTTATTTTTAGATGAGAGACCAAGGATGGAGGTCTGGCTTTTCTTCACTGTGCTGGCAGAGGGGTGAGCATCTGCCTCACTTTCTTGTGGTGTGTTTGATGGCGGCCCGTCATATTTTGGCAAGTTGTCACAGAATGAATGCTTGTGCTGCTGATGAACTCTGAGGCCCTTCAAAGTCGTGGTGGAATAGTTGCACATTGTGCACTTGTATGGATGCTGTGAATGGGGCTGGGGTGATTGCTGTTGTTGCTGTTGCTGCTGTGGCTGCACCGGTTCCATCATCCCGGCTGACTTCCTGCCATTTATATTTCCACTCTCGTAAGACACTGTGCTGTCGTTCAAAGAAGAGGCGATGCTTTCAGTCTGAGAGTTCATAGTGTCCCAGTCTGATGTTGTTCCTGTGTGACACTGCTTGTGGGCACCAAGCTTTAATGAACTCTTGCAGGTGAAAGGGCATTCATCACACTTGTACACAGCTGTCTTACCAGACAGGTGAATATTCTCAATGTGACGGGATATGCTGCGGCGGTGCATCGTCAGGAAAGGGCAAAAAGGACACTGGAACCTGTTCATATACCTTCTAAAGGGAATTCCCTTTGTTTCCAATAGTTTATTGCCATCAGATCCCATCAGCTGCTCTGCAGACATTCCTGAGGTCTGGTGATCCATAGAGTTCAAGCCATTCTCGCTGTCCATTTCATTTAGTTCTTCATCTGAGCTGGAGTCATTCAGCATACTGCTTGTTTCCAGGTCAGCAGAAGAATTTGTCATATCAGCAATTCCATAGCGGGATCTGTCAGATAAATTAACCATGCCCGAGTTGTGAGGTGACTTAGGCTTCATTTGAGGGTAAGACACAGAAGAAAACTTAGAAGATGTAGAAGAGTTGGGCCTGATAAGGGAATTGCCCATAGAGCTCCTGAAGTTTGAGACATTAGCATTCGACATCTCACGTCCTGTTGTATTCATGGACATATAATTAGAGTTTGGGGAGGCATTCTGGGCACTCTTACTCTGTACGTCAGATGCACTGGTTCCATCTTGTTGCTGCCTCAGGCTTGATAGTATTTTTACCATGCTACGGTGCTTCTTCATCATGTGGTCACACCAGCGCTCCCTTCGAGGTGTCTGGTAGCTGCACCATTCACAGCAAAAGTTGCCCCTAGACTTTGTCAGGGGCTTAACCATGGATTCCAAAATGCTCCGCTCCACCACTTCTGCAGGCAGCTCCTTGCAGGGTTCCTGCACTGGCACAGAAGCAGATGTTGATTCAGACACAGCAGCGGCAGCAGCAGGAGGAGTTGAAGCCTCTTTCAGGTTGTTTTTGTGATACATTTTCTGGTGTTTAATAATCCTCGCGCGCCTGGGTGACTTGTAGGTACAGAACTGGCAACTGAAAACTTTGCCAAACCCCTCATGCATCATGATGCTGTAATTTAGGGAACTAGCCGTTGGTGGGCCCACTGAGCTCCCCCCAGCCTGTGCTCCATGAACCTTGCGTGTGTGCTCTATGAGGAGATTTTTGGAACGGAAGTAACGCACACAGAACTTGCACTGGAAAAACTTGTTGGTTGGTTTAGGATTTGGAGCCACGTGCTGACCATAGTAAGTCTGGCTCTGGCTATAGTAACTTCCAGTCCCCATCTGACTTGCTGCATTTTGCCCTAAAATGAGAATTAAGGTATGTATGTTAATAAACTAAACCAAGGAAAAAAGGTTTCTTCTCCACCCACCCTGTATGCGTAAGAATGCAACCACATCCTCAACAGATGATAATTACACTAGCATTCCCTCACTTACTTATGGTGAGATCTACATATCTGGCAATGATCATAAAAATTACTATTATGCATAATTTGTACATATACATGACTGAGGTATATAGTTTGATATAGATAATTTCCAAAATAATCTTCTTGAGGAAAAAATAAACCCAGTACACTAATAAACTTGAAAATTTTGAGGTGGTCCACAGTAATGAAGACCAACCCAAAAATCTGAAAACAAAAAAGCAGTATTAACAACTACATGAAAAGCAGCTGGGAAATAAACCCATCCTCCATGCTTGCATTTATAGAAAAAGCCACGGTCAGAACCAATATGGCTCTGAAGCTAGACATCTGCTTTGCTCATATAGCAACAAAGGTAACATGAGTTTTTCAAACTAAACTAAGACATACTGAAATAAGACACATGTAAAATAGGGAGTCAGAGTTGAGATTGTAAGAGTTGATGTCAGTCTTTGAGTTGAGACTTACCTGCTAGTTCATCTGCGATTGCAAATTCATCCTTTACAGAAGAAAATTCAACTTCAGTCTGGTTGCTAGCATTCATGGAACCAGATCTTGGCTGGTTAGGACTTTCCTCAGAGACATCAGTTGGCTGCAGAAAGGCAGTGTGAACATCCTGAATGTGAGCTTTGAGGTCTTCGTAAGATGGAGCTCGAAAATCACAGCCATCACACTGCAGCACCTCCATGGTTCACGGATGATCTTTTACATTAGAAAATCCTGCAAGAAAAACAGGGAAAGAAGAAGGAGATATATCCTACACCAACGCCATTACAACAAATCCTGAAAATAGGTAATACCAAAGCTATGATGACTCTGTCATTTCCAGAGATTCCGCAAGTACTGTGGTGTAAAACTGAACCTTTACTTACCATATTAAGAGACATAAATTCAGATTCACATGAAGTCCCACCTAGGTAGCTCACAAGTTGCTGACTCAACTCTAGAATCAACTTTCTGACAAGTGGCTATTGATTTAATAGTCTTTGCCCTCTCGGCTTTTCCATTAGAGAGGATATGGCTGTTGTTCAAAATTTTGTGTCATTTAAGACCATAACCCATATGCTACAGAAAGAGCCCACCACTACCAGCCGTATACTGAAATTTACAACCTTATGAGACCAACCCAACCTTCCTGGAAGCTGACAAATCCTGCCTGGTTTACTACCATAGACCAACTGCCTTTACAAGAAGAAACCTGCCTTTCTTCTCAACGTCCTATCAGACCTGATGTTGGTGGAAAGCCTTAGACTTAACAGCAGGGCGAGAGCAGCTACATGAGCCCAAGGTAGCTTTGCTCTGCCCTACTTTCCCCAAGCCTTGTAGGGGCATTTCTATTCATTTTTAAAATGTTTACAATTTCATTTTATTCTGGGGAAACGACCTTAGCAGCCTGGGGGACAGAGAGGGCTGAAGGAAGAAAAAGACAACAATGAGAACAGGAATGCTGAAAAAATACAATGAAAACAGGGGTTATAAAGACTTAGGAGACATCATGACTTCTTTGATTCATCCCACAGCCTTGCATACCTTGAAGAACAAAGCAACACAAGATATGGTAAGGTGAAGTGTGGTGGTTTAGCTTGTGACCAGTGTATGTTTATGCACTGCCATGAAGAAGAGGAGAAACAAAGCACAAGCAAGACAAAAGACTTCGACACTCTTGCACTGTGCACTGTTTAGGTATGAGAGCAACCTTCTTATGTTAATACAAGATTACTTCGTTAAGCTTCTATGTGCTGTTCTCGGAAAGGATGACAAACTGAACATTCAGACTTCCAAGACAAAAGGGCAGCCTAAAGCACACAAAAAAATCCATGTGTTTATTGTACATGGAGTATGAAGCTACTTCCACATCAAGGAGAATGCTCCAAAACATTAGGGCACTGAAGCGAGACAGGCTAATACATCAGGATTTTTATATGAAAGACTGCTTCTTCAGATAGCCTGCTAAAATAAACTTCTAGCAGGTCAAATTCTGGACAGTTTCAGCAGAGGCTCTCCACACATATTTACCTACATTACTTTAGAGGCTGCATTGTGTCCTTTCTCTCCCACCACCAATCAAGAAAATGAGCGCTGCAGAAGCTTCTTTTCAGCTAACAAAGTTACAATAATCGAGATACTTCAGCTTTTACGTGCAAGCACCAGACCAAATTGTGTGGAAGAGGTTGCTATCTGCTCTGGATCAAATTACAGCAGTGAGTGAAGCCCCACCCCACGTCTCCTTTAGCACAGTCCATTAGACCTGAAAACAAATTTTTCCATGGAGCAGACGACTCCTGCATTTAGAGCACTTCACAGAAAAGCAGATCATCCAGTTTTCACTACCCATCCCCCAAGCTTAGTCCTTTCATCTCAGCCAAACAAGCCACAGCTCTGCTGAATGTGTTTATCACACTTTCAAGAGATATGAGCCCCTGCGTCACTGAAGCTTTAAGACTCACTAAGCTGCCCTAGTCCTCTGAGCTTTGGGAGCAGCCATTTTAGCTCAGACAACTCCTGCACTCCGAGGCTCAGAGCTTCTTGCCTGTGCACAACATGGCCTCACTCATCTCAGCTTCATCTCAAGCACACCAGCCTTTTCTTTCTTCCCCACCCCCACCCCCTTTTTCTCATCCTCCTCCTCCATGGGTGATGTTTGAAAAATCAGCATCCCTAGAACACATCTCCCCTTCTCCTGCATGACTTGTCCCCCAGATTGTGTCCCCCTGCACTGCCCAAGCAGCACCTTCTCTCCCTGAGCACATCGCCTGCAACCATCTCCTCGGGTTGGCTCCCCTGTCCCATGGATGACAAATGTGATGGTTTGTTCCAGAAACACAGCATTACAGCATCAAGACACTGGTCCAAGCTGTCCTACAGACAAGAGGCAACACACAGCTGAGCCTCCCAGAAGGAGGGGAAGGGGGAGAGGCAGGCGGGGGGCCTCCCGCCTGCCCTGTCCCTGGAGAGCCCTCCTGCTTGGCGCAGAAGACACACCACCCCACTCCCCTGCCAGATTCCAAAGTCTAATGACCTTTGTTAATCACCAGCCAGCCTGTCTGCATCAGCAAACCCTGCCAGCAGACACACCCTTCACACAAAGGCTGTAGCTATGCCTTTTAAGAGACGTTCTCTGAAAGCTCCATTGTGTAGAAGAGAGGAAAAACAACACACACACACACAAATCTGCTCTTCCCCCCCCTTACACTCCACCCCACCCCCCCGGAAAACTTCAGACCCTTTAGAAACACCACCGCAAAATGCTTTCAGCCCTGTCCCTTTTGGAAACTTCAGGCCAGCTTGCAAAGTAGGAACCCAGGAGGGAGAGCAAACTTGAGGTTCTGAACGAAGATAATCCTGGCAGCTTCAAGAGCTGCCAGGATTATCAACCACCACCATCACTATCTCCAGCAGTCATGATACCTTCTCCAAGCATCAGTGTATCTCAAAGATACTGGACACTGGCTAGACAACCTTAAACCAATAGTACCCTTCTGCTACAAATCAGAAGGAAGAATTAAAAGATCATTAATAGCTGCTGATTACAAAAACTGATGGAGACTTTCTAGTGGGTTCCAGTTTGAATACCACAGCAGGGTCTAAATCACAAAGGCAGCAGTATATCAGAGAAGAGGTTAATCTTACTGCAGCTATGAGGAACAAGCATCAGGTACAGCTGAGTGGACTTCAATTGGATGTTTTCACCATGCATTACACTGAAAACAGGATGAAGCATTCTGCAAAGAATTCTGCTTTACCATTTCCACATTTATTTTTTTTTAATTTAGGCATTGGACAGAGGTGGAGAAAAGCAAACTGCTACTTTGAGCTCAAATACATATATATAGCTAATACAAACAAAAACAAATAAATAAAAATCACCACCAACCAACCACACAAAACCCCTGAAACACAATATACGTCTTCCTTCTTTTTGGTCTGCATGGTACACAAAACAAGAGAGACCCACCTACCCAGCAGGAAAGATCATTTAGAGTGCAGATGTTAGCACGCTGGCAAGAAACACACGCCAAGCAAAGAAGACAATTTGCACGTTTCCATCATGACCAGCTAAGACAGCACATTCCCTAATCCTTCAAAATTTCGAACAGCACAATAAGAAAATTTAGAGGAGAATGGCGGTGGAGTGAGAGTTACCAAATCCACCAACTCAACAGCAGAACAGGAAGTCTGGAGGAAAAAAAAAAAGGGAAAAAAACCCAACAAAGCAAGCAAGCAAACAAACAAACAAACAAAAAAACACCCTAACCACCACGAAATGAATCTATAAATCCCACAAGCTCTTTAACATACTCGCAATCAATCTCTTGAGACCACATTGCCTACAGATAATGTGGCTTCTAAAACACCCTTACTAATGGGATGCTAACCTCACCAAACAGATTATTAAAATGCCATTGTCTGACTAATTTGCATTTACAACCTCTGCTTAAAAGATATGGTTTTCATGTTTAATATGGATGTATTCTTGTTTTTCTTTGAGCAGAAAGTTTCCAAAATGCTGGGCAAAAGTGATTCTCAAAGCCACAGTTTTAAAAACCCAAGGTGAAGTCTAAAATTATATTTGACATCCTCTTCTACACTCATAAATGCATGAGAACATCAGATACACAGTTGCATTAGATTTCTAGGGTTTTAAAAATCCAAAACAAAAGATAATTATGCTTGTTGAACAACAGTCATTACAGGACTTGGCAGCAGTCAAAGTAGTACAAATCATTATGTTTAAGTTTGGTTTTAAAGCTTCAAAATACACAATTAATTGTGAAGCCCAAGGCACTGACCTCAAAATTGAGCTTCTGTGGTTTGACTACCCATCCGTTATACTTTGAGATGGAGTCAGCAGAGCTTCTAGAAGTTAAGAATATGCACATGCACAACCACAACTGAAAAGGTCAGTCAGACCACACACAGTATGTGAACTTCCAGCTTAGTATTACTAACACTGTAAAACAAAGAAATCACTACCTCTGAACGCCTTCCTCTGGTCACATGATCAGAGGCATCCTCATACACACCCCCTGCCTCATACACACAGGCTGCATACACAGCTTTCATTTTACTCTACGCCAAGGTGGAGCTGAAAGAAGTTTCTTCATAGACAGTTATCAAGCACTAGAACAGGTTGCCTGGGGAAGCGGTTGAGTCACCATACCTGGAGGCATTTAAAAGATGAGGTGTAAATATGGCAGTTAGGCACATGGTTAGCGGTGCACCTGGCAGTGGTTAGGTTTATGGTTGGACTCGATCTTAAAGGTCTTTTCCAACAGAAAAGATTCTATGATTCCATGACTCTGTGATGTTACACACCCCACCACACCAGCAGAAACACTGCCAAGCCCCTATCAAGCTGGACTAAGTCCTCCTGGAGATGCAGCATGTGTCAGGCCCCTGAGGGCACCTACAGCCTCCCTCTTCCTCAACAGCCCTCCTGGGGCTCCCCCACAGTCCAGGACACCATTTCACCCACTGGCACCATCAGACCCCACCCAGCACTGCCAGCCTGACCAGGGCTGTGCTGAGCCAGATTCATGGCCTAGAGTGTGCCCAGTGAGGTTCCCGGTGCCTGGGGCTAAACCTGTCCCTGGGCCTGCTGGGGCTGTGGGATGGTCCCAGGCTGCCAGGCCCTTACCTCCCTCTTCATGGGCAGCCTGGTCAGCTCCCACATAGCATGCTGGGTCAAAGCAGATCAGCATGAACAAAATGTCTTAGCAGAGGCTGGCATCGTGCACTACAGTCATCTTTTTCCTTCAAAGCATGCAGGAAGCTTCATTATTGGTCTAGTCTCCCCAGTACCCTTTCCTTGCTGTTGGAAGATCAAGCTACCAGAAATAACCTACCAAACACTACCACAATGTGATTCACAAGCAACTCATTACAGACATGTGAGGTTTTCAAAATTCCCATGAGTAACACCACAGGCATTTTACCCTGTCAGAGAAACCTGGGGTTTACAGGACACCAGTGCCTACAGCTGCAGTAAAGACCTTCCAGACATGCCATGTGGGCTCCCAACTAGGTTCAGCTCACATATGACAGAGATGCTGGAAGCTCCTCTCACAACAGGGAGAACAAGGACTAAACAAGTAAAATAATGAGTAAAATCATGGGAAGAGTGCACAGATTTGTACGTTTTGAGAAACTGGAAACCTGATGGCTATTCTAACTGGAGGAAGCCAGCCTCATCTTTCATTAATGAAAAAAAGCTTAATTAATGAGGAATTCAAAGAATAAGTTCAGCTCTCAGCTACAGTCAGGCAAATCTACTCAACTCTGGGTCTTTTCCAATGACCAAATTCCAGTCAAGCTACTGGGAATCTTGGTCCTTTGAAGGCTGTCTTTGGAGTTACCCCTCCAAGGTGGTATCAAAACAAATTAAAATGAAATACCATTTCTTTTTTCATTTCTTATTTTAAATTCATAGAACTGGATTTTGATAGAACCCCATGGGTTGGGTGGCAACTGTCCACTCCAATATACTTACTTTGTGGTTCATATTTTCATGGAAAGGACTTGTGGTAAAATGTTATCACCAGTAACGGCTTTTCTTATCAAGATCTCCATATTAACGTCCAGTTTTGGGTCATGTATTACATTTTGATACTCAACAGTTATGCCCATGCTGGTACCTGTGATCCTGTCACCCATTTCTTTCAGTAAATATTTCTGTTGACCTCGAAATATGCATTACGATATTTATTTTCAGGAAAGAATGTGTATTAGAAATGCTTTACAGCTCAACAGTAAAAACAATTATATAAATACAGCAGAGACAGACACATTTTTTTCCTAAAATGTACTTTTCCAGCCATCTGAAAAGCAGTTTGAACCTGAAGTGGGCTCCAGGTCTAATTCCACAACAGGAGGTCTTCCTACTACACATTCATTGTACATTAGATTCCAAGCTTTCCAGAAATCTCCCAGCCACAGAAAACAGGATGACCAACTTTCTTGATCCCTATACAGCTACTATTTATGCTCCTGAACACACGCATTCATTTAACATACCTGATACCATGCTACGTATTACTGTAAAGTACCGCATAGCTAGCGAAATCTTCTACATTTTAAAGGCAATATAAATGACATTACTCTTAAAGCTTGTGGAAGAGAGACTACAAGAGGCATAAGTGGTTTTTTCAGTTCAAGAGGAGAATAAGGATTCACAGAACCTCTGGTTAGTTTTCTTTTGGGGAACTTAAAACAAAAACACAGAAGTGACCTGAAATGAGTCCAAATGATGAATACTGCTATCGGCTCAACTGGTTCTCCAAGACTACAACTTTTCAAAAAATGGACAAAAACCCAACCAAACCAAAAAACTGCAACAAACACACAACTCCCCAACCTCCCCCAAAAAACCAACCAACCAAACCAAACAAGTCAAATAAAACAAAACTAACCCTCCTTCCCCAAATAACAAACAAAAAAACCAAACATGGGTACTTAACATAAATGCATGTTAGTCACCTCACTGTAAGACCGTAGCAGAAAAAAACCCATAGATTTTACAAGCAGGTATGAAAGAAAGGAGGTTCACAGGTAAAAGCACAATGTCGTATTCCCAGAACTACCTTGAGGAAAAGACTGCAGTCCCCAGCCTCAATCAAGCTATAATAGTTGCCTCACTGCAGAAAACACAAACTTACTAGGAAGAAAAAAGTCCAAGGCAGAATACTTGATCTTACACCCAAGTGTTATTTCCAAGGAAATCAAATCAACAAAGACAATTCAGATATAAGCAACCAAACTACAAAGAGCATCAGGCTGGGGCTTTACTGATTCAAGCAACCAGAATGTTGATCACTCTTTTTCTAGTTCTCATAAATTATGTCTTTTCTGCTTGCTTTGGGCTTCTGGTGTCTTTAAAAAATAAATCAAATAAATAAAAACCATTAAGAGGTTATCCAAATGCCTGAAGGATACTTTTAAACTTCAAAGTTTTAAAATAAAACCAAGGGGGGGGGGGGGCGGGGAGGAGGAAAAAAAAAAAGGTACCACAACTTAATTGGAACAGAAATTGGGAGTGCCATACAAAGTATGATTCTGACATCTTTTTGTCTTTCATTCCTGAAGGTTAGCTGTGAGGCATTGAATGGTACAAAGCATGGGAAACTGAGTCTTAGAATAAAGAACTTCGCCTATGAGAAGGCTCTCGAATTTTAAATACTCTCAACCCAAGCAAGACTAGGATGGGTTTTTCTGATCTTCTGAATGACTTCCTTGGCAAGTTATTAATCCCTAAAGGAATAAAAAAGACACTAAAGATGTGTAAGAATCTGAACAAATAAATGGTCAGCATAGGACTTCTTCCCATATTAAGTATGTCAGGTATTTAATGCACAAAAGTAGTTGTGGAGGTGCAAATACAGACATAGAGAAAATTTTGTCAAGTTCTCCTGTAGCTCACCAGAGTCAATGAACAGAATACCGCCTCAGCCATGTGTAAGAAGATGCAACAATAATTCTACTACAAAGGGGGGAATTTTGATCAGATCTTCCCCCATTTTTATGGAATAAACTGTTTCCTTGCCTACCAGAAGGTGAAGAAGAGGAAGAAAACACAGATTACAAGCATTAAATCATTTTTTCAAGTTAAAACACCTTCAAATAAAGTATGTCTAAATCCTCCCAGGATTTAAGAGGAAGACGTTACAGCATAGGGCAAAACTCTAGAGTAGAAATGTGGTCTCCTTCTTGGTTCCTGTACTACATAGTCACATGAAATGTGCAAATTATTCACCTCACTGACACAACTCAACCTCTCAACACCCTTTGGAATAAACGTACATGTTCAAGAGGCAAGTGGGCTGATCCAACCTAGGAAAATAGATACCAGAGCCAAGCAACTTCACTTTTATACCCTGCTCCTTAGTGCTCCTTTTATGGCATAATGCAACTGAAAGCAGTGGGCCTGAGGTTTCTAATTTCCAGCCAAAAGCATTTTATTAATTACTCAAGAAGTCCAGTTTCTGTGAGCTAAGTGCACTGCCCCTTGTACGTGGATGTGGGAGAGGAAGATGTCAGTAGGTGGTGCTGAAGAGCATGACTGCACTCTGCCTGGATGCTCCAGAAACAACACAATTCCTCCTCATGCATTGCAAATATCTTCTGGAAGCTCTTTACACAAAGGATGCATTACCAGCCTCACCCTGGAAGGAGCAGGGGGAGGAGCAGGCTCCTCAGCCTGGCATAATTCCAGAAAAGATCTCTTTCTTGCCAAGAAAAGTCAGAGCTCTTATAAAGGGGGTAGTAGTGGTGAATTGGGTATGACAAACTCAGCTACATACACTGCTAGACCATGACCTGAAGCGGGAAAGAGCAAAGCTGTGACTGAAGACAGGAAAGGTTATGTCCTGATGGCCATCTGCCCTTAAAACAGACAGTGCCTCTAGATAATCTTACCTTCAGAAGTAATCAACTCAGAAGTACATGATCCATTCCATTCCATGGTCACTTGCAGTGATGTAGCTGGTGAATTGCAAAGATGCTTTTGAGAAGACCAATGTTAGTTTGCAAGGAGCACTGTGTTTTTGCAGAGGCTAAATACAGCTTATAAACTGGTGGCAGCCAAACCATGGGGACCCATAAACTACTGAAATATTCTAGGGACCACTTGATTTTAAGAGATCCGAGATTGTACCAGTCAACACAGCTAGTTTAGAACACAAGGGGGGACTCCCAGTGTAGTAACAGAGGTGGAAATCAAGTCACTAGTACTCAGAAACCACAAATATCAAGCCCCCAGTTTGGTAGACATTCAAGATTCTCCAAGTAAGAGACCTTCACTGGGTGTTTGAGAACCAAAGAAATGTCGTGTGGATCAGATCCAAGTGAGCCAAAGCCAATTGCCTGCCTTTCACACCAGAAGAGCTCAGCTTTATAAGGACCCTAGGGATGATGCAGCTCTCTCCTGCAGCCCATCCTGACATCTTACATGCTCAAGAGCTACTCCCTTAAAGGGTTAACCCTGTGCAGATAGCATGTGGAGAGGATGAAAAAGGGCATTCAGAGGAATGGGTTTAACCCTATAAAACCAAAGCACCAGAAGACATGTTCTGTACCAGCAAGCAAAGCTGAGTAGAACACCACATCACCTCATGCAGACCCGTGCTTCATGCACAACTCTATAAAGAAGCACGATCTGTGGCTGAAACCTTATTGGAGGACAAGAAAACACTGATGAACACTGTCTAAAGATCATTCTACTTTCCCAGTCTACTCCTCAGAAACACTTCATTTGAGGAGCTCCACTGACATTCTATCTATTTTAACACTGCCTTTGTCTCCAGCTATCCGTCTCCTTCCCCCAAGCTTCCTGCTATATTTGACATTTGCTGGGCAGTAAGCAGAAGCCTCTCTGTCAGCCAGTTCATTTCCTCAGGTAATACAAATCCATCACTGACCCATTTCTAATGCCAGGCAGCATACACTTTTATTTGCCCACTGACTCATTCGCAGTATGGCAGGCAGCATCTAAGCCCCAGGTAGAAGAATATATACCTTTTTCAGTATCTTGACAGATCTCAGACTAGCTATTACTACATGGCTGCCACCCTTCTCCCTGACAACCCTCTCTAAAGATCTTCTCCACCTGTGCAAGTGAAGATCCTCTGTCTTTTGGGGCTGGTGGCAGCAAGATGTCAGTCCTATCACTGATATGATACTGCTGAAGAGGAGGAACAAATTGCAGCTAACGCTCAGGAGAACCTTGCTTCTTTTACTCCCCCATCAATATCCATCTGCATCTACTTGGTCCTTCCAGGATGGAAATTTTTGCAGCTGGTGTAATATATAAAGCCCAAGTACAAAATAATTAAAATAGCATATGGGCTCAATTTATGGTGATACACAGATAGCAGACAGTCTCTAGAATAAACTAAGTGGAACATCTACGTGCATTTCAGAGTGAGGGAGGTGGTGCAGAAAAATTCTGAGTGATCCTAGGACTATGGATCACAGTATCCACGAATTAAGTAAGTTTAATGGAAGTTCTCCAGCCAGGAAGTGTTTGGGTCAAAAAGGCATTAGAAACTACTACATTAAACCAGGAGAAAGGTGATATTCCCTGACTATAAAGAGAAACATACTTTGTTATGCAGGTAATAAAGAATGATCTCCCTACAAAAAGAAAAAAAATCTACTTCTTTTTAGCCTTATTTCTCATCTTTCCAATAATAAGCAGTCCTTTCCCCTGACTACTCTGTACACACTCAAATTAAAGAGAAAACTATTATTAAAACTGAGTTGAATCCAAAGTGATAAGATGTTGAAGCTCCTAATGGAGTTCTTCTGTCCTAATTTAATCCATTTTGCTTTAAGTAAGGTGTTTGAGGGTCAGACGCTAAGACCCAATTTCTTTTTCTTCCTTGTAAGAAATACCCAAACAGGAAATGCGCTATAAAGAACAAAAAATAACTAAGCCTTTCTTTGTAATAAGGCCCATGGCTAAGAAGGGCTGAGATTATAACCAAAGGCATCCTTCAAAAGCTACAATCCTTGCAAGCATGTAGACACTGAAGAACTATAGTGGCTTTTTTCTTTTCTGCAGGTCTATTACACAACACCTTGATTTTTTCTGCTGTTGTAAATGCTTTATATTTAATCATTTAAAACTGAAAAATTATCAAGCATTTTAAAAAACAAGGAAGGTAACAAAATTCAATTTTAGAGTAAGATAATCAGTTCTTACTCTCATTAGATTACTCTCATTTTGGACAAAACTAAACTATTCTTTCTTTACCCTAGAGGTAAAAGCTGATAAAACAGAAACTAGTTGCCAAAACTTTATCCCAGAGTATCTAAACAATTATTAAACTACATATAAAATAAAGTCTCTTCTTGTAACAACAGTTTAGTTCAAGACCAGTTCATCAACATAAAAAGTATCTCTTTGGAAAAAAAAATAAAGGGAGGCCATGAACACCCTGTTCTTGTATTTTCCAGCCACCCAATTCTTCTATTTAACCCAGTGAATAAAACTAACAACTTCTCTTAATTTAGAAGTATTTCATTAGAGATTTTAGCTACCTCAGGTCATTACAAATTTGAAACCTGGCCACCATGTTTTATTCAAACACTCTGAAAGAAGATGGCATATCTTCATTATGGAATAAGAAAAGCATAGGACAGTCCACTCCATAGAGAAGGGATAGATTAGTTTCCTTAACCTTTACACCTAGTCAAACACGGGGCCTTCCCCAAATAAGAAAAAAATACCCTGATTGCAAATGCAGGCATGTAATTGAAAATTCAGGGGACAGTGGCTCTTCAGGACAGATACTCCTTTTGGCTACATGCTTTTGGCTACAACCAGAAGCCCATCCACACTTGGCTCTAGGAAACCAGTCTGGGCAAGAGTTTTCCTCTAACCCCATTGGTACACTTAGCCATTGCTTTGCCTGCAGAGAGCGTAACTGCTCCAGGGAATATTAGCTCTCTGGAATGGAGGGGACAGAACAGCTTGACTGCCAACAGATCCACAAACAAAACAGAAATACAATCAGGTCATTGTGTATCTGCATATGGAGCAGATCCATTTTATTCTGAAGGCTCCTCTTAGTGCTACAGTTCTCACTAGAAGCCCTCTGCAACTGACCTTAGCATGTCTTCCTACAAACACTTTCATTAAGCCTCCTGATTATCCTGCATGTCACACACCAAGCTATCTATGTGTGTGAGGAGAACCAGAAGCGAGGGTGCACCCACACTTGGGATGTGCTTTTGGACTTCAGAAGGGTTCTCTGAAAATGCAGTACCTCTGTTTAAAGTAACTGTATGGGTAGAAAAACCTGGACATTTAGTCTGCATGGAAAGTAGATGCAAGGGGATAAGAACATTTTTAGCTAACATTTTTTGTGAATTAAAAAAAAAAATATGCAAAAGAACACAAGATTCAACCCCTGGTGGTTTGAAACACCCAACAGAATTTTCAACCTGATGAGACGCACATGCTGTTTTCTACAGCTCCAAAGCAAAGGAGTACATAATTGCAATTGGTTTTACTAATGATTATAGAACCACTTAAAAAAGGAACCAAAGTTTGACTTAAAGGGAAGAAACTTACAAACTTCCCAAGTTACTGCTTTTCCAGAAGGTGTACATAAGTACTTTCAGCAGATCAAGTGTCATTGAATCCTCCAGCTCAGGAGGTTTTAAAATAAACCAGGATTACTTCAAAGCAGAACCATATAAAGAAATTCCTTTTTCTTTTTTCTTCTTCTTACTAAAGTAACAAAGATGGAAACAAGCAAGAGGGGAAGAAAAAAAAACCCACCAAAAAAAAAAAAAACCCACCAAAAAACCCCAAAACCAAAACCACAACCCAAAAAAACCCAAAACAAACAAAACAAAAAAGACCCACAAAGTCGATAGATGCAACTGTCATAAAATTGTGTGTCCTCAGATTTGTCCTGGTTGAAAGGACAGGATGCATCTTTTCAACTACTCATGGAGAGGAGGCATAAAAACGACGTCTCTTTTTAGTATGGGACCAGGTAAGTGAACAGTCCTTCAGACACAGGATTCAGCAACACCACTTGTCAGTCAGGCGAATCTCCTCCCTTTTTTTTCACCCCAAAAGAGGCATACATGAACCTTATGAGTCCAAAACCATACTGAGAGTATTTTTGAAATACTCCATTTATGTTAGCAAACATCGCTTTATGGTATGGAAGAGGAAAAAAAAAGCAAAAATGAAATGTGGTTTGTAAACCACTGTAGACTTTGTTTTCCTTTAAAACTCATTTGAATAAAAGGCATTTGTACTTTTTTGTTTCTTGCACAAGCATTCATTCAAGCGTGGGTTCTTGTTTGCAGGAATGTACGCAGAGTGGAAGTTTCACATTAATTTAGGACTTCATTGACAAAAGAGTCTATGCCAAAAGTATACAGCCCGTCCTGCAGAAAATTCATGTTTCCTTCTGCTGTTTATGGAACACCAAAGCAAGACAAAAAAATAATATATATTTTAGGTTTCCATGTATTTATCACAAGTCATTTAAGTGAGCAGAAGTGACTTGCTCCCAGGGAGAGAAAAGATTTAATTATTCCCCTGATTTTCAAACAGGTTCAAATCACTGAAAAAAATCTGAAGATTCACAACCTCTAGGTAACATGTAAGCAACAAAAAGACACAATTAAGTACATCAAGTAATGCTGATACTCAATTCCATGCAGTTACTACCTATTTATGTGACTCGTGCAACCTCAGACCACACTACATTGTTGTAGGCTCCCTCTGTGTGAAAACCAAGGTTAGTGAGTCTGCACCATGGAGAACCTTCTTTCTTTACCTGATAATGGAGAAGCACAGGGAAGTAGCCTGGCTCCAGGTCACAGAGCTAGTCTATGGCACAGCCAGCAGCAGAAAGTGGGTGTCCAGTCTCCAACCCTTCCCCGTTCCACCACATTACCTTTCTGTGCCACTGTCCCTGAAATCCCAGTGCTAACTTCCCACAACAACTACAAATGGAAGGTTCTCCAGTACACCAGAAGTTAAAACTTCAGAAGCAGGGGTAAATCATACACCACACACAAGGATATAAATAACTGATGCTCTTTATTTATCTTTTTATTTACTTCTTAACTGGAGTTTCCATTTCCAGCTTTCTGCACAGAATCCAGGCCTTTTGCTGAAGAATTTAGGTCACCTTAGCAAAATGTCTGCAGAGTTGAGGAGCAGAATCCCAGGGGAGCCAAGAGCTTAGGGATGGTGAACATGTTCTAGCCCTCATATTACTTGGTATCACAGTGGAAGGAGGGACAAGGAAAAAAAGGTGTCATCCAAAAAGGGACCTTTATGTGGGGGTGAGGAAGGATTTTTCTTTTTTGAAGGACTGACAGGTAGAAAAACTGGAATTCCTATACAGTCTGAGAGGCTTTCTTCTTAATAGGATCTTGCCCAAACTGCCGAATCCTTCTACTCTCTTCCCAAACTCTTGTAAATAACAGGTGACAATTCTCTTGTCTAGCAAATGTCTGGAAAAAAACTGTCAAAACTTACTGGAAGTCATCAAACACAATCTTCTTTATGGCATGCCTTTATAAAAATACCTGTGAAAGGAACACTCTAGGTCTTCCCCAAGGTCTTCTGTTAGCAGGAGGTATTCATGACCAAAGAAGAGGAAGTTTGATTTAATCAAACCTCTCTTTCACAGACGCTAGCTGGAGCCACAAAGGATGTGCACACTTCCATTCCACTCTGGCTAACAGAATTTATGAGAACAAACCAAGCAATTAGTTTTCACATGCTGACAGTTGCACGTACCCTTCATTGCTGGGACATCACCACAAACAAGATCCAGATATTTTACAGATTTTTTAAAAGGTGTTCGGATTGCAAAAGAATCAAGCTTACAAAACCTTTAAGCTACAGCATCGCCTTCAGTGGACATTCAACCAATATGTAATGCTAGGATGTGCCTTCTGAAAAGCTTCAATAAAGTGTTTCATTCTGGAGACTGGCTAAGAAAATGTAACTTTCCAAAAAAAGGTGATTAGTCTGTGCTCAGAGCCATGCATAGCCTACCAAAGACTCCTGATTCCATTTAATATGAACCCAAACTCTGCAGAAGGAGCTCATAGACACAGAGCAGTCTCTGTAGTAATCCAAAATACTGCTGGCATTCCTGCTGAAGGAAGCATACTGAGCATGCTTCATCCTATGTCTGTAGAGCAGAACCAGCCTGAGCTCTGCCAAAAGCCTACTCTGTCATGGGCAGCTGTGACTGTTACTTTGCTTGGGCAGAGATATGAAGTGGTAACACCTCTTCTTTGTTTTTTGATGTTGTGGTGGTTTTTTTTCCCCTGTAGCTGTCAACTGAGATATAAAACACGCTTGCTGCAGCTGGAAGAAGCCTAGCCAAAAACCCAGTTTGCCTTTGCTACGGCGTACACCCATGGATTGAGGTGGGTGGGTCTGGAAACTACATCTGCCCACTCCATGCAGTCAAAAGTGTAGGCTCCAGTTTTCTAGCACACTAGCTTGAGGCAGCATACAAGCAGATAACACTGTACAGCTTCTACCTGCACACAGTTTCTGTCACATCACCTGAGAGAAGCACACTCCCTGCTGTTTCACACTGAGCCACTTCCTACCCTTGTCAGCCCAGCTCACAATCATCAAGCAAAGTTGATATGACATCAGCCTTTTGGAGAAGCAGGCAAAAAAGAACTTTCACATTCTTCATCCCTCTCTACGTTCATAAGTGATCAAGAACTGTATCTTTCACTCTTCTTTGACAAAGTAGTGTCACCTTTTCTTTCAAAAGATATTCCTTTCTAACATAACTTATCTCACCTGCTAAGCTGTATTCCTGTCATCAAACACTAATTTTTGGCTTTTCTGCCGTAAATAATTCTTCCTTGTCTATCTACTACCTCCTCTTTAAGCCTGTCCTTCTCCAGGTCTTTTAGCAACAATGAAACTAATTGTCTGCTATTTCCACAGCCTAACATAGAATGATGCTCGTGATGTGTATCTTTAGGGTTGCTCTGAAGACAAAGGAGTTGGTCTTTCATTTCTTCTGAAGATGACTGGTGTGCTAGTCACTCAGCACTCAGTATGAAATAAAAACCACTGGTTTTATCTCTTAAGAAGAAAAAAAAATGGTCCAAAAAGACCACTCTGCCCAGAACCATTACTCAGTAGAGCAGAGAAAAAGAGGAAGAGGAAACGTAAGGCTAGAAAGGGGCTGCTACAGCAGACACTACCAGGAATGACTTGACAGTCATCTGGTCTTACAGTCTCTCAACCCTGCTGCTCATGAGGTTCCCATGCACTCCAGAAACTGGTATCTGAGGCTGCCGAGGTCTTACATTTCTTCCTCTTTCTTTTTGAGGAACAAGTCTGTCCTTTTGGTTCTCATTGTCTGTTGCTCTGAGCTCAGTAGCTGATATAACTCAGTAACTCATGGTCAGTCAAGATATTGTGTATGTGTGTGCGTGTATGTATGCTATGTCTGGATCCTCAGGAAGGCAGCCTGGTATTTTATTTTTAAACTTTGGCTCTTGTTGCACAGGCCCACATATAATGGCTCCACTCCTGAAGGCTGGATAGTCTTCTGCTATCAGTTTTCAAAGAAAAACAAAGCCAGGCAAGCCAATACCACCAGGAGAACAGGAGGAAAGTCCTCTCCTAAAGGTTTTCACTCTCTTATAAAAAAAAAAAAAAAAACAAAACCAAAAAACAGGAGATCACAGAAAGATTAAGCCCTCAGGGTCATTCCAAATTCCTGCTGCTGTATTCTTACAAGCTACAAAATATTGTGTAAGTCCCAGTAACTGCTGTGGGTTTAGAGATTTCTCCAGTTTTTTATTTCTATAAATTTGCTAAAGTTCTGCAAATTTTCCTCAGCTGAGGACCAGACCTTTATGTGCATCACTACTTACTACTTATATGAAGTGGGGGGTCAAAATACGAGTAAGTTTCCCTTCACCTGGACACAGAACCTACAATGGATTTTCAGGGTCTCAGAAGCTGAAGGAGGCAGAGCCAGACTTACTAATCATAGGACTAGTGCTATGATTCACCCTTCCTGAAGACCCTGCACTTCAGAAGTGTTGCAAAGCTGACAGACTAACTTACATCATATACCTCTACCCACCTGCAGTACAAGATCATTTCGGCAGGGAAGCTTCACTGTCAAAAAAAAAAGAAAAAAGAGTGCTTCCTTTCCAGCTGAGCACACAGGGGCTGTGTCTGTAGGTCTGATTACTAGAAGAAAGGAAATGTTGAAGTTAAAGACAAGAAGACTGCTTTGCACCTATCTCTGGGAGAAAAGATTTGACTCAGAATATGGGAGAGAGATGGAGAGGGAATAGGTTCCCAAAAAGAAGTTATTTTCTTATCCTTACTTGCATTTTATGATGGAAGTCAGCCAGTAATCTCATCATTACTTACAGGTTAAAATAGTCACTCATTCCAAAACCAAGAAACAGAGGAAACAGCTCAGACCTCTTTCTCCTTCCTCATTCCTGAACTCCTTTGTTTTCCCATTGTCTTAACACCTCCAGAGAGACTAATCCGTTAGAGAGTTCTGAATCTTGAAAGCAGTCTTCAAAAAGTGAAACTACAAATTAAGAACTGAAAACAATTTGTCAATTAGGAAATCAAAATTGTCCTTCATCCTACTGTAGTATTTGGTTTATAAGGTTAAGGGAAAAAAAAAAAAGCATTTACAGTGAGGCCTCAACTGCAGCATGACCTTCGAAACCAAGCTAATGTACCATTCTTCACAGAAACTGACTTGTTGTCCATTAATTATCAAGACGATCTAATGATAGTGCAGTGCTTATTCTTAAAATCTTTGATTAGCACAAAAGACAAAAAAGAGTTAATTTCTAAGTTTCCTAAATTTGCCATCCTTAACAAATCAAAGTCTAAGATTTTGAGAGGTATCTAATAAAAAAGTGAAACAGATTACTCCTGAAAGAGTAATCTACTGAATCAACAGAAACACTTTCGTAACTGATGGGATATCTCTAATAGGTTACTATAGGAAACGGACGTTAACAAATTCAGACTGAGTTTTCATGCCACAACCACGTCTGTGGTAACTACAGGACCAAAGTCTCTAGTTCCTGTCTGTAAAACCAGGACTAAGGTTCTGGATGACTGAAGTGCTGGGTTGAGAGTCCACAGGAAACCAAAGGTCTTCTCTCTGGGGAATTTACTGATCTTTTCAAAACCACAACGTGAAAGTCAATTGTAGCGCTGTCAGGACTACAGAAAGCATGTTCTATTTCTTCTTTTCTTCTACTGAGACAGCAAAAAAATACATCAAACTTTTTAGAGGATGGCAGCTTCCACCAACTTCGTGCACAGATTCCACTCCAAGAACAAAATGCAAATAATTTGTCCATAGTTTTAAACCTAGAATTCAGAAATGGAGGAAAACCCGCTACAGATAATCAAGCCTAAACTAATAACTTCAAACCTGCAGCCAGCCTTATTGTTTCACTTAATTTGGTTATTTGCTTCCCTTTTCTTTGCCTGGTGAGAGTCTTCTTGCACTTTCTGGTAAAACTCAAAGCTCCTCCTTAGAGTCCCTACATCTGCAAGTTACAGCATTCCCATCAGCTGTTCTTTAAGACAATTAACCTCCAACCTGAGATAATGGCAGTGGGAGTCCTCTTGCTGAAAGTTAGCCTTTTACAACTAGACAGTTGTCCACATCCAACAAAATGGTAACAGTCTAAAGCCTGTCTCCCACTGGCACCGGAAGAGAAACTACACTTAGACTTGACATTTTAGGACTTTCTTCAGAGTCCATTAGTTATCCCAATAGCTCTTTTTTCCACTATTATATTACAAATAAAGAACTATTTATGTTGCAAGCATTTTTAGTCTTACATTCCAGTCACTGCATCTTGTTACAGCTTGGTACAGGTTCCAGATTCCTGTAATATTTGATATAGCCTGTCAAATTAACTGCTTTAGCCCTCTAAATGTCGTTCTGAAAACCTGTGAAAGGGAAGAATGGACTACCTGAAAGCAGTTGCTGTGAAGCACAATTTTCCAGACTTCAAATCACAACTGTCCCCAGTATTTTCACACTCATCTTTACAGGCATGCCAACATCAGAAATGGATTCAGTATTCCAAGAGTGGTACTTGCACAGATCAGCAGAGATGACAGTGTCTCCGTGTGTATACATCTAAATACCATCCTAGTCCACTTAGCTATTCTAACCATTTTGAATGATATCTACTACCTTTCAGAATCACTCTTTTCTCATTCAAAAGGAAGACAGGACTCTTAAAATCCACCCAGGCTACAAAGCCAAGACATTTCTTGAGTGAGTCACAGAGCATTTTCTATTCCACATTTTCTATCCATTTTCAGATATAAACTGAATGAGGAACTTTTAGGTTTGATGTATTTTTAAATATAAATTATTGGTGTAGACAACAGAAGGAAAAAGGAAAAGGCTCTTTAAATCCTGTCAGACACCCTTCTTGTCTAACCGTGGGATGTTTTGTTTGCAATGGAATGGGTCCAAAATAAAAAGGAAAACTCTTGCTTTTCTCTTTGGGATCAAGGGCTCTCAAAGACACAGCACTGGTGTTATTAGTTTGATCTATCAAAGCAAGGTCATTATTTGCTTTGGTCATAGATAGCTCCAATAGTCTTTTCTGATACACTAAAAAAGCCAATGGCCAATGAGACCTATGATTCTTCTGCTCTTTCTGCATCAGGTTTTCTCATCCCACAGTCCTGTTCTCCCAGAGCTGCAAAAGCAGCTGGATGATCCCTGAGGAACTAACCCAATTCTCAACCCCTTTTACTTGGAAAAAATAAAGCACAGAAGGTGTTAGACTTAGATCTAAAGACTGTGCATATAGATGTTTTGATGATTTCCCTCTTCAGCCTGACTGCTTTGCGAACACTGAACTACAGCCCAAAAACTTGCTGTTGCCTTTTAAGAATAATGGGCAAATTTAAAAATTCAGCATTTGGCCACAGGAATTTCTAACATCCACCTTGCTTGACCTGATGGATGACTAAGAAATGAAGCACAATTACTCTTGTTCAGAGTTTCAGGCCAGCTAACCTTTTAATGGTTCCTCTTTCATCTAGGCCATGATATAGCCTTTTGTTTGTGAGACAGTGCCCTGACTTTTCAGAAAACAGTGATTGGTCCAAATGTCTTCCATCTCAAGAAGTTCTATTATTAAGAAAATAATAAAAACATCCCACAACACAAAGATAAGATCTGCTTAATAAAAAGTTGGGAAATACAATAGCTTCAAAGGATGCTTTTCTGAAGATCTCCAAAACTAGTCAAGATCCTCTCTTGTGCCTCCCATTTCCTGAAGAGGTGAGAAAGCAGAAGGTAATAAGAAATTCTTTTGCAGCCTTATCTCTGCTTAGCACCAGAGAGCACTCGCTTTCAGACCCAAATCTTTGTGACTCGGGAGACTGCTCCTTGATCTACTTGTGAGATTTATGTCCACCCTGGAGATTTTTCTTCTTGTCCTCACTCTCAGGTATTGTTTGAAAGCTCACTGAACTCTTTTCCATTAGACATTTTTAGAGTATATGCATTTTTTATCACCCTGTCCAAGTAACAGAGATTTAGCTTAGACATGGTGTGACTGGGGTTGAATAAAGGCGACAAAGCAGCTCGTATCAGTATTTCCTCTCCCCAACAGTACTTCCTGCAGGTCAAAGCAGCTGCAAACCCACACTGAAGGTTCTGTTGGGTCAAATTCAGCATCGCACATTCTCTGGGAAGGGTTTTAACCCTCTCCTAAGAATTTCGCAATTTCTTTTGGATACTAAACATGCAGTCATGGCACCCCAGTCATCACATATTTGAAAGTTCTAACACAGAATCAAGGAGTCTGATGACTGTGTGATGTGCTTGTTTAAGTGGGCTCATAAAGCAGCATCTTCATCCCCACTGCACACTAGTGATAGACTGCCAGCATCCCATGGAACTAAATGCCTCTCTTTTGAATTCACATGACCTTCTAGACAATATATGGGAGAACAAATGGTGAAAGGGATCTCATGGATCACCAAGACTGGTTCTGTTATCACAGACATAAATTTAACCTCCATTAACTTGAAAAAATAAAGACAGCATGCATGCTAAAGAAATGACAGCTACAGGACCCTGAGCCAAGACAAGTTTCAATTTAAAGACACTAAGTACCATATGCAAATCTTCTGATCATGAGAAGCCTAACTGATAGCAATTTTGACTCTTAGTGACCATGCAAACAGTAATACACAAAGATCTAACCAGTTAAGATACTGTTAGAACTTCTACACCCCTACCTCTATAGGATTCATTTCTCCATTGAAATCCCTCTTGAGGCTGGAAGTAAATATTATAGCTCTAAAATGTGAAATAGCCTTCTGTTCTGCGCAGCTTTTCAAAAATCCCTGTCCTGTTCCACCTCCTCTCACATTTCCTTGGCCTCATTATACCTTTAAAAGAGGTGCTTGCCACTAAAATCACATTTAGGTTAATTTGGCTCTGACAGCTTGACAGCTGGAGCAAGAGAAACAGAAGGATTCTCCCAGGCAGAAGAAGATCCTGATTGTCCCCCTAATTTGATTAGCCCAGCTCTTTCTATGTAAAAATCACATCAGGAACATAACTGAAGAGGTACCTCAGAAGATACAGATGAGTTACTCAGGGGAGACAGGAGTATAAAAAGGGAAAAAAGAAAAGACAGAAGGGGAAAAAATAAAGGGGGGGAGGGGGAGAAGAAAAAAGGAAAACAGAAAGAGTAAAAAGGAAAAGATAAAAACTAAGTGAGAAAAAATTATTTCCTCATGTACAGAAAAAGTCTAAATCGTTCTTCACTAGGAGGTCAGTTAATTTGACTGATACCCACTGAGCTTCCTTCAACGTAGTCTTGGTACCGTATTCTGGTGTGGAACATTTCATCAGCTTCCTGATAATGGTTAAGTTTTCTAGGCAGGCTACAGAAGAGAAAGTAGTCTTTCAATACCAGTAGTGCATTGCCACACTTTCCAATCACAAGCTTGTCAGCCTGCCAATGCAGAGAATTTCTAGAACTCCTGCTTGCTCTCTTCCCACAGAACACAAAGCAGCATATTCCTTCAGAAGCTCTATTCAACCTCCCTTTCTTCTCTATGAGCCTGCATCTTTGAGACAATGGATAAGAGGAGGCGGACCACTTCTTCCATTCATTTGCTTAGCCTGCTGAAAAGTCAGATCTGTCTGATCTTGCAGCAGAAGCATTATCCTTTGTTCTGATCAGGTTGCACAAATAGCTGTGCTTGTGTCAGTCCCCAGAGCAGAAATTTTTTTCATGACCAATATGATTACAGCTCACACAACACATTGTGTCCTACTAAAAATGTTGAAGCTTGTTTTCCACCAGATCCAGTTCTACAAATATACACAGTAAGGAAGAAGGGGGAAATGTGTAATGTTGTCTCTACACATACCCTAGACAAAAAAAGCCAAAATATTCGTAGCCTCACTAAATAAGCCCAAAGTTGTAAGAACATGAAGGGCCTTGAGTTGAATGAGTTACATGGGTACAAGATGATTATGATTCCCAAGATATCCCACTACTTCTCTGTAGGTTAGGCACTCCCCATGCTGATCAGCAACAGCTGCCTTTACAGGTCCTGACAGCTTACTTCTTCCCACACAGACAAATTGGCCTGGCCCCAGCCACCCCCACCACTGTGGTGACATACCTTTGCCCAGAATTCACACCTGGACTGCTTGCAAGCCATCTGCAACTGAAGAGACACAGGTTAGCCACTGCCAGATTTTATGAATATTCAAAGAGGTATGTCTGGTAAGCAGTTCAGTTTCCCACCCTGACAGAAGAAGAATAAATCACCCCATCTGATGATAAGAGTCATGAGCTCTCAAAAGGTTACAAAGCGTGGCTTTAATTTTCCCTTCCACCTGTTCTACCATAATACACACTACTTACAAAATCAGTTGTTACAGCACATCTTTCCTTTTCCTAGGGCGGAAAACCAAATTAGCCAGAAAACAAAGCCTATAGGTTCTTCAGAACTTCAACTTGTCAGAAAGTACTCACTCAGGTTGGAAGTTAAACTTTATTTAGTACTTTCAAATTTCTTACATTTTTGCCTAAGTGTAAGTATGTATGCCATGTCATCTGTCATACCAGGTAAAAGCTTGAATCCCCATTTCTGGCTTATAGCCAGGAGTTAAAGAGGAAAAAAGGACTGCTAATCCATGGTTTGCAATGAAACAAACACCTACCATGGGGGAAAAATCCTCCTGCCTTTAGCCAACTCTAATCTAATCTTTCCTCACAACTATAATATCACTGAGTACTTCACTCCCTAACTTCAGCTTCACATACGGAGCACAGGGAATTACTGATACAAACCTTTAGTACAAGGCCAGTCTGAAAAAAACACGTAAATGGGTCTGATTAACGCTCCTGAGTTTGCAATCAGAAATCAATACAATTCTATGAAGACAATGTCATTTTTAGGAACTAAAATACCCTCAAAAATGCAACAGCATCATATGATTTCTGTTTCATAGAGACTTTGACTTTCCTTCTATTATCCTTGTCTTGCTTTAGCACATATTTTATATTAGAATGCATTCCAGGAGGCATATGGCAATAGAACTAGGTCAACCATTAACCAAATAACAGGAAGCTGCTCTGCAGAGCACACCCTTCAAAGCTTACTTAATGAGCTAGCTCTTCAGAATGCGTCCTTCAGTAACGTTGAAACTAACAGTTCCACAAGATTTTCTTTAAAGCCACAATGTCACCCACATTAGGCAGCCTCTGGACATGACATACTCTGAAGAGCCATCCCAAAGTGTAAAGGCATCTAGGTCAGATGTTATGAGATGAAGAACACTCCACAATCATACATGGGTCACTGAACATCAGGAACCAGTTCAATTTTTTCATCTTATCTGTAAGCAGAACCTATCCCATCATTAATCTACTCCCACAATTTCAGTAAGGAACAAAGGAATTTACCTTTGTAGAGCCTGTGGGGAAGGATACCATCACTAGATAAAGAGTTACCATCTCTCTGCCTCTTTACGTGTTTTCCTTCAGAGGACGGCAAATTACTTCGCCAATGAGTGTCAACTCCAAAACTTTTGGCGTTTGAAAAAAAAGAGCTGATATTAAGGTTTGTAAGGCAGTGTCTGACAACATTCTTCATGTCCCATTTCCCCCTGGATCTTGTTGAGATACATACAAGATTTAACATGATCTGTCAAATCAGGGAGAAAAGAATTCCAACACCATTCTTGATACCTTCATTTGAAGCACCTCAATCTTACCAATTGTTTCCACTAAATATTTTAGGCAACCATAAATATGCAGGCTTGAAATATAAGTTATTAGGATTCTGATAAGCATCAGGTGCCAACAAACAGAATATACAAGTAACATGGAGGTTAGAAAAAGTTCTGATTCATATTACATGTTAACAAAGCAGTAGAGACGGCCTGATCAAACTGTTTCTAAACAAATAAACATGAACACTTGCCAGCACTCTACTTTAAGTTTGCATGTAACAGCCACTGATAGCTATCACACAACAGTTGCAATAACGTGGTAATTCAGCAGCCATGTACCACAAAGCACTATCAACATTTCAAACTCAAAAATGTCACCATCAAGCTATGTGACTACAGTCACATCTTGACACTAAGCATATATTATTAGCTTAGTGTATTCATATTAGTTTTTTCAATACCCCCGGAAAAATGGATACAGCCTCTTTTTTCTTTATCACAGTCTTTCTTTTGGATGATATTTCTACAAATCAAAGCATCCCGATATCTTGAAGTCATTATTTACCCCAAGAATGTCAACACCAAAAAAAATCCTCTCTACACCACCACCACTTATGTTTCTCTATAAGCTCTAATAGGAGATTGTGCTGTAATTATATGCATCTCTCTCAAGAGTTTCCCAGTAGCTCACATCTATCCTTGTGGCATCAAAAAAAAAAAAAAAAAAAAAAAAAAAAAGCAGAAAGCCCCCAAAGCGATGTCCAACAGACATTCTTCTAGTGCCTTCATAACTGAGAGCTTCTCTGTAACCTGATGTTTATGAGATACGAACTCAAGCCCATCTTTCTGGTACTAGGTCCTGCTGATCTACCAGACAATAATTCCAATTCCTAATTATCAGACACAGGAAATGATGAGGCATCCATGATGACAGAGAAAACAGTCAGTATGTGTGATCATATGTCCCTGCAGATTGCTTTGTATCTTAAGCGACAGCTCCTTGCTGAAACAGGCTAACTCAGTGGAAGACTGCCAAGCATGCTGTGGTGAGATTATCATCTTAGTAGTTATTTATAATAAACTATCTAAAGCAAGTATCACCTTTTTTGGAAGGAAAAGTCAAGGACAATGTATTTTCTTCGCAGTATAGAGATATTCTACGAGAAAAGGTACAGACAAAAATCTAGAAGCATTATTCTTTTGCATATGCAGAAACACTTCTGATAAATGTTCTCCAGTATTGTGTTCCAAAAACTGTTCAACATCACTAGAAAAAAATCCTACGAAATTAAAGCATCAAAAAAATACAACCTGTAGGGGAAATCATGTGGACAGACATGACAGAGAGACTATACCTCAGAAAAAGTCTCTTGATTTGCCTACATCCTTAATACTTCTGATGCTTAGCACATGTTCCAAACATGTTCTCTACTTAGCACAACATGGAGCACAACATGTTCTAAACATGTTCTGTACTTAGCACAACACGGACTTATCTGTGGAACCAAGAAAAAGTTCTGCCCTGAGAGATGGTGTCTGAGTTTCACATAATTCTTCAGTGCCATTTCTTTGCAAGTTCCCCATGCAGAAGTGCTAGACTCCCATAACTTCCACCAAATATTCTCCTGAATGGGGCCAAAGGAACAAGGAGGATGAAGTCACTGCAGAACTGAACAAACAGTCTTCACACACAAGCAATGTTTTATATGCACCCCCTCCTCCCATCACCAAATTGCAACTGGGAAAACATACCTGTGGGTTGACTACTCCCACACTCCCACTTCAGTTCTTAGGAGCATATGAAGAAAGTCATAAGTTTGCAGGGCTACCACAGAACAGCATCTAAGACAAGGATTCATTCAAGGGGAGTTGTAATACTATTCTCTGAAAATCCTGCTGAACAGGCAACAGAAATCATGAGAACTCTATTTATGGAGTTCAGCTCTGCCATGCCCATCAGGAAGCAAGCTCTGGTATTCTAGAGCTTCCCAGGCTGCAGCTGCAAGAAATCATCTTCAAATGTCTTTTTTTGGGAAAACCCAACAATAAAAAACCCAAACCAGCTGTCCAGTCTGTGACTGAGCTGACAGCAGACATATCACTAGATACGTCTACATATATGATACTAGATATGTCTACATCTATGATACCAGATATGTCTACATATATATCTACACTAGATATGTCTATGTATCTAGTAAGTCCTAATCTTTGTAAATCCACAGAAAGCTTAGCAAGCTTACTTAGAAATTATTTTTCTGCAGATTTAGATGGTCATATAACAGCATCTGGCTCTTAAAAAAAGAAAAAAAAAAGAAAAAAAGAAAAAGAAAAAGGTAACATGGCAATTTGCCACTAGCTTTAACCAAATAAATTCTAATAGGACATTCTTGATACAAAGAAAGCAGAAGCAATTACTATAGCTTTCTACAGCTCCTTAATGATTACAGAGGTTTAAAGTCTACATAGTATCACTTGCAGTATTTCGTACCTTTCTGTATTTTGCAGCTGCAGTACAAGGTTCCCAAATGTTACAGCTTTGAACAAACTGTCTTTGCACTGAAGCCGAAAGGATCTACAATGAAACTTCATCTGAAGCTCAGGACTTTCACATGACTGAACTCTTGTCTTTCTCCAGATCTGCTTAGCCCTTCAGCCTCCCCCCAGCCTCTTTTTTAATCCATCAGAAATGCTTTCGGAGTGCACTTCACTTGCTAAAAAAAAAAAAAAAAAAAAAGAAAAAAGAAAAGAGAAGAAAACCAACAAACAGGTTCAAAAAGAGAAAGAAATGAAGCCCTGCTGGGATGAAGTTTTCAGATGACAAAGGAGAAGGTAATCTTTTAATACCAAGCATGAAAGCAGCATAAAAGGACAAGATGCAGAGGGGAAAAAAATCTATTTAGACTTCCTGCACTGGCATGAAATGGCTGCTTTTCTTCTTACTGCCAGCTCCCATGCTTCATGTTGACATTACACATCCTGTACTGTAGATCCACCCCCATGCTGATGCTTGCCCAACAGAATTATCTCCTGCGTCACAGCAGTGGTAACAGAACTGCTGGCTCTGCAAATCTGAAAGCACCATTTCAATGCTTGATACATGCAGCAACTGGACACACTACCAGCTATTCTGGGTTGGTTTGTGGCACTATATTACTTGGTCTAACCTTCTGTTAACCAGATGGTCTGTTCTCCCCATGGGACCAAACCATTAAACTTTATTTTATTAATTTCTACCAAAACGCAGGGACAACTTACAGCACTTGTGTCTGGTTTATCTCCAACAGGGTTGCTAAGATGAAAATGACCTAAAAATAACTGGAAATTTGCTTCACACCAACAGAGAACAAGGCCTTTTGGAGTAAATATTTAAATGATCTGCCAGATGAACTGCCATAGCAGTATGAACCACATGGATAGTAACTTGTATTATTTACACATATGCAAAGGTTCACCCTTCTGTCATCATAAAAGAGCCTAGGTTGTATTTTCCCCGGTTCAAAGCACCTCTCTTTTGAACAGACAATTACCATATTAGTATCTACTCAAACCAATCCCTTTATCCCAAAAATAAAAAGAAAGTGTGAAAAAAAAATGGCTTCCAAACCCATCACAGTTAGTGATGGGACTCCAGAAGACATGAACGTCATCTACAGACAGCATAGTAACATGAATGTTGTGACTAGAACACACTAAAGCTCATATGAAGTCTTATTTTAGGGACATGCCACCATTAGCTGAAGTCAAAGTTGAGTATTTATAACATATGTGTTCCCCCCGCCAAAATACAAAGTGAGAATGAAAGGAAAGGCGCATATGAATGAAAGTGAAAGAATTACCTAATGAATAAGCTCCTCCTGGCTCTTGCAAATCAGCTACAACCAAGCCCTCACATGCAACCACAAATGAACATCTCATGTATGTAGGTGGTAGTTGTTATGAAGCAACATAAGCTAAGGGCATCTTCTATTCAAGATGTAATTTCCTACACCTCCCTGAAAACTCTACAAGAATTTGTCTGTGCAGCTGAGGAACTGATCTTCAAACATTTACTCACGTGAGTAGCTGCAGTGAAATTCAAAATCAGATCTCCTCAACAATTCACATGAATAAGCTTTTACAGTACAAGGGTTTTAGCCCCTGTCTTCTGCTATCTGCCAAATGTACTACAATAACAAGAAAATGCAATGGTGGCTGAGGTCTGACCTATTAAAAAAGCCTTTGTCAATGTTCCTAACAGTGGCAGTGAGGATTTATTAAATAAGTAAATAAAGTGTACATGACTGCACACAAAACAAAATCCTAGGAATGCCAGGATTTTGCAAAATGCAAAATCCTGTAGAAGTCGCAGTTTTACTGCCTTCCAAAGAAAATAGGAAGCCAATCCACATAAAATCTAACCATAATAAAACACTAAAATTTGTTCCTTATGGCTACCACTATAGTGCAGTGCTTCCAAAGTAAGGCTGGATTCATTCTTCAGATTGCTGCATGCATGCATTTATATGGGGCAGTCTTCTCAATCTAAAGCTCCAACTCTCTGCAGGCTGGGGTGTCAAATATGTTTACATAGGACATCACTGCTATTATCCAGCTTCCCACATGTGACTAACTTCTGATATGGAGGATCACAAATCATCTTCTACACACCGCCTGGGCAACCAAAACACTCTTTTGGTCATGAATAAACCACCAATCTGGATGTCAACAGATCAGTAGGCATTGCCTTCAGCTCTTAAGCAGACTGCCTATTTCACCTGTAAAGAAGATTAGATGTCTTCAGGACATCAAGGAAACAAGCATGAGACCAGTGTGTGGCATTTTAGCTCCATCTATCTTTAAAATTTATCCAAAGAGTAGGATTTTTTTTTTTTCAATGTCCCATTTAAGTTACTAACTCATCATCATATGACTGGCCTCCATTGCCATGACATACAAAACTTCAGTATATGGTGACAGGCCCCCCAGAAACTCATTCCACAACCTGAAACATCATCTACCCTTCAAACACACTAAAAATAGATTCCTCACCCCCTTGAGGTCTCAGCAGCCCATCTGATATTACAGTACTGTATTAACAAACCTATGTAGACATGAATTCTTAAAATAAATATCTTCAGAAATAAGACCAGAATACCAGCAGCAAATTCTAGTCCTGTACACCACTGAAGTAACATGGGTGAACTTGTGGAAGCACTGAAGAACCATGGAGGGCAATGAGCATTTCATGTTCATTTTGCAAGAGCACACCACATGCAACCTTTGGTCAATCTCTGTCACCTTGCCAAGCAACTTCTGACTGAAGGCTTTTGGTCTGCAAGACATTTTCTGAGTGAGAGCTCAGCAGCTTTTATGTGGTTTCTTGGGAGACCAACACACTGAAAATCTTGTATTCCCCCCTCTGCTCCACAGTGGAAGGAAGACAGCGCATTTATAGAGGGCGTGGAATGGAAAATTCATTGTAGTGTATTATCACCTCTGTAATCTGATAATTTAAAAATAATTCAGGTTTATTCATTTATTCATGCAGCTGGGAGACCCAAATATATTGACTCACTCTCTTTCAGCAGCTCCAGTGAGTAATACAGTTATTCCCTTGGAGCCAGGGATTTCAGAAGGTCTCACACACGCATTAATAACTAGCAGGAGAAATCTGCATGTTCTTGACGAACAACAGTTTATTTCAACCTACCGGGTGGAAATACACCAAGAGCCAGCACCACCAAAGAGTTAAATATACAAATGCTGAAAGCCTCAGTTCAGAGCCATCACATATACTGATTCACAACATGGCCTTCAGTCATATTCACCTCCAGAAGGCCAGATAAAGTCCTCTTCTACACAGAGTCCTGGTACACAGACTCGCACACTGGGCTGGTTTTACGCCACATACTTGATCACAGACAAGAAAACTTGACCTCTATATGACCTGACATAACTGAAAACTGATATACTTTCTCCCCACTGCCCTCCCCCAAAGAAGATAAAAGGTCATTTAGACCAAAAGGAACCAGTCCACGAGGCCTTCAAGTTACATGAATTCAACTTCTGAGATGCACTCCTGCCCAGGAACCCACACCCGTTCTCACAGGGCTGCAAGCCACAGCCATGAGAGGGCAGGAACAATTCAGCAGTCAAGAAGCTAATTAACCAGGCTGAGTGCTGTCTGGCTGCTCTCAATTTTCCATCAGCCATTTGTTAACATTTTTACACTTGTCAAGTTATTTAGCTGAGCATGACAGAAGCACAGTTTCAGAGCCCACCACTGCTGGAGGTTCTAAATCCTGCAGCCAGAGCCACCCAGATGTAGACAAGGAAGGGAAAAACTAAAAAGCTTCAGAGCTTCCAAATGAATAAGGAAAGAAATCATTCCAAATTTGTTCATATTGACATTTATTTATTTTTCTGACAGTTGCACTTGTCACACAACACAGAAGAAAACATGATGACTCCTTACGGCCATTGCCTTCCAAACTTTGTTGCATTACCACCTAAACTAATTAGATATAGTATATTTATCTAGTATACATAGTTCTTCTATACTCACCACAAGCAGCAATGCACCTGAGAACACATTATCAGTCAGAATGGCTGCAGTGAAAGAAACAAAGCAGCAGGTAGCTCTAGTTCATGTATCTCCAGTGCTTGCAAACAGCAGAGCTGGTCTGCTCCAGTCTCACACACCAACACCACTCCCAAAAGGAAATTTTTCTTATCTACATACTGGTTTGTTTCAACACACGCAACACCAGAATCCACCACCAAAATCTTGGTTTCCAATATCCTGCTAAATTCCAAGAATGTCTGTTTTACTGGGTTAGAGGGATGGATCCTTGCAGGAGTTAAGACAAAAGATTTCAAAGGCTGAACACTAATTCTTTGGTCTCTTCAGTTTTTGGTCAGAGGCCTAAAACTCCATTATAAAGAGCAACATGCCCATAGGTCTAGCTGAATCTTACTGGAACTGAAGAATTCAGGTGTGTATTAAAATAAATAAATATTATGGGGAATTCTTAAGTTCTCTCTAGAAGCAGTTTGCTCACTAGAGATGAACAATCATGCCTTATTCACTGCATCCACTTCTAGACCAACATTCCTCTAAGCTGCCTCGTGTTTAGAGTCCAGACTGGAGTGTGCACTAGGACGTGAAGGAGCACAGAAGGGAAGGAACACATAAGGGAAGGGAAGGAAAGGGAAGAGAATAGAAGGGGAGGAGGAGAATGGAAGGGAAAGAGAATGGAAGGGAAGGAGCACGGAAGGGAAAGGGAAAGTTTGTTAAGTAAACACCACCAGCATAAGCCACCTTGAACAATCACTCTAGAACTTCTAATCTGAGATCTATTTGAGCTGTCAATCTAAGATCAATGACACGGAGGCAGAAAGGAAAAAAAAAAAAAACAACAACCAAACAACAAAACCCTTTTCAGCATCATTAGACAGCTAAATTCTGTCATTTGGACCATAGCAAGGCATTTATTGATGATCCCTTTCCCAGCTACACACTAAATTAAAGTCTTCAGCAAGGCAACGTCATTAGAAGTTAAATGCACCACCCTGCGCATCACACTCATGCTGGACCAAAATCTTCCAGCATACGTAGACGTTTATTTGACAAATATGTCTTACCCAGTTTAGTTGGTAAATAAGAAAACTTAAAATATGGGCTGCTGGAGCACAGGATCTGTGTGTCACAATTCCCCATTCTGCTCTTTTCTTTGCCAGCAATGAAAGAAGTCTAGGGACAACGTGTGGAGGAATGTGTTTGCTTGGCTCCTATGATAAGCAGCTTTTGTATTTTCAATCCATTTACATGACAAAAGTCCAATCCAGTATGATCAATCTTCTTTCCCAAAGGAACATCCTGTGATGCTGTCTTTCCACAACTACCAATACCTCCCTGAAGCAGCACTATTTGAACCTTAAGAGCTGCAGGCGGGAAGGAAGAGTTTGCTAATTCACTCAGTGCAAAGAAGCCCCCATTGTCCTACAAGGCCACGGAAATAGTGACCACATGTACATTAGCAGATTCCATTTTTAGCATCTTTCAAAACAAAGTCTTCTCTTTCACGTTATCACAAGCACACCGAATCCCCAGTCTTCCTATATCATTCTCCGCAATGTCTGCTTTGTCTTGAAAAATCATTCTCCTGCCTCTCTACCCCATGCAATTGCTCTGTTAGCAGCAAGTTTCCACTACACATAATTATGACATGCCTTAGCCTACTTTTCTGTTTGCTGAATAGCTCTGCCTATTTTCTACTTGTGCTGATGCTACCATTTACTTTTCGTAACACTAATCCTTGTATCCTTTGAAGGCCTGACTTCCTCACCACGACAGCAGCTGGGGTACTCAGGCCCCTTTCCAAAGCTTTTTAATAGAACAGTAATGCCATCACTGAACATCCCACTTCTTAATCTTCAGGTCAGCATAAGCCTACCCTGGTACCTGTAAGAAGTGGTGTAAATACACCGATACACTGTCCAGTGCTGCTGACCAACCACTGTGACTCGTAAATTAATTGCATATTCCTGGCATTGAAAGAAGAAAAAACATAAGCACACCATGAAAACACTTAACTTCTTCTCCCAAAGACATGAAATATCTATTTTTCTGCTTAATCTAAATTTGATTATTTTATCTTCCACCAAGAAGTAACAGGCAACATGCTTTAACAAGTGAATTCTTATTTTAACTAGTTCAAAACTAATAGAGCAGTCCAGTGAATGAAATGTTTTCTCAGAATTATTTGTCTTCAACACACTGGCCTTGCAATGATTGCTACCCTGATAAGCTCCCAGTAAGTCCTTCCTAATCACTCACGACATTGATGCTGTGCCTACAGCTCTTTATGCTGTCATTATTAAACATTTATTCTTAAAGAGACTGTATTTGACTCAATTCAAGAATGACCACACCTCTTGTCTCATCTCCATTTTCTTTAAATTACGAAATAAACATAAACCGATTGCTTTTCTTGAGGGATCTTTCCATCTACTACCCAAAAAGCTGCTTTTAGCAAAAGCCAAAAACCTACTGTATTCTCCCTAGACAGCAGCTGTGGAGGTCCATAATTATATCACAAAGTCTAGCCAAAACCAAAGACTTTCAGATCAACTGGAAATAAAATACATAGCACTGTTGTTAGGTCTGGGACTGATGTTCTGATAACTAATGTGTTTCAAAAATTACTGCAAATCACAACCAGTAATGAGTGAAGGTTCTTTTGCAAACACTGCTTAAAGAAAAATTCCTTCCATTAGTGAGTGATCAGGCAAGCATATTTTGAGTTACTGCAGCAACACATCCTGCCTCAAGTTGAAAAAACAACTACAGCAAGATCTTCCATTCCTGATGAGCTGAAGAGTACACACACACACACACACACACACAAAATCGTACATAAGACCCTGTGTTTCAAACATAAGACACCAGAAGTAGACTCCCCTTTTCCCATCTGAACCCCCCTTTCAAACCTCTTCAGAGTTGTGTTTGTACTGCAACATCTGGCACAGCCTCATAAAACTCAAGATGAGAAGCAGACTTCAGATCTTTGGTATTGTTTTAAAGTTAAGAGAACAAAATGGAACAAAACCCAAAACAACCTCATGTGACTTTTTATTTACCTGTGAGTTCAATTTCCCAAACGCAAGTTGAAAGCAGAAGAATACTTCCAAAACTCAGGACACAGATGAAGACTATTAAATCTAGTCCCCTCATTTGGCAACTCCTACTAAAGCCTTTTCACTACAACCAACAAGACAATTATCATAAGTTGAGCTATCTCCCTTCCTCCCCCCTTTTCTTCTTTCAGCACTGGCATACAAACCATGCTATTTTAACTTCTTTCCTGTTCTCCCAGTTCTTCTGGAACATTTTATTTTCAACAGTCAACTCATTTGGAGAAGTGCCATGCTGAAGTTCAACCGTTTACAATGTTAACTGTGTCTCTGCCAGCAGCTGAAGACTTGCATCACACCACCTTCTCCAGCACCTCTTGATTAAATAATTGAAGTTCCTCTCTCTGAAAGGTTAGCAGATGTTTAAGCAACCTTCATTCTCATCATACTCTTTCTTTGTTTTCCTTCAAAGCTATTCTTACTCTTTTTAGAGTAACATGGAACTTCTCATGCCCTCCTTAATCAACACTTCACAAACCTCCTGCTCACCTCCTATGGGCCCGTGTTGTATTTTAACACTACCTGTATTAAAGATTTTCATTAAACGCACTCTTTTGGATAGATTATTTAGTACTTTAGAAGAAACAACTGTTTGAAAAGTCTAGAATGAGACAACTGCTTGAAAAGCAAACAAGAATTTAGACTGATGAAGTTCAACATTTTTAGTGGAGCCAGCAATTAGAAGCTCACACTTGATCACACTTCGATCAGGCACGTAAGTTAAGCAAATCATAAATTTCTGGCACTAGCAGCAGACTCTTTTCATCCAGAACAAGTTCACAAAATACATTATTTAATTTCAAAATAGAGAAATATTAGTGAAGAGAGCACTTACGTTATTTCATAATGGATTGGAAGTACAACAATGAGTGAGGGAACAAAATACCTGAAAAGACACAACGACATACTGGCCTTTGTAGGCTTTTCCTGATCTGTCAAAACAGGATCTCCTTTGTCTATCAACATTCTTCTCGAATCACTCTTTTTTCACTATTTCACTGGAGGTTTGGGGATACTACAGGTTTTGTCCCTAAGTTAGCTTCATAGGAGGGCAGTGTTGGTTAATTAATAATATGCAGCTGTTCACCAGCTTTTAAGTCCTTCTTATGCAGTTTTTTACAACAAAGCAGTGTTCTTCTGCTCAATCTAAGAAATTATCCACAGCACCATACAGAGAAAGTGTTACATCAAACTGGAGCAATCTCAATTTATGTTGTAACTCTTCATATGTTGGTTAGAATAACTGGAAAACTCAATAGGAAAAATTCACTTAGACATGTTTCTGGGAGTACCAAATTTCAAGAGACATCTTTGGGCTTTTCTGAAGCAACTTTCCTCAAACTGTAAGTTGTACTATTATAAGACTTCAGTTCTTCCCATTTCCTTTTTAAGTCTAAAATTAAACTTGTCCATTCCTTGGGGCCCAGAGTAACATCTGCCAGATGTCCAGACATGCATGTTGAACACAGCTCTTCTCCAACAATTATCAACTTATCAACTCTTTTTTTCACTCACTCATGTCTTTATAAAAGTCAATCCTCCTTCAATTCAAAGTTCACAACACTAAAGAATTTGTTGCAAACTTTACTGAATTGAAACGATCTTTTTCTTTTTTCCCCTTCTTCTACTTGCATTTGTTCTACTTTCCACTTCCAGCATCCAATTGTGCACTCATATTCTTCGAAGTCTAAGCATATACAACATATTTTTAGGTTTCCTCTTGTAACAAAATAATTCTTTAAAATTATGGAAGGAAACTATAAACAAGACATTTTAAATTTCTCAACAATGTAATCCATTATGAACCTAGCAAAACTGCACGCATAACGAAATCAAACCATTGCTTAAACCTATTTAAAGCAGTGGTCCATAGGCTGCATCTAATGGGGTTGAGAAGTCATTAAAACCCCCAAGTTTATATACTGAAGAACAGGCTATGAATGCCGTTTCTGTTAGAGCTTGCACCCTGAGGAAGTTCTGGGTGCCCACAAATCGAAAGAAATTGAAAGCCATAGTCCAAATGAAGAAACTTGTGCCTGACTGCAAGAAACATTCAAGTCACCAGCATCTCCTGAATTAAGATTTTATTTCTAGACCTTTAAAAATCTGTTTTGTTTTGTAGGGAGTGGTGCTGTTGTGGTGGTGTTTGATTGGTTCTATTTATTTTGTTCATTGGTTTGGTTTTGGGTTGAGTGGTTGGATGGGTTTTACTGGCTTTGTTTTTAAAAATGAAGTAAGTTCCCCTTACTAAGTAAGCTGGTATTTTAACAACAAGGTAAACTTCAGTCTGTCTGGGCAGAACTACAGCAAGAAACATCATTGAAAAGGATATAATTCTCTAAAGTTGTTTTTTGTCTTATAGTAAAGAAACTCCCCATACAAATAGCACCATTCAAACTATTGCAATGATGTTTGGTTTTCTAGGGCAAGAGAGGGGCAAGAGGCCCTCCCATAAGGCTCCTCAGCTTAAATCTTCTCAAACTCGTTCTTGGATTGCACATGCTATGTTTGAGAACAATGTATCTGCAGGGCACATTGTAGTGCAAGCACTGAGTTGACCTCTCAAGAAGTAAGAGGAGATTCACAGTTCTGAACTGTGAAATACAAGCAGATACCCAAGAAGACTGCATACAGTCATCTCACATGGGGATGGATATTTAGGATCTGACCCAAACAAATAAAGGTCAGTGGAGACTTGTTCTGTTTCTTCAGTGGCTGTTCATTTAGACCAGCGCAGAGATCACAAAATGCATCAGAGAACATCACCTCTGGTGGGAAAAAAACAACAAAACACCAAACCCATACAAAAACACCACCCAAAATACAAATCAAGGCAGTTATCCTGCCTCTTTGTCAAAATGTCAGATTAAACATACCTGAAATAGTATGTTCCATGGCCCAGTTTTGAAAGATGGAGACAACCACAGTATCTCAGTACTTTGGGTGACGTATCAGCAGGCAGAACTCAAGAAATGCACAGCTGACAATGCTATAACCTTCCCAAATATATTAGACTACATATTAAACCATTTCTTCCATAGCAAAAATTCAACAAGGGCACTGATGTTAACTGTGCAACAGCTGGATCTCATGTTCATCCCCAGTCACTGCAATCCTCAAATCTTTCTGTTCTTTTTGCACATCTGGGAGTTGTGTTCCAACTCAGATTCACTGGTTCCCTAACTTGTCACTAACACCTCCTGCATGTAACACATTCCTTCTTGAACTCTTCAGAGTAACTTATGCATGAACAGTATTGATACAGCTTTATGGAGCTGTGTCTTCAAGCTCAGTAGCACTGCACTTCAGTATACCCCTCATGTGTTTCAGCATATAGTTTGAATTTTTTGAGGAACTGCATCTACTATGCAACCAATGTGCAAATATAGATTGGTGGAAAAAGAGTGAAGTCTGTTTTGAGCCTACTAAAAATGAATTCAGATTTAAAGGTGGGTTAGAAAAAAAGCACACAGATTCCTGTTCAACTTCTATCTCACTTTAAAGATCTTAGGTTTCCATAATGACATTAAAATTATAACAAGAATGTTGCCATAAGTTCTTGGTAAAAAGATAATTTAAAGACACCAAAAAGACAGCTGTAAAAATTGTTTGGGTTTTTTTCGGAGAGAAATTAGGTGTTATGATGCTCTGAGGAACCTACTAAAAGCTTGCCAATATCATTTTAATGCAACCTTCTGAGTAGGGAGAAATATTCCATCTTAATTTAAAATACATCCAAAAGAAGGAATGCTCTTGAAAATCAGATGTTAAAAATCACCAAAATCAGGCATCACCATCATCACCTAGAAAAAAAATGACATTTCATGATGTTCTGTGGAAGAACCTGAGCAGCCCCAAGCTGTGAGCACTTACCTCCAAATGCTTTTAAACATCTATAAATACACGCATATATACACTATTTCTTTGGCCAACTGATCAACCTCCTAAATTCTGTGGTCTTTAACCAAAGAAAAATATCTATAAAGGTGACCTCCGCATGGAAGTACAAGCAAAAAAGCCTGAGGATGTGTTTCTCTGTGTGAAGGAGAATCTGAGCAATTTCCTCCAATCCTCATTTCCTGATAGCATGAAGTCAGAGAGAAGACCCATCACAATCTTGTACATTGAAAAAACTGAAAGAAACCTTAGGGGAAAAAAATCATGATTAAGCCAGCTACTGCCAGCAAAGCTTCAAAACATGGAGAGACATCCACGATGTTAGGAGCACTTCCCATCTCAGCTTTGTCTACTCTCTCTCTCCTCCATTTTCTGGTGGAGCTAGAGAACATGACATGGCTTACCTGACTCAGATCACAGCTCTGCCAAACTAGTCACTTCCTCTTAGACATGCAAGCAGCTTCATGAGACAAATAGACCCCCACAGACACACATACAAAAGCAGCAGCGGAAAGCACTCAAAAACTTGATGGTCTCTCTCCTTCCAAACACCAGAAAAACGAATGAAACTTTTCCCTTTTCTCCCCCAAAAGAGGGGGGGGGGGAGAGAGAAATCCTATCACATCACAACTACATGAACCTCCAGGAGGATCTGTGTGGAGAATAGAAACCACAATGCTAAGAGGAGCGGCGGGGGGGGTGGGGAGAGGGAGAAGAAGGTTACTCCAGAAGACATAAAGAGCCTGTAGACTCTGTGTGTGCATGTGTGCGAGAGCGAGGAGAAGCTTTGTGTTGTGGAGCCTGGACTGGAACCAAAGCAGACAGCTTGCAAATGGAGGACAGGGAGATAAAGAAAGGGAAAGAGGGGGAGAGACAGAGAGCAAGCTACTCCGGGTGGCTGAGAAAGGGGCAGGGGAGAAAGCGCCTTCTCCCTCGCCTGGTTTAAAGGTAGGGACATAGGGGAACTGAGCAAGAAGAAGTGGGCTCTTTCCCTCTCCTTTCTTCTCACTCTCTTTTTCTCAAAGGAGAGCACAAGCGTGTGTAATGGCTCCTGCTCTCCAGCTGAACGCTGTCCTCCTCCAAGCAACCTCCTGCAGGCACCACCAGCCCCCCAGCCCCGACGCTGCTGGGGACCCCCGCATCCCAACTCCAGGAGAGCCGCGGTGGGGGCACCACCAACCGGGGTGAAGGACCAGCCTCACCAACGGCCAGGAGAAGGAGGGCAGCGAGGGGACGAGGAGAAAGAGAAGGAAAGGGAAAGAGGAAGAAAGAAAGAAAGAAGGAAAGAAAGAAAGAGAACGAAAGAAAGGAAGAAAGAGGTCACCCGATTGCCTGGGTCGTGTCAGCACGGAGCTTTTCTCTTCTCCGTGTCTCTCCCGTATCTGATCCAAGTCCACACGCACAGCACCATCCAGACCTCGCACACACACATATCCTCCCGGGCACCCCCCACCCCGAAAGCTCGGCTGATATCTCACTTATCTCCCCATATGCCCCCCCCCTTAATGCAACAACAAAAAATTAATTAACCGCCTTCCTCCTCCTCCTCCCACCACCACCACCACCACCAGCACCTCCTCCTCTTCTCCTCCTCCATGCAAGACTTCTCTCTCAAACAAAACACCCCGCTCTTGCTCCCCTCTCCTTTTTTTTTTTTCCTTTTTTTTTTTTTTTTCTTTCCTTTCTTTCCTCCTCCTTCCTCCGTTGACCGAATGAATGGATTCAGGGGAAGGTGGTGGGAAGAAAGAAAGACAGAAAAGACCAAACAAATAAATATATATGGACACACACGAGAGATGATTTCTCCAATGCCAAACCGGAGATGGGTTTTAATTGCAAGAACTTACGGGAGCGTCCCGGCGCTGCTGCTCTTGCTGCTGCCTCCTCTCCTCTTCCTCTCTGCCTAGCTCTTCTTCTTGTTATTGTTGTGGAAGTTGTTTTGTGAGTCTCATGTGCTCCTTGCCAGGTCTCAGCAATGGAGGATCGCCATCTTTCCCTGCTTTTCCCCCCCTCTCCCTCTCTCCCTCTCCCTCTCTCTCTCTCCTTCACTGGTTTGCTGCAGCTGCAGATGACCTGAGATATCCGTCTCTCTCTCTCTCTCTCTCACTCACCCTCTGTGTCTCTCTCTGAATAATGAGCAACCAGAGGGAGAGAGAGAAAGAAGACAATCTCCTTTCCTACCACACAAAACGCAAGAGCACCAGGGGGTGCAAGAATCCTTTCTAACAACAACAACAACGTGTAGGGGAAGAGGAGGAAAAAGAGAAAGAAAAGAGAAGAAAAGAAAGGAGGAAAAGGCAAGAAGAAAGAGGGAGGGAGGTGGAAGAGGAGGGGGAAAAGCAAGCAAACAAGAGAGAGATCCAGGAGGCAGACAGATGGAGGAGAAGATGGTAGTGATAGAGGAGGAGGTGTTGAAGATGAAGGAGATTAAGATAGGAAGGTGGTAACGAAAAGTTAAGGTTTGGGACACCGAATCACTCACTGGCCAGGGAGGAGGAGAAGAAGGGGGAAAGATCTGAAGAGCTTCCCCTTCCAAGCTGTTGCCTTCACAAAGCTTCCTGTGCAGGATCGCTCAGCAGCTCCTGCGATGCTCGGGCAGCCGCTGGGATAGAGTGCTCTGTTAGGTCATAGCTCTCCTCCAGTCATGGCAAAAACCGGTTTCTGCATGCAGATCTGCCCCTGAGGTGATCCCTCAGACACATCCATCTAGAGGCTAATCTTCCCTGAGCAGGGTAAAGAACATAAATGGAGCTGGAGGTTGCAAAGTATAAAACCAGATCTACCACGTGGTTGGTTTTTAATCCCCCTTCCAGCTCTCATTTGATGTGGAGAAAGGACACTCCAATTGTCCATTTCTGGCACGTATTTTGAAGTCTACTCCCGGAAATAAAGACAGTCATCTCCAGGTTTTTTATTTCTCACAAGCATTTAAGAGAAAAGAGAGCTTGCACTACTGAGCACCAAAAGCACTTCCTATGTTGGTGAAACGTTTTTGGCTGCAAAATAAAATAAAGATTTCTACTTAAAATAACTTTTATGCCTTCCAACACCTAGTTGTCTGCTCCTTTGTGACTGATTATTTAAACCATGGAAACTAACGATCAAGGCTCACAAAGAAAGGTATCTTGGTGATGAAGGCAAGCAGGCAAAGACAAAGCAGCTGTAGCCTGCATTTTTATTTGGTCTCGTTTTTATTAAGCACTGTGCTCAGCTACTTCTTTTGCTCCATACACCACCCCCTCTCTTCAGTCTTCCTACAGCACCAGGTCAGATTCTTTCTAGGGTTATGTCTCGCACTGAAGGGGGAGGAGGGGGGAAGTGGGAGAGGAGGATTAGGGGTTACGTGCAGACTCAGTAAATCAATACATGGGAGTGAGGCAAAATCAGTTTGAGCACAAGGGCATGACAGGTATTGGAACATCACTGGGCTTTCCTGAGCCCTCAAGCACTGCAGTTTGCATGGTGGAAGAGAGACTAGAACCACAAAGCTGTGGTTCAGATGAAGGGGGAGATCCGTCCCATGATCTGAGGAAGTTTTATGTGAGCAGTGAAGCTGAGATGCTCTTCTTAAAAGAGTCCAGATTTAGTGGCTGTGGGAGAGGTTAGGCATGTTAGAACTTCATTGTCTGAACTCTCCCAGCTCAGCTGAAGACCAAATGCAGAAATGTTAATAACAGCAATGGAATAAAATGACCAAAATTGGTTGCCCAGGTACTAGTCAAATGTTAAAGCCATGCACTCTCTGATATTCCCATCCACAGGACTGCTGCGAGTACAAAGCATACAGGCAGGATCTCTCCCATTAAATCTTCTCTTTCTTTGAGCTGTTCAAGTTAATCACTAAACGGGAGAAAGATGTTCTCCCTCCTCTCTCCCCTCTTTCCGCTCCCCCCCCCTCCTCGCCCCAAACAAGTGCTTTGAGAAACAGGAGGAAGAATAAAATCTGTGCAGGGGCACTGCTGGATTTAGAGAATCCTTCTTAAGGAAAAGGGGGAAAAAACATCAGAACTGGAGATTCCTACTAAGACTACTAGTTTCATGCAGACAAACGAAGCGGACACCTCCTAAGAAGCTGATAAAAGAACATTAAGGAAAAGGGAGGGACTGTCTTTAATGCTGCCAGTATGTGCATGTGTTCTGCCTGCAATTTTCTATAAATCATTCTCTTAGCAGGAAGAGAGCGCCCGGGCTTTGCGATCTTTGACATACCATCAATGCCAAGGCAGATAATTTACCTCTTTGTCTCTCAGCATTACTTTTTTTTTAATAAAGAAAAAAAAAGAAGGAAAGGAAAACAGAGCAACCCCAAAACCATAAACCCTAAAACACCTGAATGGTCATCAGCCTTCTTCCAAGAAAAAACAGTCACATCTCAAAATGTAGGCTTTTAGAAGCAGTGGGTATCAAACCTTGGGGGATGGGGAGAGAGATAGAAAGCAAGAAAGGGAAAGAAAAGCAAGAAAGAAAGGGATAGAAAGAAGGAAAAAGAAGGAATGAGAATAGAAGAGGATAGGATAAAAGAGGAGAAGAGAGGAGAGGAGAGGAGAGAAGAAAAATAAAGAATGAAAAGAGAAAAAGAGAAACAAATGGAAGAAAAATAAAAGGAAAATAAAATGAAAATAAGAAATGAAAGGAAGGAAGAAAAAGAAAGAGGAAAAGGAAAAAGAAAAGAAGAAAAGAAAAAAAAGAAAAAACAATGAAAAGGAAAAGGAAAAGAAAAAGAAAAGAATAAAAGGAAAAGAAAAAGAAAAATAAAAAAAGGAAAAGGAAAAGAAAGAAAAAGAAAAAATAAAAACAAAAAATAAAAAGAAGGAAAGAAAAAAGAGAATGAAAGAAAAAGAAGGAAAAAGAGGAAAAATAAAAAAGTAAAGAAAAATAAGGAAAGAAAGAAGAAAAATAAATAAGAAAAAGGAAAGAAAAAGGGAAAAAAGAAAAGTAAAGAAAATAAAAGAAAAAGAAAAAATATAAAAAAGAAAAAGTAAAAAACAAAGAAAAAGGAAGAAAAAAGGAAAAGGGTAAGGGCAAAGAAAAAGGAAAAAAAGAAAAAGGAAAAAAGCGAAGAGGGGAAGGGAAAGGAAGTGGAAGGAAGGAAAGGGGAGGGGAGGAAGGGAGGGAGAGTGGAAAGGAAGGAAGGAAGAAGGGAAGGAAGGAAGGAGGGAGGGAGGATAGGGAAGGTTAAGGAAGGAGGGAGGGAAGGAAGGAAGGAGGGAAGGAAGGAAGGAAGGAAGGAAGGAGGATAGGGAAGGCAAAGGAAGGAGGCAAGGAAGGATAGGGAAGGCAAAGGAAGGAGGGAAGGAAGGAAGGAAGGGAGGGAGCAAGGGAAGGAAGGAAGGAGGGAGGGAGGGAGGATAGGGAAGGCTAAGGAAGGAGGAAAGGGAGGGAGGAGGCAGGGAGGGAGGCAAGGAAGGAAGGAGGGAGAGAGGGAGTGAAGGCTGAGGGAGGAGGGAAGGAAGGGAGGAGGGAAGGAAGGAAGGAGGGGGGGAGGGAGGGATGATAAGGAAGCAAGTATAGGGAATGAAGTATAGGAAAGGGTAAGGAAGGATAGCGAAGGATAAGGAAGGATAGGGAAGGAAGGAAAGAGTGAGAAGGTGAATGGGACATGGGAATGAAGGACAGGGAATGAAGGAAAAATAAGGAAGGAAGGATAGGAAAGGATAAGGATAGGGAAGGAAGGAAAGATAAGGAAGAATAAGAAAGCTAGGATAGGGAAGGACAAAGAAAGATAAGGAAGGAAGGATAGGGAAGGATAAGGAAAGAAGGAAGGATAAGGAAGCTAGGATAGGGAAGGATAAGCAAGGAAGGATAAGGAAGGAACATAAAAAAAAAAAAAGAAAAAAAAAGAAAAGACAAAAATAAAATACAAGGAAAAAGCAAAAAATCTCCATAGAGGTAACCTGAAGATGTTTTTTCACCCTATCCCTCTTTCTTTGGCACAAGAAGGCCAAGGGGAAGCTGGTCCCTTGGGGTAGCCCCGTTTTCTGCTGGGGAGCGCCGGTGTCCGGCCGGTGCCGGGACAGATGCCGGGCGTACAGAGGCACCTCGGCGCTGGAGAGGAGCGCGGGGGCTCAGATCTGGAGCCTTGTCCAGCCTCGGCGAGCGAGGCAGGATCCGGGGGATTCAGGACCCTCCGCGGTGGTGGCCGCCCGCGGAGGGCTTTCGCTACCTTGCCCAGCAGTGAAAGGGTTAGCTGAAAGGGTTAGCAGTGCTGACTAACCCCTGGTCCTAATTACCCCGGCATGTTAATGGCCCCATTAAGGCCAATGAAGATAGTTTGCACCTCTGAGTGCTGGCATTTGGGTCGCCGGGGAAGGTGGGGTGCAGACAAAGGCGCCGATATCTCCTCTGTCCTGGCAGCCAGCCTGCGGGACGGCAGTGGGGAAGATGGCCAGAGCTCACGGTGACACTTGGAACTCCCCGATCCTCACCCAGAGTTGGCGGGGTACGGGGAGGTGGGGCGCGGAGAGAGGGGATTTCGGATTCTGCTCATCTTCCCAGCAGCGGTTGTGTCCCACCGCGGCGTTGGCTGAAGGCACAGGAAGGGGATGTTCTTGGTTTCAAATAAAAACCCGAGTACTTCCCCATCGACCATGGGTAGACGAACGATTTTCCACCAGGTAGGCAGCAGAAGGAGGGCATGGGGTGAGGGAAAACATTTTCCAGTCTTTTGCACTGGTTATACTTGGGCTCAAGTATTTCATTCGTAGGCCAGGTCTTTGCTTACATGCAGCTTTGCATGGCCCTGGCTAACACCTGCATCCTGTAGCCACTGGAAGCCCAGTGGTGGGCTGCACAGTGCGGCCCATGTCAGCAAGGCCAGAGGCAGAGGGGTGAGCAAACTGCAGGAAGCTCAAGATGGTGCTATTCTGCCTTCCCTTTTTATTTATTTATATTTTTTTTTCCCAGCCAAACCCATTTCTCCATGACCTCTAATTGTCTAATTCTTAGGATAGGAAACTGATACATTTAGCATGGACAGTGAACACAGCCTTAGTTAGCAGGAGGCATGAGGAAAGCAATGTGGAAAATAAGATACTGAAAACACACTTCTTTATACCCGATTAACAGCGAGGCAGTGTTTTTAATGGCCTCTCACTGAACAGAAAGTGGCTTCTTTTATTCCCTCCCAGATTTGGAGGAGTTTCTTCCTTTTTGTGCAAGAAGTTAGAATGAACTTGTTATTTATCTCCACATCTTTGTGGTTATTTTATCCTACCAGAGCTAGGTTCCGCAGACCTTATGCAAGAGGAAGCATTGTATCGGGTCACTGAAGAACTAAATATCACTCTTTCTCTAGAATATTATTGTCTGCAGCTATTGAAAGAATTTCACTTTCCTATCTAAGAAGATTAGAATTGTGCTGTTCTGACCTTTACCCTGGCAACTCACTTATTTCTTTAACCTCCAAGGATTTCCTTGTTGTGGAGGACTTTGAGGAGAAACTAGTTGGTTGGAAGCAGAAGGTAGCGCACATGTTGCAGACCCATAGAAAGATAAATTTTTATGTTGTTGTTTAAAAGAAGTATACTAGTAAGGACCAGTTTGGGTGCTGGAAATCACTTCCTTATCTGACAGATGTATAGATTTCAGCTGTTAGAAATTGTTTGATTCTTCAGCACTGGGTAAACTCATGGTTATGTTGTATACCTGTCCCCAGGGCTCCTCAGAAACTCTACACCAGGTTCAGGAACCAAGAAGTCACTTTACAAAGAGAAGTAGTCCTGCTCCAAAACCTTTTAATTTGTGTGCGAACCAAAGTAAGAGATATACGCTGTTGGAAGGCTGTGGTACACTTCAGGGTTGGTTTGGTGAGTACCACAGGTCATCACTTCTCTAACCTAAGAACATGTCTATGAAGTGCAGGCAGCAGAAAACCTAGTGTTTAGAGCCCAGTCAAACTCTCAGGAGAATTAACAAAAAAAAAAGAAATGACTGGGTTGGAAGTGAACAGAGCACATCCGTAGTAACTGAAACATGAAGCAGAAATGGCCCTAGATCTTTAACGAGTAATTCATCGTATATATCCTCTTTTCAATGATCAACTAGATTCAACAAAAGAGCGAGATGTAGTCTAGTCAAAGAGGTGTTTTATCCATCATCAGAAGGCAGATAACAAACTGATTTTGGGAAAATCCATAATTGCCACAACAAGGATTTGCTAAGCAGCTAAAGGCGCATCCTGACTTCACACCTTACTGTTAACAAACAGTGACCATGAAGCTTAATTAAATTCACTTTGCACTTTTGAAATCTTCAGAAGCAAAATATTCTTTGCAGTAAGTGCAAATTAAGTTTTATGAAATTCAGTCCTTCCAAAGACAGCTGGATTTCATTTAACCTCTGTGTGGTTTTAGATAAAGTCAATGAGGTTGAAACTGCAGTCACTTTACAACATCTGACCTTCTGGATCATGACAATTGTTTGCTGGTTAATACAGGAACATTATATTCCAACATTGTATTATACTTGCTACTAAGAAGATACCAAGAGAGAAACGGTTTGATTTTGTCTTCAGAAGAGATAGGTACTGAGTGATTTGTGAAATAGTTTTGAATTTATTGGTCAGATACAAATTGTTTCTGGCTACATTTACAGGTCATTTTTCAGTCATGTGCCCCCCCCCCCCCCCCCCCCCGTATTTTACTAGATTTATGCAATTCAATGCAAAGCTCTCCTTACATGTAACCCTTGAAAAATATATATTTCCCTTATTTTTTTTCCAGGCTCTAATGCAACACTTGCATCTCTTCATCTGTCTCCCTAGCACTCCAGGATTTTTTTGAAAGTTAAGCTTTCAAATGCCAGTCAAATAATTTTTATTCTGTATGTCCTAATCGACCCATGTAATATACAGCCTCTGATAGATTTCAGTTCTATTCCTAGCCAGTTTTTGTGGTATCTTATTTTTCTACACCCACCATAAAACTGAACAAGGCCATCTCTGGCTTTGTACGGAAGTGCCTGGTACTGCTGAATAATCTGTCTGGTATATGCAGTTTGATGACATTTTTATTGATACATTACAAATTTAGCCCAAGTTTCATTTTTTGAAGCAAATTCAGTAGGTATTTTCATTTCCCGTGGAAGCATTTAAGGCATAGCTGATTTCCCATCTTGCATGTCTTTGAAGATATAAAAAGGAAACAATGCATTTTGTCTCCTATTTTTGAACTACTTCAGCTTACAGTTTATTTCCTAATGAAGTTGTTTCTTCAGCTTTTGCTGAAGTCCCACTTGTATATGTGGGTCAATTCCAGTTCAGTTTCCCTGTGAGCATTGGGATGCACACTGCAGAAAGTTGAACACTGCTGAAGTGCATGCCAAAACACTATTCTCCTAATAATGTCATTTGTTTTGGGCCCCTTTCCTATCTGTGAGCTTTTCACTGCTGCTGATAATCTGGAGATGTTTGAACAAATATTGTTGAAGACTTTTCTCATGATCTTAAGTTTGTGACCAACACAAAGCTGAGGTCTTCACCATTCATCTTCTGTCCATTTATCTCTTTTTAAAGATTGTTTTTTTTAATTTTTTTTTCTGCTCCTGTGTATTTATGTCACTTTTTTTCCTTGTTTTTTTTTCCTTTTTTTTTTTTTTCTTTTTACATTCCATGTCTCTATATGATCATCCAAAACCTCAGCTGATGTAATTTGATGGGCTTCATTGACTCCAATGGATATACTGCTAAATTTAAACCTTCTGCCAGGCTCATTCTTGCGTCTAATTGGGTTAATAATCTTTACCAATTACTTTCAGTAGTTTAGATATTTCTCTTTTTACTTGTAGGTGTTACGTATTGAAATCACGTGGTTTTCTTCATTGATGTTCTCACTATGACACATTGATCTCTTAATGTGTTACTCTGTTTTTGACATTTACATTTGTTTTCTGCTACCCTTTCTGATCTCCTCAAAGTTATTTCTTTCATAATGCCCACCTTGACTTCCTGCGTTTTAAATTGTAGGATTTTGCTGAGTTTCTCTCTTGATTAACTTATTTCAATGTGCTGTATTGGAAATGAGCCTTTCTTCTGTAATCTCAGTAATACATTTTTTCCAGGTTTCAATTTACAGCTAGCCCTTGTGTTCCCTAGAGTTGAAGAGACACGATTTGTAATGTGAATTCCTATTTACAATGCCCATTAGATACTGATCAAGTCATAGGTGGGCAATGATATTGTCATGAAAGATAACCGCATATACAAGAAGGCAGGTGCTATAGTGTAGACTTCATAATGTATGGCCATTCTTAATCTGACTTGGGATTGCCCCTAATAACGTTTCTAACACATGGAAATGGCTTGGTGTGCTTTGCTTGCTTTTTGGCAGCACCATTTCAGTATCTTCAGAATTTCCAAGTTCTTTTATGGAAATCCAGGGTACATTTCAACCTTCAAGATGACTGGGTGGATCCTGCTAACAGGGAGAAGGTAGGACAAAAGGAAGATGCAAAGAAGAATAAGAAAGGAAGTCCACAAATAATACCTGTACACTTAGGAAAAATCCTCACCTATAATTACAAAAATGTTTCAATATCCCATTCTGTCTTCATAAAGGTAACAATTATTTATACATATCAGTCTCTATGTAAATGCCACCTGTCCAATCAATATATTAATATTTGAATTAGTTTCAAAAGAAGATGGCAGAAAAAAAAAGCCATCATTTCCTCAGTAATGAACTAATTTATCTGAAAATCTGACAACTGCAAGTGGGTGGTACGCTTTTTTGTGTAGTCTTACAAAAGGTATTGCTGCAATCAAGCTGGTACTTACTATTCTAATAGTAAAACATGATGAGCATCAAAACTTGACACAGAATGTAATAAGAAGTGATATGATTGAGCAGAGATTTAACAGACATGCTACTTATGTTAGCATGATTTCTGCTCTCAGTCTTGAAATCCTTCACTCACACACAAAAACACACAAACACATGAGTGAGATGATGATGAGTGAGACAATTTCTTGTGGAAAGTGTGCCTTAATGAAAGGCTTGGAACATAAAAGAAAGATAAAATACGGTGAATGTAGGGAGAATGTTCTGTTTTTAAGTAGCCACACAGAAGAGTTTGACATATGTACAGTGCCCAGTTCTACAGGATCCAGTTATACTTTGCTGGTCCTTCTGGTAACATACTTCAAGCAATAGTGAGGAGTTCACCAATGTCATCCAGTCCTTAAAAATAAGGGAGGGGAAGCATACAACTGCCATAGAAAAATACAAGGTGCTATTTAAAGGGGAAGAGGAAAGGGAAGGGGAAGAGGAAAAGGAAGAGAAAGGGAAAAGGGAAGAGTAAGGGGAAGGAGAAAGGGAAGAGTAAGGCAAAGGGAAAAGTAGACAGGAAAAGGGAAAAAAGGGAAAGGAAGGAGAAAGAGAAAATGGAAGAATAAGGGGAAGAGGAAAGGGAAGGGGAAAGGAGAAAGGGAGAGGAAGAGAAGGAAAGGGGAGGAGAAAAGGAAGGAGAACAGAAGGGAAGGAGAATGGAAGGGAAGAGAATAGAAGGAGCACAGAAGGGAAGGAGGAGAGAAAGAGTAGGAGGAGGGGAAGTAAAGGGAAAGGAGAAGTTGTTAAGCAACCACCAGCAGCTCTTCAATTGAAAAAAAAAAAAATGTGGATTACATATGCAAGGAATATAATTAGGTTTATGCTGCGGCCAGTTAGATCCAGTTCAGTTGAATTTGCACTCAGAATTGCTCCCTGACTCTACATTGGATCATCACACCTGTCACTCCTTGCCTGTTCTCTTCTCAGGTGGTGATTTTTGCTGTAGGTGCTGTTGCCTATGGAAGCTTCTCTCTGATGCCCAGTTGTTCTCCAAGGTCCAAGTGTGCATGTTGTGAAATGTATTTCAAGTCACTGTGACTGCAGAGGAAATTCTGATAAATGTACCTCAAACACCAGCTGATGCTGGCACTTCTGAGTCTGCAGAGAGCCTGGAGCAATAGCTCCAAGAGGTCTGAATCTTCTCATTCATCTCAATATGTTCTTAAATTGTCATTCTTCACCTTCTAACTTAATCATCAGCTTTAGAGCTGGCCCCACATGTTTAACCGTTACTCTTTTGATCATTTCACAGAAGCCCTGTGAAGTTTTTATTTCCTAATTTCAAAGCGTTTCTTGTGCCCTCCAGGTGAGAAATTCTAGAGCTGCAATTTTCACTCTTGACAACTTCCAAGCTGCAGATGGGGATTGCCAGTGCAAGAACCCATGGCATACTAGAAAAAACATAGGGACTCCCATAAATTAATTGGTTTTCCTACCTACTTAATTGTCCCTAGGATTAATGTACTGAATGATTAAATGCCTTCATAGCCAGTTAGTCATGGATTTCAATATCTTCAGTGTAAAATCAAGCTGCCATATAATTTCACAGCAAAAAAACATCTTTTGGCATACCAATTCAGGTGTGGTTTTCTGGTGAGAAGGAATGGAGCTCTAAATCTCTTTCTCAGTCTTGGCCTTACGCTCTCTGGTTTAGAGGGCTGGTGTTAACCATTTCTGTCCCATCGAATGCTACTTAATTGCACTGACCAAACACCAATTCACATAACTTTAGTATTCTACAAATTTATTCAAATTCTCCTCTACCTTTAAGTTAAATAATTGCTCTTCATCCCTTGGCCATGAGGACAGGAGAACACAAGAACTGGAAGTATAAGTCATAGGAGATGGGCACCACCATTCCTGTGAAATGTGCAGCTCTTGTCTCTGTATTCATGAGGACTCAATTTTCCTAGCTAACATGTCCATCTGTCAGAAGTGGCTTTCCTTGGTCTTCTCTAACAAACAGGACTGAAAGCCGTCTTTGGCTAACCTGCTCTGAGATAGCCACAGTTTAGACTTATGGATAAATCTATCCAACCTTGTGCCCTTCCTCTCTCATGATTTCTTTGCCTTGCTAAGGACTTGTTTACACTGGGAAACAGACCAGCCAAGCTATAGCAGAATCATTATTTCAATGAAACCAGTCCATTTCCTGTGTAGACAAACTCTTAGACTAATCTTCTTGCCTGACCCATGGCCCCAGATGCAGAGATCTTGGAACATGTTTTGGAGTCTTATTCCACTCCTAGATTATGAAGCCTGCCAAACCTTTTAATTTTGTTCAAGGCTTCCTGCCATTTCGGCCCTCTAACCCATCTGATTCAAGATCTTTTGCCCATCAGCCAAGACTCTTCAGCCAAGCCACATACATCCTGCCACCAGGATGCTTCTGGTTTTGCCAAGCTCAAAATCCTTCTCTGTTCTTCTGTCCATGGACTAACCATGCTCTAACACGAGCAAACAGAGCAATGGACAGCTTGAGGCCAGAATGCATATTTGAACAGGTCTATTCCTTTCCCTCATTGCTAGCTTTCAAATAGATGAACATAGAGGTCCCTGTTCCTGACAGAGTTGAGTGATACAAAGTCATCAATAACTCCACTGTCTCTAATGTTACCTGTAAAAACAAGAAATTCCATCATTCCTCTTCAATTTTTCTCATTGTTTAGGCACCAAACACCGATTGCATGAACTTACCTCTGTGAAAACAGCAGAGATGACATTATTTTTACTGCACTTTATTCCATGGTTTTCTACATCACACAATTTTTGCTTTAGGTTATTTTGCACATTATCAAATTACATTAAAAAAAAAAAACACCGAAACCACCATAATACCTACCAGATTTGCAGTGATGCAGATAGATGTGTTTTATGAAGACACCTAAATGCAAGTACACATCACAGACTGAGTGGCCTTTTATTTTCATTGGCATAGTGTAATTCTAAGTTTTAGTTAATCTCACATAGTATCCCTAATTTTTGCTTTTTCTTATTAGGTTCAGAGCCAGAATAGCAAGGACAAGCTTAATGGAGATGTTAGCATTTTGGACATGCATTGTATAAAGAAGATTGTAACAGACACACAAGCTCCACTGTATACTAGTAATTCTTCTTTCTGTGCAAAATTCATCAGTACTAAAGAAAGCCACTGCTCAAATGCTGTCAGGTAGTAAGTGTAGTAACTCCTGCAGCCTGCTAGGCTGCCCTTTCAGTGCATAAAAAATATAGCCACATCAAGATCACAGGCCATGCTATTTTCCTTACAATTTCTGCCAAGTAATACAAAGCTACAGTATTGTCAGGGCCTTTCACTGTATTCCCCAAGGTGGTCTAAAACTCCACCACTGACTACCACCAGACTTACACCTGCCAGCCAGATTTTTCCTCTCTCATTTGTCCCAGGCTGTGGTGACCATACTAATAAGCAGTGTCCACTTGTCCTTCATAAGCATCTCTTTTTAAACAGGCTTCACTAGCCCCACAGCCTGTGAAGGGCCCGCTTACTCTCCATTTAAATTCAAGCAGGGGTGTCTCCTTACTTCCAACCATGTCTTTCATCCTGCTATGCCATCTATTCTTTGGCCTTCTTCTCTGGTCTTGGGAACATGAATCATTCTCTGTTCTTTCCTTAGAAACACAAGAAAGCAAGATGCAATGGCTTTCCATTGGTCTTCCTGAGAACAATTGGTACCTTGGGTCACTTCAGCCGTACAATGAAACCGAATTAAGAATACTCTAAAGGCTAGAAAAACAACACAAAAGGCCACCAATGAATTTTGGTACTTCTTACTTCAGGTTTCCTTTCTTAAATCATAGAACAGTAGAATACCAGGTTGGAAGGGACCTCAAGGGTCACCTGGTCCAGCCTTTCTTGGCAAAAGCACAGTCTAGATAAGATGTCCCAGAACCCTGTCCAGCTGAATCTTAAAAGTGTCCAATGCTGGAGAATCCACTGCTTCCCTGGGCAAGTGATTCCAATGTCTGATTGTTCTTGTCGTGAAAAATTTTCCTTTGGTGTCAATCGGAATCTCCCCAGGAGCCAACTTGTGCCCAGTTCCCCTCATCTTTTCCATGAAACTCCTTGTAAAAAGAAAGTCTTCATCTTCTTTGTAGCCACCCTTTAAATACAGGAACATTATGATAACATCTCCTTAAGCCTTATTCTAGGTATATTATGTTTAATAAACATTACATAAAGTTGGCCAGAAAACACACTTTTGTTTTCACAAGTGCTTGGATATTTTGAAATTGGTCTTGGGGTTTATTCAGAAGAGGAAATAAAAGAATATAATTAATATTTCAACACATTTAATTTTAACGATTAATTTTATGATTAAAAGTAACCAAAATTATAACATGACAGTTTGGTAAAATCGTATTTTCTAAAGAAAACTGTTTACTCAAAAGTAATTTCAATAATTCTTGTATGCATCTATGCATGTGTCTAGCGGTAAATGATAAACTAATTCCAGTTGATACAATTTTAAAAGTAATTCATTAGCAACATATAAATTGAATCCAATTAACTTGCTGATAGCCACGCAGGTTTTAAAAAAGCCCAGTGTGGTCTTCTCTAATAGAGGTTAGAGAATGCAATAATAGTTGTATTGAAATACCTTAACCTTTCATAAAATTTTTGTGAATGTAGAGGTGGTGGCAATTTTAAGAGTTTTAAAACATGGACTGAATATTTTCATACCACTTCAGAAGTTATTAACTTCCCAGTTTATTAAACAGATTCATCTCCTAGTATATGAATCTGGGAAAATTATAACCACCATAATAGAGATTTATGTAACATTTTAAGTGGAATTCGTATTTCATTGATCATAGCAAATTTGGTAGAAGTATTTATATAACAGTCATATAAACAACTTCAGCATAAAAGTGAAGTAAGAATCTTAAAAAATTGTGTAGGCATGGCAGATACAGAAGACTAATGCTTGTTGAAGTAAAGTTTCTCAGGCAAGCATTGTAAAAATTAAGTTGCTTATCAGTATATTCAAAATAATGAGCACAGAGAAGTAAAACAGGAAGGTGAACTAACCAAAGTTTGAATGACTACAGCTGAGTTATAAGGATGAAACAACACAAAAGCTATACTCAACTTTTCAATACCAGCGTTGCCTGAGAAAGCATGCAGTTATCAGGAAAAGAATGTCTGTTCTCAATTTAAGGCATAGATGGATTTGACTGAGTAAGCAAATAAAGAAGGGAAGGAATAGTCACTAGTTATTCCACCTCTGGCATCTGCAAGCACTTTACTTTTACTATGTGTAGCAAGGAGTGGCACAAGCTATCCTTGACCTGCATACTGCTAATGCTTTTTGCACAGGTTTGCAAAGCATCAGTATCTATTGCTGCTTCTGATGTGTGAGCAGTCCTGGTTAATTCTGTGAGTACCTACAAGTCCTGTCCTTTAGCAACTTGTTGGATTGGGTGCAGGATGCTTGCTGGATATTAGATTGCTAAATATAGAAAAAAAAATGTGGGAAAATGAATCCCAGTCCAATTTGATCAATCTGGAAGCCACTTTTCATAAATAAAACAAGAGTCCTCACCTGCACTCCTGCCTCCGTCCACTCAGTGTTTTTCAGCCCTGCCATTTTGTTAGTCATGTTTGGTTGAAGAAGTGAAGTCAGTGTAATAAAAGAAACTGTGCTTTTCAGGGGGATCTATCTGCTGCACTGTGTGTATACCCCATGTTGGTGAAAGCAAAGCAAGATTTTTCCTGAAGATCAAAGGCTTCCTCTAGTGTGATCTGTATCTAAAAAAGATTTCATACACATCATGAGCTTGCACCTTCCTGATTCATTCCTGTCTTAGAAACTGCTCAATCACTACCATCTAAACAATATATGTCATGAATCATTCATTTATTTCACTCAAATAAATGGAAAGCTTTCCATCAACCACAATGGGTTTGACTTAAACCTTGATGGCCTGCTGCATCTGCTTTCTTGCACTGAGTGATACTGTGAGACTTCACTTTGAATGTATTTCCACTGTCCTCTCTAGCAGCCTCTGCCACCTCTCCCTCAACTCACTCACTGAGTCATTTCCCTTCAGCCATGTGGACTGGAAGCACCGCCTGCTTTAGGAGTGGAGTGGGGAGGTGGAACTTCCTTACTGGTTTTCAGTATGGCCCCCTTTGGCCTTAACTTAACGAGGAGGGACAGGATGCTTCCTCTCTGTCCTCCTCCATGACCCTGTTTCATGCTTCACAAGTCATCAAATGCTTCAGCACAAAGAACAGCAGAATGAGCAGAGCTTATGGGCTGCCTGTTGCACTTGTTACGGTTTTGTTTGCATTATCAGATGGCTCTTTCTAAAAGATTAGCTCCTTCCTCTCACACCTCTAAACCTGTTGAGGAAAAAAAAATGTGTTTACCTCTAGAACCACTCGGTTCTTTTATAAAAGAACCCACCAATCCCTTAGTTTGGAAAGGATTTTTATCTGGGGAACAATGTCCCATGGACTCCAATCAGCTTTTCCTCTGTTTTTCAAGGTAAGGAGTTACCTTCATTCCTGTAGCGGAGTGGATCCCCACAGTACAAAGGCCACGCTTGCTGAACAGAACAGAGCATCTTGTCAGGCCTTGAGTCCATGCTAAGAAATGGCCTTGTAAAGACAATTGCAAATTGCACCACTGTTTAAAGAGGAAACTGTAATTCTTTGAAATTGTTTTGTCGAATACGTGAATATATGAAAGCTGTATATGTGCAGACATCTGTAACTATGTAAGCAGTATACCTGCAAGCTCAATCAACCTGTTGAAAGAGGATAAGAAAGAAGGGACATGCAACACACCTCAGTCCGCTTGCTTAATGCTCTACTGTGTATATTCAGACACCCAAGTGATCCTTATGCTATATAAACCTCAAGCAGAAAAGACAAAAAACTCTTCAACCAGGCAAAGTAAGTTGATTTTGGCTGGGCTACCAAAAAACATTTGATAAAATCAAAGTTTGGCAAGCTCCAGGCTTCTCAGTCCAAGCTCAACATCGTGTAGATTATCCCACGATCAACATGGTATGGATTATCCTATAGAAATGAAGGGATTGTCCACTTTATTTTGGCCAAATAGTTCACAGAGTTGAGTATTAGTAACACTTAGGTTTAAGAGTGACTTCCATCCTCAGTGTTAACTCCCCAGAGGCCCACAGCTTCCTCTTGGGTTTAGATCTTCCACTTCACAGTAAGTAGTCTGAACCCATGTGGTTTTCGCTTCTGTTGTTCAGATGTGTGTTTTGCCTCATTCCCAATGAAATCTATCTTGGGGCAGGGGTTGGGGGTGAGGCAGAAGGGGCAGTGCAGGAGGTGGCAATGTTCGAGCTTCCTGAGGTGAATATAATCAGCCTACCCTGAACTGAAAATTTGAGCTGTGTTCAAGGAAAGGTGAATAACTTGAGAAGGTGTTATTCTCTGATACCACATTCAAAGGCTTCAGTTTTAAAATGCCGTTCTGGGGTGCAGCAGGTCAGATATTGTTTGTTGTATTTTTGTCCTGTAATCCAGCTGTTGTTCAAAGTTTGAGGCTGGAGTAAATTGACTGGAAGTCCATTCTAGTGAATCATGCATGATGCTAAGTATATGAACACACACAAGTATAGAATACACAATTCTCACGGCATATAGTAATATATTCATTTTTTTTAAAGGCTTGCCTTCATTATTTCTTTCAGAATCTGTACTAGGGAAATATGGCTCTGTAGCTGTTCTCACCTGTTGTTTCCTCAAGAATCTGGTATTGTTCATTGTCAGAGACAGGACCAATCTGGCCTAATATGACAAATCTTGCATACCTTAGGTTATTGAATATATTAATTTTTCACTTGACCGTTCTGATGAATGGTCAAACAAGACAGAATCGTGATATTGCCTGGTGCTGTTAAAAGAAATAGTATTAGTAAAGGAAAAGGGAACAGATTAAATTCCAGCATCAGGCCACTACGACCTCCCTATGGCATGATTTTCTGCATTAAGAACACAACTGCCATAAAAAACTGATCTATATGTTCAGCTAAGCCAAAGTAGGCTTCAGCTTTTCAGCAGAAGTTACACAGGTTTTCTGATGACTTTCTATTGATTTAATTAGGGGTTCTTATGTTTCAGTTTAAATGCATTGTTATTAAACTCTTCGAATTGACAAACATATGCTTTTGTACAGAAAAACGTTCTTTTGTACAGAAAGACATGTTCTTTACCTTTAGATAAGGCTGCGATATAGGTTAGTAAGAGTAGCCTTACAGGTTTTTATTTTACCAGGCAGCTAACAAGCCAGGCATCCTTTCAGAGGAGGAATTCAAGGCATCCTTGTGATAGAAAAATGAGCCACCTATATTTGTTGTGGGCACACTGGCAGTCTGTGAGGATCTGCATTTATGTTCCCATATCCTTGGTCAGTATTTAAGTGTGGTGACATTGGCTTCAGTGAAGCTGGGTTAATTGCAGTGGTTAACAATCCACACACGTGCACAGAGTCATGCCAGCAACATATAATTTGTAATTCCAGAAAATTCTGTGTAATGAAGGCCATATTTGCATGCCTTCCCTATTGATCAAACACGAAGCTCTAGATGTTGAGGACTGAAGATCTAATCTCTTTGCTTCTCTCACAGAAGTCCTGTGTTGAACTCCCATTTTATTGTAGACCCTGTGCAGCTTTTAGATAAATGTATGGTGTCAGATATTAACCACTAGGCCATCATTTTCCCTCATGACTTTTTAATAAAATCATGGAAATTCTACAAGATGGACTCGCTTGCATGAAGTAATTACTTAAATCTAAACTTGTCAGTCTTTGTTAGCTATATTCCATACTTTCTCTATTTTTAATGAAAAGTTAACTTTTTTTTCAAAACAAGTGGAATATATTGTCTGTGATTGTTTTTTTTTCATGAGAAAGACTGTTATGAACAGTTATACTATGAACATGTTTAAATTTTGAATGTAAACATTCAGAAAAAAAGATTTCAGCTTTTCATTAGCATGAATACCAGAGAGTTAAATAAGAATATCCCTGTGCTTCCCACTTGATTTAACCTCCTATTACCTAATTTGATAGTGAAGTATAAAAATGTGAAGCATATATTTTGCATCTCATGTATAAAGAGAGGCACCTCATGTATCATCAAGAAGTTCTGTGTATCTTTAAAAGAACCAATTCTGGGGAGAGGTGGTGTGGTAAGAGGCAGAATGGAAAGACTGAAAAATGAATTGCAAGTGCTGTAAGTGGAAAAATAGGTAGATGGAGTGGTAAAAGGATATCAAAGCAGAACTCTAAACCAGAGGAAAAGGATTTTAAAGCTCTCCTGTGTCCTCAAGATATTTCGCTTAATGAAGAAAAAGTCCTCCATGAGTGGCAGAAATAATGAATTTTCTTTTTCAGCATCTCTTTTCAATGTTTTTTTTTCACTTCTATAATAAAGGGTGAGGTTATTAGCCACTCTCAGGGAGAGAAAAGGGAAACATCTTACAATCAGTAATATGAATGGCTTCTAGCTGGAAAAAAAGGGCTGAAGCTATTGTAAAGCCTATAGAAGTAGAGTGGAGCCAAGGCTAAGAACACCCAGGAACCAAATAAAACATCCCTGGCAAAATTAAGACCTATTGATGTGAATGGCAAAAATTTCACTGACTTTTCAATGTTGAGCTTTCATCCCTATTTTTAATTATCTTCTTAAGGTAAATGGCTCTTGTTCTTTTCTGTCAGGGTAAGATATGAAATGTTTAATAGCTTGCTGGTTCTTGATTAGCTAAGATTTCCCAGCTGTCCGGGAATGAGTTAAAATAATCCAAAATTAAAAATTGCCCCAGCTATGTGGCTGGGCAAAGACATTAGCTTTATCTCAGGGTGAAATATCAGAAGGCTGCAATGCTGGAGGAGAGGCTTAACACATCGACTTTTCTGTTAGAAAAAATAGTACTTCTGATGATGCAGTGATAAAGCTAACATGGTTATGAACGCAAGTGACTACAGACTTTCCAAGCTTAAGGATTAAGGTTTTAGGTTAAGCAGTCCTTCTGGACAGAAAGGGGGAAGGATTAAAAATCAGAAGGAAGATCAACTGTCTCTGTTCATAATATGGGTGATAGGTAAATTGGAAAAAGCACTGTTAAAATATTTTGCAGTTGGAACATCAGGGTGAAAGGACATGCAGGACCACACAGCAAAGAGTGAGTCCTCATATGTTAAATCCCAGCTGTGTGATAAGGAGTTTACACATGACATGGGGCTAATCTGTTTACAGCAGTGTTGCAGATGATCTCATGGATTGTTTGCTTTTGCTTTTGCTTTTGTTTTGTTTTTCTTTGGGGAATAGACTGGCATAATCCATAGATCTGAATCTGCAGAACAAAAATTAAAAATCTCCTTCTGCTTCTCAATCCTACAGGCATATTCAGAGTCCTCTCTGAGCTCTCAGCAAGAAAGGTTTCTTCAGAAGAGAAAGTGATGGAAATCTGCCTCATTATTAATGCCTCCAAATTTTTCAGTGGGCAAAAAGTGGACAATACAAGAATTTTTGTGGTATGGGTGATTAGCCATTCTTCTTTGTTCTGCTGCAGACACAAATACAACTTCCATCTTTTTCTTCTACAATAGGCTTGCAGAAATGTAGAATTTTAACAGAAACTTGGGTTTTTTTTTGCTAGAATTTTAAAGACATGTGAAATATTTTTATACTTCACGTGTTCTTGGTGCATAAAAGTTGTTATAGAAATGGCGGGAAAAGAGGATGCGGGAAATCTTTCCTAACATCTCAAAAATTTACAGGGCTAGAAAAATCAATATAATTTTCAAAGAGTTATAGGGGAAAAAAAAAAAAAAGGAAGAAACAGACCCATTTAAATTTCTGTTACAAGACAGAGTGAATAAACGACAACTTTTGTGGAAAAATAGAATGCTACAAAGGCTGACTTATAATCAGCTCAGCAGAGGTCATAGCAGGTTGATCCAACAGCCATCCTCATTGAGGGCCCAGTTCCACACAGCATTTATATGCATGCTTAATTTTAATCACATACATAAGTCCTGCATGACCTTAATGTTAAGCACGTGCTTGAGTACATTGCTGAAGTGAGGATGGAGAAATGGTTTCATGAGTGCTGGAAACAAGAAGAAAGAGCCCCTTACTGTAGGTCTCATTTACAGGACTCACTGCAGAATCAAAGGCTGCAGCATTAGTTCTGAAGAAGGAAATGTTCACATAATGCTGTGAAGCAGAAAACAAGGGTAAGTAATTTGTAAGGGAAAGTGTACTAGGAACTGCAAAACATGTCCCAGAGGTTGGCTGTGCACTTTTCTTCTCCGTGGGCTGTATTCAATCCTATGACGCTCATCCTTCAAGGGCTTTGGCAAACACTTACGTTAGTAACTGGTGACTTCAACTGGAAAGTTAACCACAGTCAATATTCAGCTCATGCTCTGCTTTTACAGAGTAACAGTGTAAGCATACTTCTCATTGATATAGGGTTGAATTTTACTGTTTCCTTTTCTTCAAACTTTGCTGTCATTCTTTTGATTTCAAGTAAGTTTTCTTTCTGATACAAATGAAAACCCTCATCAGTGTAAAAGATGGGGAGAATTTTCCTGCTAACATCCTTAGACTGATATCCCAGTGGTAGTCAGGTTATTCCATCATATTCATTTGCCAGTGGTGCTAAACTACTAAAAGTATCTTGCAGCTTATACCCAGATTTTGCAGCTCTGCTGCTACTGGCAAAGCTGTGTTCCAGAATAGGAATGGTCACTTCCCCTTATGTACTTTCATCATTCTGACAATTAAACTGAACTCTGGGTAGACAAACAAAGCAGGTTAAATGGGGCCATAATACCAGCATTGTATTCATTTGGCCAAATTCTCTTCCACTTGTATCACCAACCCATCAGTGAGATTTCAGCAGAGTTTGCTCATACTTATTTAAATGGGGAAACAACTGGATCAAAGAGCCTAAAAAATCAAAACACTGTGTAAGAGGACCACCTTAGGCAAAGGTATGAGTTCTTCCAATGCAGTGCCCAGACTGGTAACTAGACCAGTTTTGCCCCTCTGAAATTTACAAGTCTCCTGCACAAATAGCTTTGCTCTTCCAGCCATACGAGGGGGAAAGACTCTCCTTGCCTTACCTGTAAAAGTCAGCAGGGTAAGGACTATGGTGAGCCCCATAGAATTAATTTTTATCTAGTGTTCTGTTGAGGGTGAAGGAGGAGCCTAGTGCATTTCACTGTTTGCCACCATTTTGCTGTAACTCTGGACAATAGGGTTGGCAGCACATGGACATCTTTAGCAGTCCTGCTCTTTGGCCTCAGACAGAAAGCGTGTTCATGGTTTAAGCAGATGTTTCTGCTTTTAGGAATCAGTTGTTTCCTGTTTTCCAGGAGCACATGCCAGTGCAGTCAATATCTGGAAACCTGCTGCTTCACAGTAGGTCCAGAGTCTAAACTGGTACTTTACCAGAAAATGGTAATAAAGCAGTTTGAATTGCTTTTCATCCTTCATGCTCTTAATGGCTTTCAGGTTCATATGAGACCAATCAATTAATCCTCCTTCAGACCTAGAGGAATGGGATATTTCTTACCCTCTGAACAGGAAAGAAGCCATAACAAAGATTACCAATCTACTTATTAAGACTTACGTCTAACAGAGCCTCCAGCTGGGGTTGGGACTACAGATTTGCAATATTGTATAAGCCTAATGTTCACTAGTCATATGCTAATTAATTGCTAAATCACAAAAGGCAAATCATAATTATTGTTTCAGGTTAGCAATTTTCCCTGACCTGATTGCATGCTTACTGTTCTGAAGAATTAAGGGAAGATGTTTGTTTAGGAACTTTTACCTGTACAACCTATGCTTCCAGTTCTGCTTGTTCTTGTTCTAAGGTGCTGGAAAGACAGATACCTTCAATTTGAACAAATCTTGGACAGATTCTGCTACCCTTCATTATTCTGGGAGATTGTCAAGAAGCAGGATAGTAAGAATGAGACTAAAAGCACATGGAGTTGAAGAAATTATAGCTCTGGTGCTGCAAAGATTTCCAGTGGACTGAATATGTGGCCATCTACACTCAGCAAAATTTGTGGAGACTGGGGAACTTGTTTCCCATTTCAAGGTCTTTTTCTCAAGGCAACTGAGCCATTTGTACAGCAAACCCATACTTTTCCAGCTTTTTTTTTTTTTTTTTTTTTTTGCCTGATGTAGTGCTAGCACATAGTAAAAAGGTTTCTGTTGTAATTGGTGGATAGGAACACAGAAATCGTGAAATGCTCTTCCAAAAAGTCCGCTTAGATCAGAAGCAAAGCTCCTAATGATATCAGGCATACAAAGTCAAACTTTTATCTAATAATTGGTAATGGCATATTTGAAAAATCCAGATCAAAAAATGTTTCCTCAGTTCTTCTGTCACGTGGTCGTGTGCACCCAAAACTCCCAGTGAGGTCAATGGAACATCAGGAAGCCTCCCAGCTCACTGTCTCGCATAGTCACACATTAGGGCTGGCTGACATGGTTGAAGTCATGAGGATGAAGAGGATACTGCTTTGGCTTGGAAAGCTCTTACTCAGCTTGCTATCTAAACTGTCCCTACCTTTCAAGCCTAATGTGTTTAGATCTCTTCCTATCATTATCTGTTAGTTGTGTGGTGAGAAGGTTGAAATGACAGTCCAGAATTTGGAGTAATTTACTTGATGGGATTAAGGTAGTTCTGGAAATCCTGAAAAGAACTCCATATGAGACATGAGTCTGTTGCATAAATCCTTAGTGTGAAGTTATCTCCCAATAAGCAGACATTGATCTGCCACCATTACTTGTCAAAGTCGAATCTGGAAGATTTTGATGGCTGGACTGGGCCAGACAAATATCAGGACTACCACTCCTTGCTAAGTGGGTTTTGGTGTCATAGCTGGGACAGCAGAGGAACAACCCCTGGCAAAAACAGCTCCATGGGTTCTTGGAGGATAAAAAGAAAACTAGCATAAAAAGACTGCTGCAGCTCCTGGGTAGTAGATGACTGGAACACTGGGGGAATTTTCTAGCAAGCAAGAAGCTGCTGCAGATGAAGAAGCATTTGCATTTGGTTCCCTCTGCCTTGCTGTAACTCTAGCCAGCCAGCGAATCAACACAGCAGACATTCAGTGGTACTGGCCCCAGCCCAAGTCTCTGTGCCAGACTCCTAGCACACCTGTTAAACAGATTCCTTTCACCCAGCTTTCAGCTAACGTTTCAGCTGTAGCTGGTGATATGTCTGGCCTGCTCCAGTACTATGGCTGCTAGCTACAGTCATCACTCATCATACTTCAGTGCTCACCATGGCACTGGCATGTCAAAACCAGGCACAGAGTGGTGTCACTCTGAACAGTAAGGAATAATCCACCCAACTAGTGTAATATTAAGTGTACAGAGAATGTGTAGTTGTGTTGATTTTTGCCAGCGCTAAGGGAGGGTGATGGCAAGCCCCTCAGTGTGCTGGAATGCAACCTCTACAGGTTTTGCCTTCTGCTGCTTGTGCTCCTTCTGTCCAGGAGCACAAATCTCTCTGCTGTGGCATCCCACCTGAGGACAGTAAGAACTTCATGGCCTGGGTGAAAGCTACAGACAAGGAGGCTGCCCGGTGCTGGCACTGCTCTGCCCTTCTGAATGCTCAGGAAGGGCACTTTGCAATCCACTCTTTTAAGTTACTACCAGAAACACTTAGAGGGTCATCTTGCCAGAAGATACGGAGCTGCGCGTAGGGGAAGTGGAGTGCGAGGGGCAAGGCTTCAAAGGGAAAGTATGACCAACCTGCACCTCCCTTGCTGCTGAGCTGTTTTGAATTTTAGAGCCTGGACATAGGAGGTTTTTTTAAGCTTATGATGAGTTTCTTAAGAAAGGAGGGGAAAGGAGCTGTAGGGAGCATAGAAGTAGCAGCAGATGCTTGAAAAGAACACAACCTTCAGCTGCCTTTTGAGAAGTTCATGGTTTGTTTTGATTAGTCTCAGTCTAATGTTGTGATACCAAGAGGACTAAATTGGCTTCTCCAAAGATCTTTGGGTGGTGGCTGTGCAATGCTGGAAAACCCATTGGGGAGCTGCAGTAGAAAGTTCTCACAAATGCAGCAATGAACTTTTCCATCTGAACTTCTGGCTTAGAATAAGGAGTTTTCGAAATCTTGAGGAGAAAGAAAAAGTGCAGAGAAGAAGACTTCACACACAAAAGTAGGATGATTTATTCCATCTCTATAAGCAGTTACATGTGCCAGTGTTTGTCAGTATTTTTTTCTAGTACTTCCTGAATTCAAAGTTGGTCTTGTTTTTCACAAACCTAGAGATAAAGCCACAATACCCTCAGTACAAGATAACTCACACATGGTGATGGGTGAGATTCAGAGCTACTTAATTTCAGGTATCCCCATCTGAAAACACACCGGAGGCAGAAGTTTCAGAGGTTCAGTCTCCAGGAAGCTACAGAGAAGGCATTATCCAGCGTAATTAAGAAGCAGCCTTAGACTTCTTTCCTGATCATGATCCAGCTGACTTCTTGATTCTGCTCCAAGTTAGCAGGGCTGGAACTGGCTCTAAAATGTTTGGTTTGAATGCTCCTTTCTTGCATTAGGACCCTTTCTCTCTCTGTGGCTGGTTAGCACAGTGGCTGTTCACTCACATGGAGAATGCATTGCTTGTGTAGGCTTCACTGTGGTGAAATGGAGGTCTTATTCTTTTAGTTAGCAAAGTCATGTGTGAAACGTTTACTCTTAGCAATGCTCAAGGGCAGTGCTAATTTATTTTTGTAGCAGTCTTTTTTAGACAGAGAAGTTGGTGACAGCCATAATTTATTCATGGTGCTATGCAGCATTGCATAGCATGTCATACTGGCCTGCAGCAACTGGATGTAGTTATTTTCTTAGGAAAGTGTAGAGACCAAAACTGATAACACACAGTGACGTACAGGAATCTGCTTGTGTTTAGAGAAGATAATGCACATCAGCAATGGGAACTGCAGATGGCTAAGAGTTCTTGTTTTCCTCATGGCTTGTCCTGTTTCACGGCTCTCCTGATGTGGGTGTGTTTGATTTCATAAGATGTTTACAGCAAGTAGAAATCATTTTCATACATTCATGTTGGTGTTCACAGTTAATACAATCATAGAAATTTGTGTTTAAGAGCCTTCTTCATGATTCCTAAGAAAAGATATGATGATATAACCCATGTCTGCTCTTTAGGGATGAAAGCTCAAAGTCACATCTGCTCTCATTAGGTCGAAATTTGGCTATGCTGAATACATGCCATCATCAGTATCATTTCCATGGTAACACATTGCAACATTATACTATTCAAGTCACGTGACAGAAGGTCAGGCTGAAAAGAAACCTGGGCTGAGAGACATGAAGCATTTGTGTCTTCAGTGGTATTAATAAACAAAACAGCTACCAGCAAAGTAAATTGGCTTTTGTATAAATATTCCCTTCCTCAAGCTTGCCTGAATGAAAAACCTGTTCTCTAGGGATTTGTCTATTGGTTTGGTCTGATTAGGGCTATAGGCTGCTTATTCTTCTCCTACATTCTCTCTACAGCTGGACTGCTGGGTTCCCACAGAATTGTTGGGGGGGATCTAGTTTCATTTCACGCAGTTTCCATCAAATTAGAGAAAGAAGGTATCTTGAGGACCCAGGCAGTTAGCTTCATACAATTTATGAGAGTTAACTTCTCTGTTCAGCTAATGGAATTGCCATCATTTATGTGCTTTATTTTCTTATAAAGTCCATTCTTCTATTCAAAGAGAGGGGGGAAACCAAAGCTTTAAGACTGAAGGAGCATAAGAACAGTTTGAGTTCATATTAATTTTTAAGAACACATAGGTTAAACAAAAATTAATCAGAAAGATAAGAAATTCAAAATTAAGACTGATGTTCTTGTTCATGAAGACCTGAACTCAGTAAATGTACTTCTCCTGATTTCAATGGGCTTTATCAAGACTTTCAACAACAATAACGTCCTGAGTCTTCACCGTTACAGACAAGAAAAACAATGAATATCATGATTTTTTGCATCCAAACAATTTCTCAGTGTATGCAAGCTGGGGATTTATTATCCCACAATATACAAAAAAGTTATGGAAAATTTACCTAACAATATTAGCATGCTAATTTCAACATGGAAATCCAGAAACATTATTTGGTGTCCTGACATTGTAAATGCAGTAAGAATCATTTTCAAAAACAATGCTGGCTCAGTTTCTATTTCAACAATTAAAGCAAAAGTTAATTAATTAGAATACTTCATCTCCTTGAAGTACAGGTTATACTAAAATTAACCAGAGAGAGCAAAATATGCAATGGCATAAAGGAGAAGTTAAGATATCAAAAACAAGTTTTGGGTCTTTAAAATCCTACCTCTTCCCATAATTTCAAGGGAAAACTTTCGCTTCTACTACCATTTCTTCCTGAAAGAAAGGTGCATGGAAAATTATGGAAAAAAGCAGTAATTTACTATGGCACAGTCTGTATGCATTTTAATATGCATAAAAAACCCTAAAGATGCCCAACAGCCACTGAGACACAACCTCCAAAAATATTTGATTTGCAAACCACAGACGTCAAGAAGGCCTCCCTTTGATTTCAGTAGTGATTGGTTTCATAGTGTCCCATTATGAAACGTGATGCCAATCAAGATAAAAAAAGTTAATGCTTCTGTATTTTAAACTAGAAAAATAAAAGGAAAGAAAGTGCAGAAGATCTTTCTTAAATATGTTGGTAGAAAACCACACTTACCCTTTATCAGCCTGCATTTTTTATGAGATGGAGTTAATGTCATTCATCTTTAGAGAAAACTTCATTAATGCTGAGACAGGAGAAAAGTCTGTTTATTCATTCATTTGTGCAGTCTGTTGTAATTTTTTTAATATTACTATGCTCTATAAAAGCTTACCAGACTAAATATGTGAGATAACCAGATGTAAATTGATTAAATAATTTGGGTTGGAAGAGATCTCTGGAAGTCATCTGGTATTTCGACATTCTACTCCTATCAGGTCAAATTGTTACAGGTGTTGACCAGTTGTTTTTAAGATCGAGGGGAGAGATCCCATAACATCTCTGGGCCTCTGTTCCCTCTGTTCCAGTCTTTGACTACCCACACTGTGATTTATTTATTTTTTTTTAAACTTCTTAATATGTAATTAGAATTTAGCTTGCTGCACTTTGCATCCATTGTATCACCCTGTTGCTGTGCAAGCCCAAGAAAAGTCTGGCTCTATGCTCTCCGTATGTTCCTGATGGCCTGGAAACTGCCATAAGGCTCCTTCTTAGCCTTTTTTTTCAAACACACTGCAAACATAAGACTGAGCAGAGCAACTCATATGAGTTCTCTGGCAGGAAAAGTTTATGCAAAAGATACCTAATATGACATCTACTCAGCCTTATTTGCACAGGAGAAAAAACAGTTTGGAGCAAAGTGTCTCCGTGCCTGGCACCAAGGAGGAACTGTAGCCGCCTGCACACAAATGTTTTGCAACAGACAGACAATAAACAGACCAGAAGGGAAATAAGGTACAAGGGAACGGAGCTGTGACCCCATTAGCACCTTGTGAATTCACTGAGGAGCAAGATGGTGGCAGATGATCTTACAAGTCATTAGAGTTTTCCTCCTGAAATATTGAATCTGGTTGCCAGGGCTACAAATGCTGTACCCAAGGGAAAAATAGAGGGGCTCTATACACACACAGATATCAGCTGACCCTTCTACCTGTATGCCAGAGGTATTACTCACATGATACATTACTAATATGTCTTGGCTTAAATGTGACTAAACTACTCTGGGTAGCTCTACACTGTTAGAGCACTTGCAAGCAAATCTGAGTAGCCTCCTATTTGAATTGGGCTGTCCGCAATAAGGAGGCTTGTAATAAAACTGCCAGTGTAACCAGAATTATTAAAACTGGCAGGTTGTTTTTTGTTTGGTTTGTTATTTTTTTAACTCTCACATTAGGAAAACTCAAAGATAATTAGTTTCTTGTATCCACAATCAGACACATTAGACAGTTAAACCTACATGGAAGATGGAGAAGAATGCTTTTAGCTGAGACCATGAGGGGAGAGCCTGTGTCAGACCTTGCGTTCTATTTGCTCTAGCAACTTTTGCAGTAATTTAAGGAACATCTCTGGTCAGCAGTACACAGGAGGAGAGCTGCTGTCAGCGTCACCTGTGGTATCATACATTCAGTAGCTATGTGCTTCACAGCTAGCTACAGACAGAACAGGTTCCTTAGTGTCAAGTCATAGTTCTCCTGAATTGCAGTTTCTCCCTGTGTACAAATTCTTTTTTGGATCTGAGTCCAAACAGGAGATGAAACTATGTGCATCTGAGGCTGACAAACAAAATCCTGTTAGCTGAAGGACAGCCAGTAGGTGAGAAGAAGTTCTCTTTCCTCTGGATGTTTGCACATGACTGTCTTTTTGCAGCACTAAATACTAAGAAGGATTGCTGTGAAGAGAGTTGCTGAGTCAAAAAATCTCTTGAGAGAGTTTTTTAGTCATTATAGATCTCATCTTCATGGAATTAAAGAAAGAAAAGGTGAAGAATTAGACCTTGTTCTCCTGCCTCCCTTCACTCCCACCTAGAGTTTTTTCTCAAGGTTTCTCTTTTCAGCTCAACTTTTTCTGGAGAACCTTTTTGCAACTCTTACAATTATCTCCACTTTTTTTTTTTTTTTTTTGCTTTTGCTTTTTTAAAGCACATTTGCTGAAGTGGACACGTTTCCCTGTGCATTGAGCTTGCTTCTTCCCACTACAAACAGACTTTTCTACATATACTGAAAGTAGATTATTTCCTGCTTTGGTCCTGTTTCCAAAGATTACTAGTACCAGAAACCCAATCTGCTGATAAGAGCTAGGTCCATAGTTCATTGACGTAATAGACTTCAAAAATTGAGTGCAATAACTTTTGAATACAGCTTATGAAGGAACATATAATGAATACACTCCATGAGCCTCTGTTCATTTTGATGCTAATCACAACTGATACAGAGAAAGTAATTAGTTGAATAGATGCAGGAGAGTTTAGTTAACTTTCTGATCATTGAAGACACTGATCAATGAAGCCCAGCTGGAATCTCCAGGGGTGGATACTTCATTAAGCTGCTTAGCTAGGGCTCATAGAATTGCTTGACTTTTGTTTTTATAAAAGTCCAGTAGTCTAAGCTACAACATCCTCCTTTGGCCCCTTTGCTTTGCATAGCACTGAAACTCTCCATGTTGTCTCTCCATAAAAACGGAAGAAACAATCCATCCAGCCTGGAGCCCTGAAGCAATGCTGTTCATCCTGGCTTCTCAGCATGTGGCATTTTTCAGAACCAGAGATAACTGAGGGCAGTGAGATACATTTCCTCTCTGGGAGTTATGTGCCACTGTTCCAGCACTTTATCTCACAGAAGGAAAATACAGCTTTAGACCATATCGATCCCGTTGTCTCACTCTTCTTGTTCCTTTTTGGCCCTAGGCATCTATTAAGGAGTTCAGGCTGTTCCCTCCTCCACACAAGTCCCTCTCTGAATAGTGGAGCAGCTTCTCTGGAGCCGACCTATTTTCTTCCTCCCTTGGCTAATTCTGCAAGTCAACAAAACCGACCTGCCAAGTAACTACATCCTGCTCAGGGGTCCTCTTCTTGGAGCTTCCTCTCCTACATCTCACCCCTTATATTAACAGAATCACAGAATGGTTTGGATTAGAAAGGACCTTAAGATCATCCAGTTCCAACCTCCCTGCCATGTTTTAGAGAGTTGCATTGATACCTGGCTCCTTTGTTCTGGTTCTGGGAAAATTCCACTCCCTGGAGACTGCCCTCAGCATGGACTCATGGCCTCAGCCTTCCCATTGCATAACCGATGCTTTCACATAAATGGAAGATGTTTAAGTTAATGATCTTCCATTGTTAAGCATGTGTCACCCCCCCATGCGCAATTTCAGTTCAAAATGGTGGTAAAAACATGGCCAGGAGGGATAACTGCTTACTTTCAAAGCAGGGTTTCCAGTTTGCCAAAGAAAATCCTGCATTGTCAAGCAGAATTAAGAAGTTCAAGCTGTATCCAAATATGCAACTGTGGCAGTAGACTCTGGTTCACATTCGATTTCAGAGAAGATTTTCTGAATTGACCAAAGGCCACACAATTTAGTTAATAGCTAATAATCTATATGTGTAGCTTAAAAGAGGTTTTTAACAAATAGCTAGATCAAGCTGATAAAGCATCTTGAAAGTTAATTAGGTTTTTGTCTTCAAAGCTGACTTTTTTTGTATACTGGTACACCATAGCTGGGAAGTGTCTTGAAAACCCTTTCATATCTTCCATAGTTAAATAAATATTAGGGCTTTCAAGGCTATTTGAGACTGAGATAACCAAGGTGCAGTTGGAGAGCACTTTGGAATTTACTTATTAAATTTCATCAAGTTCGCTTCTCTCTACTGTACTCAGTTCCTCCTTTCACCTCTTTCTTTTTTTTTTTTTTTTTCCCCTAAATTAATCTTTGGATAAACTTTTAGGTCATAAATTTAAGAGCAAATAATACAAAGTCTCCACCGCAATTTTTTTCAAAATTGCGTAGCACTGGTCAAATGATGCTCTCCTTGAAATAAGCAGTAAAATGTCCAGCAACTTCAAAAGAAGCAAAGGTAAGCCAGCACAGAGTCTTTATTAAAACCCCACCTTTATTACTTTAAAAAGAAGTGGAAGTTTAAAAGGACTAACTAAGGAAATTCAATGCTCAAATCCTATTGTAATTCAATAGGAATGGGGCGCCAAATTCCCTTAGGCTGCTTTGCAAATTCTCTCTCACAATGGTTGCCAATCTGGCTCCCATAATGAGCCAGTCATTCTATTATGTCAGAGGGTCAAGGTGATTGCTGGGCGGTGATACCTGGCCATAGCTGCAATAATGCAGTACTGTGGAAGTGTTGTGTTTTCGTCTCTGTGGGTCTGTGAAATAAAGTCATCTGGATGAGGTTAGAATGGATTAAAAATGACCCAGCTGGAGGGAGGAGAGGAAGGAGCTGGTTGTTATGTTTAAGAATGCCATTAGATATTTCCAGGATTCTTTACCTCCACCTCTAGGACCTTCTGAGCCCTACAGAGAGAAAGGACAAAGGACTTAAAGGCAAGAACACAATGGTTAAAGAACTTGTTTAAAAAATCACCTGAAAGATCAAATGCTTTATGGTCTTTCCAGATCAAGTAAGGCAAAGCTGCAGCTGCTTCCTCAGCTATCCATCCCTTGAGCACACAAGCCAAGAGATGTCTAACCTTTCTCTGCCCCTTCCATCAGGCTGGGAAAAGTACTCCTAATGCTCCAGCAGAGATTTGGAAAGCTATGTCCAGGAATATCAAAACCTCCACTCCATGCTGAGACCTTCCACACCAGCAGAAGCCCTCATTTTGGTCATGCAGTGTTTGCAGCAATGCTTGTCATTCAGAGTCTGGTGTGCCAGCTCCCTCTAATGCTCTGTGTGTACGTAAGAATACTCATCTAGGACAGCGGAGGTGTATAAAACTACTTTGGGGAAAACAAGGTCACCTGATTTCATACACAAAGTTTTAGTTTCTCCAAAGGGAAAGGCCCACAAGGGTTCCCACATTGGCATCAGTCAAGAAGTCATTTTTACTGAGGTTTATTAACACTTCCTTCCTCTTCAAAAAAAAAGCCCTCTCCCAAAAATTATATATAGTGCACTCACCTCACCCCTCTTTCCCCCACTGTCAAGACTGGTCAACTTCATGGGCTGAACCAAGCATTTTACATGGTTTCTTTCATTTGGTTTAATTAAATCCACATGGGCTTGGATTCTCAGAGAATTTTTACTATACAAGCCAAAAGGAGTACATTGTTTTGATAACTCAGTATTTTAAACAGTTAGATAAATTCTTGCAAGTAGATGAACTTTTTAGCTAAAAACTACCTACCAGAGACCAGGGAAAAGAACCCAACAGTGCCTCAAGAGATCATTTGTTTCAAGTGGACTCAAGAGGGGTCCCCTCTGAGCAGTGTTCCTCATGCTCAAGTTTTATCTCATGGTGGTTTTTCTGCCAGGAAAATTTTTAGATTATGCATGAGTTGGGTTTTTTTCATAGAGATAATCAGTCTGCAGGCATTGTTTCATTAACAATTCCCAGCAACAGAGATTTCCAGCTTGTTGGTGTTATTTACAAGAGTACATAAAGAGGACAGCATTGTATATCACAAGGATGTGGTTTCCCTTAGCAATGAGGTATTGTTCAGAGGGAGTCCAGAGGAAAGCCCATGAAAGTCTACAGACCACACTACAGTTGACTTGATCAGACAAAGAATACTTGTTTAACGTCACGGAAAATTCAGAGTTAGTAACCTGTCCTGAGCGCAGAATTATTATTTATATTTTTTCCAAGTACTTTGAGTTCAGGTTTCCTGAAATTAAATATGAGAATTTGAGCTGTTAAGATACTACAATAACCTCCTCTCCGTATATATAGCAAATTAATCATGCTGTACTGCCTGCAACAGGTTTTATGGGGTACAGTATCTGAAGTCGTACTCATGCTAACTGTGAAGCTACTGATGTGTGAAGAAAATAGCACCTGGAGCTGGGTTTGGTGTCACTGCTGGGGACAGGATATAATTCAAACCATAGTCAACTGTATGTTTTTAGGTGGGGAAATCATGGTTCAAAGAGGACTCCATATCTGAAGTAATCTATCACTACACAGGAGGACAACTATGGACAGGCACATTGTTTTTCTGTAAAAACTGCTTGCAAACAAATATTTGGGGTTCCTTCTTCATCAAGGTAGTGAGGGATAGCTGTTAGGAGGTGGACAGGAATTAGGATACATCAATTCTTCTCTTCAGTTTTGCTGCTGCAGAATTAGGCTTTTTGAATGAATACATTGACCTCCCACCCAGTAGTTGTTTTCCTTTTTGTCCTCAGGCTATTAAAAGCTTCTGTGTATGCAACTATTCCAAATCAGCTCCATGAAGGAATATCTTTATTCAGAGTAAGCACTCTTTTTCGTTAGTTTACTTTAACCCACTTTGAAAGCAGCAAGGCATTCCTAACTAAAAGTGAAGAAACCAGTGTGCGTGTTTTACCTAAGTCCACGAAATGTGAGGGGCAGATCTTTCATCCTCTGCTTTCTGAATGAGAAGAGCAATCACTGCGGCTGAGCCACTCTTCTATAGTCCTCCTGTCCACAGTCCCACAACAGAGACTGCAAGTGGTAAAAAAAATAAATTCCTACTCTAAGGCTTTAGGACCTTGACCAATTACACAGAGTATCTTTTTCACATCAAGTCGCTGGTAAAGATACATTCTTCTGCTGTGGTGCAGACAGAAGTAGGCATAAAGCAAAAAGACCTCATGGGCAGGGTGACTTCTTCCACAGCTTACATCTAAATTTTCCTGAAATATCTGTGATCATGCAAAAGGAGTCTAATAGTCAGCTAATGAAGTTATGCAGGCACCAGAAATAAAATGTCCCAAGGCCTTGTAGTTGGTCTGTCCTTTTACCTACATATTTTGCCAGATCTTCCAGACACTATAGACATCTTATATAAATTCCTTCAAAGCTACTGTCATCAGTGAACCACAGACCCTCAGTGACATGATTGTGTGATTAATAATTAATTATAGTCATATACTATTTTATCAGTAATTTTGGAATTTCTGTTACAGTGCCAACTGTATGTGTGTGTATATACACATATACTGTTACACTATGCTTTGTTATTTATGCTGTTCTCCAGAAATGCCAAAGAGAATATAAAAATATGCTTCAAGTAATTCAAAACTGAAACTAGGACTCTTAATTCATCTATGTCATTGGAGGACAAGCAAGTAAACTCTTAGACGAGTGAAATGTACATATGTCATGTGGGCTTTTTTCAGGGGGAAATGCAGTTCTTCATAAATGAACCTCTGATGATGAACAAAGGCAGCTTCTTTTCCTTAGTTTTTGCATTTGATACCATGTAAATGATTAAAAACATTAACCTGGCAATGCTGCATTCTGGGCAAGGACTACTTAAATATCTTACTTGCAGTATTACCAGACATATCCTGTTAGCAGTGTCACCAAGCTTAAATTGTTATATGTTTTAAAGTATAAACAATCCACACTGGCCTTGCCTAGTTTTGTTTCGTAGTGTCAGTAATCTTCTCCGGAGGTCTGCTGTTGCAGTTCAGTAGATATACCCAGTAATTATCTGAGAAGACTGAGTAACCCACCTTTCATGAGTTCCCCACAGAAGGCTTTCTTGTCCTCCTTCATCCTCCCCAGCCACTCAAACATCCAGACAAAACCACAGCCTTACTTTCTCGTAGTTCAGCACTTTGGCACTGTAACTGAGAGACAGGAACTGAAATGCATATGGGAACAAGGAGGCCTCATTACCTCGATCATAAGCTTGCCTCGGAGTGTCCACTGCAGTTACCAAGCATAAGCACAAAACATATGTGATCAGAGCTTTAAGCAAAAGCATGGACAATGTGTAGAGATTTTCTTAATAATCTTTTGTTCTTGACAATTTGTTTACTTGTACTTCTCATGGATGTTACAGCACACAAAGACAAGCACAGTCACTTATTTTGTTTCTTTCAGCTAAGGTGATCCAAGGGGTCTATCCCAATAATTTCTCCATTAAATCCATAACCTGAACTGTAGTTTAGCCTTTTGGAAAGAAGAAACCAGCAAATTACTAGAACAGTCATTCTCCTGATGTCTTTCTTTGTATTTCTCCTCTAATTTTGTCAAGCTTCATGTCCCACTCATGCAGTGTTGCTCTTTGCCTTCTCCGTCATGTAAAAGAAAGTGTGGATGGTGATAGACTTACAGGCTTGCCTACTTGCTTTTGTACATGGTTGAAACTGTCATGATGCCGCATTTCTTCTGAGATTTGTACCTCCATACACCTGCTTTTCTCAATACATTTATTTTGCTGCTCATGGCAAATTTCCATCTTTAACAGGCACAGGAAAGACGGGAAATAATCCTAGAGATTATTTTTATGTCCTTTCTTAGACCACTTCGTTCAAGTGTCTGCTGGTTTGTCAAGTAAAGGCTTAAATGCACATCTGTTCCTGCTCACCAGCTCGCAAACCCCTTCTCTCTCTTTCTGCCCCCTATGCTGTGAGCTATTTGCAGAAGGCTGAACAGCTTCAACAAAAAAAAAAATCAAGACCATAATTTGATGAACATTCCCTTATACCTTAAAGGACAGCTTGTTCATAGTTTGTCCTTTACCTTTCATTCCTGCCCAGTCAGTTGTACTAGGACAAGTTGATTGCAGCTGGACAGAATGAAGACAACATTCTTCATTGAAAACATCCTCTCTTTTTCATTTTTTCTTTTTTATCTTTAAACCCACAAGCAATTATAGTAGTACATCTGGGGAAGCAGCTAGGAGGGAGATGAGAGCAACAGAAAGGTGGGGGTGAGTAATGCTAGCATTACCACTGAAAGAAAAGTAAATCGAACTGTGGGTTCAGATATCTCGACCTTAAAGGCCCCATAGCACTGTGGATAGACCACTGTCCCAGGGATTTACAGGAGAGAGTAAAGTTCTTCCATTTGGTCTCCTGAGCCTAAGCACCCCAACAAAAAACGAAGCCCCAGAGTGAGAACAAGCAATCCTTTCTTGGTTTGGAAAATGTGACAGAAACCCTGAAATTTCAGGTAACATGTTTTGGACTGAACAGAATGTTTCTTTCAACCTGGAGAGTTTTTCTTTTTTTCTCTTGAGTTACAGAAAGGCAGCTATGTTATCAAACAGATATGCTACTCTGCGCTCAGCAAGCCTGCCTGCCCTGAACTCCTCCAGGTCCCGTCAAATGAAGAGTAGACACAGAGTGAAAATTATTGGCTCAGTGAACATCACTCAGATCAGACCTGACATCCGCCTGTGTCAGAGAAGTCTAATGTTACAAAGCTGAAGCAGAATCCTGGCAGTCTGTGGCTTTGAATTAACCAAAATTCATCTGGAATGACCAACCTGCAGTGCTAATACGCAAACACAAAACAAATTTTTGCCTTCCAGAGGAACAATGTGGTGATTCGAAAGAAATGTCGTTCTATCAGTTATTCACCTGAATCAATGGGCATCCCCTCCATTGCTTCCCAAAGCAGGAGCATCCTTTAGCAGGATTAATGCTTTGTAATTTTATCCTGAATGCAGACAGTAAGGAAGGAAATGTTGCTTTTCACTAGATGCAGAAAAAGGTACTTGATTATGTTAGGTCAATCCTTACTTCTTCCTGTAAAGTTGTTTAGCTCTGAGTTTGGTTGTTTTGTTTTGTTTTGCTTTGTTTGGTTTTGTTCCCCCTTCTCTCCTCAACCAAAGGGACAAGCCTTAGCAATCATGCAGCCTCTTTTTTTTTTTTCTACAAACAAAACGAAAACACATACACTAAACACCACCGTGTTACAAGCTTTCCAAGGACTTTGCAAACACCTTCTCTGGGGAAGGCTTTGGCACTATTCCTGAATCAGAAGCAAAGTGTAGTTTTTAACACAGAGCTGGCTCTTGAGTGAAAACAGTATACTGTTTCTGTCAATGTTCACCATTTCCATGCCTCTCCTGAGGCTGCTGGCAGAGTTAAGACCAGCCTCTTTCCCTGCCTAGCAGATTCAAGGGACAAAGAGCCATGCTGCCCTCTACCAACTGGGCTGCAAGTGCCACAATCCGGCTTGAATAGACGAGTCTGTAAGGGCCACATTCAGGCACTGGACAACCCTTTTGAATGGTTAAGCTACATGTTCCTGCATGTCTTTTTACTGTGAAATAGGAAGTAGTCAAAAGTACTTTGTTCTATGACACAGGTCACTTCTCAATGATGATGCATAGGTAAGGTGGAATATGCAGAACAATACCTATTATTATGTATAATAAAAGTCCTAGATAATTGGTTGCCTGCTGTCCTTGTGCCATCAGCAGTGCTGAAACGAAACAAGAAATTCTTGCTGAATAAGTAAAAACAAGAGCAAATTCAGATGAAAATAATTCACCAAAGAGCAGTTTCCCTGATACTAACTGCTTATTGACAGTTATTTTTAGATAGGGACATCCCAAGCCCAGTCCATTTGACTCTCAGCAGATGCTTCCCACATCAAATGGATGGAACTTATGTTAGAGTCAATGAAACCTCCCACCAGCACCCCTCCAAGCTGGCTCATGGCCCATCATGAGCCATTCCTCCTCTTCCACTTGGTTCTTTTAATTCAGACTTGACAACCTAGGTTGCAGATTTAAAACCAGCTACAGGACAACTACTAATAAGCCAACAAATGCTGAGGATGAGAATTCTCAGTGAATTTAAAGCTGAGGGATGATTGCCAAGGAAATTTGGCTCTCATTCCCCTGCTGCTTTGATGCCCTTGCTTTCCATTCTCACAGCCTAAGAAAACATTTCTTCCCTCCTCTCTGCTCTCACCCTAATCTCCCCAGGTATAAGCAGTGGAGGAGATGAAGTCCTTTTTCAACAGCTGCCCAAGCCTGCCTCTCCTCACTTGTTAGCCAATTCTTCCTGCCTTTTAATAATTCTGGCAACATCTTACTCTCCACAGCTTGTTTCCCACCACTGCTGCCAGCCTGGAGAGAACGGTGGACCCTGGGTGGGAACAGTACAGGCTGCACTGGGCCCAAGACTTGCAAGTCCTGACCACATGGCAGAAGCGCCGTTGATGAATGGGCAAGGCAGTGCAGCGCCCTTCCAAATGCCACCATATCGCATCTCTTCTTGAGAGACAGTGCCCACCCTTCCTGTAAAATTCACACAACAGGAAAAAATTATAAAGTCAAGAGCACAGCAAAGAGCAAAACCCTAAATCAGTAACAATTCTGCCCTCTAGAGTAGGATTTTTCAGTAAGTATTTACTGAAATACTGTAAGTATTTACAGTTTCAGTCACAAGAACATAAATACAGTTAAATAATTTTGGCTGGGGAAGTAGATGAGGGAAGGTTTGGGGTTTTTTAATTTGGGATGTTTTGTGTTGTAATACTATGTTCCAGCAGTTTAATTACATTTGGGGTTTTTGGTTGGGTTCCTGCACCCCCTTTCCAAAGGGCTGAAATGATTTGTTTTGACAGTCCAGGAAGAAGCTGGTGGCTCTTTTATTTGAAAGAAGTGAACATCACTTAAAATATTGACCTAAATTAAAAAGGACGAAGAAGCCACACCAAAGATTTCTAAGATCCAAAAAGTTATGCAAAGACTTTCTGTTCAAGGCAAATCAAGCACTCTGGGTTGAAGCAGTCTAAAATTTGTTTTTCCATTTGCTGTCTAGTATTAAAAACCAAACTCTCAGAAAAAGCTATTGGATTTGGAGCAAAGTCTTTCCCTTCCAGTTTTTCACCCAGTATTTGACAAGCTTTAGTAGCCAGTATGGTTCCCCAAAGATTCTGGACATCTTGCTGTGAGCTGAAGAATTCCCATATCCTGATGTCTGTACACCCAAGGATTCAGGGAATGGCAGCTACTCTTGTTCACAGAAGCCAGTTACCATGCAAATACTAGCCTGGGGGTAGCACAGGACAGCTGTCCATCTAGAGGACTCTCATCTGTAAAACATACCTAAATTATGGCTATGTCTTTTACTATGAAGGTTTTATTCTCCTCTTCCCCATGCTGATGACAAAACTCTCTTCAGTCTCAATGGAAGCAGGTTTACCCTGCCAACATTTCAGTAACCAACTAGGCCAGCTTGAACTCTGTTTTCTGGCACTGGAGGGAGGGTTTCATAACCATGCATCACTGTAACCTATACTAAGGAGGATCCTCCTCCCTGCCTTTGTCTGTTTCCTCAAGCAACATAGCTGCTGACAGCCACACCAGGGACATGACTGGCAAGCAGTGGGAGATGCTATTTCACTGGCTATCAGTGACAAGATGAGTGTGTGTTTGTTTCTGCTTACTTCCCATGAAATATTATTGATCTGAGTGTGGCATCAAAGAGCTGGAATTGCCAGCTGTGAAGCCAAAAAACCAACTGCAGGAATTGCAAGGCTATTTGAAGAATTCACCTTTTCTGTCCCTGTGAAATGGGATACCAGGCCAGTTGCGCAGCAATATGGATCAATCCTCCCTTATTCTGAGGGAAGCTGGCTCCTTGGCAGGAGTTTTGCTGGCATTGCTGAAAGCTGCAGTTTGACTGGTGCAAGCTGACAAGTCTCCACTTCTGCTGTTCTACTGCAGATGACCTCTGATCCTGCTGAATCTCCCTCTGCTTCCTGCTGGAGAGTAATTCCTTCAAACACCTCCCACTGCACAGACCAAACAGACCACCAAAAGCCAGCCATTTGAGGGAATAATACCTAACTCTGATGGAAAGCTTCAGGGCTAACCTATCTCGGAGGTAAAAACACATACTACACTGGCTTCAAGATCGAGCTGCCCTTTTATGTACAGGGACCCTGCTCCAGCAAAGCACTTTAGCTCCTGAGTACTTGTCTCTTCCTATGCTTTGAATCATTTACAGTGCCTTAAGAGTGTTGCTGGATCAGGGCCTTTCTGGAAAAGCGCCTTTTCCTTAGCTAGCCTTGTTTTCAGACCCCTTATTTATTTATTAGATATTAGATATGAGATTACCTTTCCTTGCTAATTTTCTCTTTTCTGCTTTGAGTCATATGTTGCCATTAGTTCTTCAGACCTTAATTTCAGTAATTCCAGGATAGCTGGGAGGACTGCACAGCCATTTCACCATGCGCTACATGTGCTGTTGTAAAAGACAAGAGTGCAACAACCCCCATATTACCTCTTCTCTAGCAGTAAACTCACACCTGTTTTAAAATTTTAATGAGGTCGGGCTTACAGCCTTTGATAATGAACAAAGGTGGATCCTTGCTGATGTGGATGAAGATGGAGCTGGGAAGTAGCAGCTCTGAATGGGCAACAAGACTGGTTTGGATGTTAGGGCTGGCTTTGAGCAACACAGGCTTGTCCCCTTGACCCAACTCTTCTGCACATGACATATCTGAGGCACTGGAATCAAGTGGGGGAAGTGCGTGCCTGCTGCCTTTTTCACACTCTTCCACAATCTGGTTGTGGAATGAGTTCCACCATTGAAATATAGGATATCCAGCCTTGTTAGCAGCTGCACCTTAGGGAACAGATGCATACCAAGGTTATGTGGTCACTGAGCAGACCTTGAGTGAGAGGCAGACCTCGAGTGAGAGGCAGCTCTTGCTCCAACACATTTGTGGTTTGCACAGATAAGACACAGGAGAGGCAAAGAGAGTTGAAATGACTTGTGAAAGATCATATGACACTCTGTGCCTGATGCTTGTGAAAAGAGGAGGAATACACACATGTATGTGCTCCCTGGGATGTTTCTTTGCCTGACCGTTCCCTTGCCCCATGCCTTTTCTTTCTGCCCTCTCACAGGATCATTTCTGGTTTGGGTGCTCACCAGCTAGTCTTTCTTTCCTTCCTCTCCCTCTTCTTCTCTGTGTTTCACAACCTTTCCAAAGCACAGCTCATGCACAGCAAGGCCAAGACTCAGTAAGAATCCCATGACATTGGGCACAAGGAAGCAAGGTGTTTTCATTCAGTGCCACACGTGACAGTCAAATGCTGCTGCTGGTCTGCTCCAGAGTTTGTTAATGGCCATGCGAAGGTCTGGATGATAATCTGAGGGGCCTAAAGCATATAAGAAAGATAGAAAAAATAAAGAAAGCCGAATTTTTTGTCAATTTTTGTCTCATGTCAATGTTTCTTTCTTCCTCTGATACCTCAATTTTGTAGCAGAACTTAGTAACTTGCATTTCTGGAACCTGTATTTGTTGAGTAAAACTGTCACAAGGGAAGGTACTACTCCAGCACCAAATGCACTGCTGAAGCAGCAGCCCATAAAGTGAAGTCTGTAATGAAGTCCAGCCAAAGTGCTACTGTCAGATCAAGCTCTTCACGGTGCTCTGTGGCTGGTAAGACTGAAGGACACAGACAAAAATTTTTGCAATTAATTGTTTTCAGAAGACCCTGTTTTCCCAGACCATGGCACCAGGTTAACTCCAGCAAGAACTGAAGAAGAAATCCAAAAAGCGATAAGGATTTTATACTGTAGTCAAGTAGATGCAGTCTCTATGGAAATTCCCTGATTTACATCAGCCCAAGATTTCATCTATAACAAAGCATTCCTGGTGTCATGACACAATGCTCCTGCAAAAGGCAAGCAATCCTTTCTGTTTACCTAGCAGTTCAAATAGGGTAGTCCAGAAAAAAGAACCCACCTCAGCTTCTGATAAATGAGGTGAGAGAGCTACATAATGTCATACCATGGCACAAGCTGGAAAGTGATCTTACTCTGCAAATTCTTCCATTTCCCTTAGATGTGTATGAGGGTCTTTGTAATGATGATGGAGGCCACAGTTCCATTTCCAACATATTACACCTTCCTTTAAATTTGCCCAGCTATGTGAAAGGAACAAAATCATGGGCTTTCAAGCAATCTTTTTTAATATATATTTCACTACCAATAAAGCTGCAGTCTTTTGCAAACCAGGGAAGGGTAATAATCCCGGAAAAATGTTAAATTCAAAAACTACAATGAAAAAAACCCCACATATAAACAATTTTTAATTTCTGTCTCTGTTTGTATTTGCAAGTCCTGAACATATTCTACTATTGTAGAGCTCTATAAATTATCATACGGACCTTATTGCCACACAGAGGATGTGGCAATCATCAAAAAACAAAATCACAAAATCAGCTTTGCCATTTTACCTTCACCGTACCTAAAGTTAAACCAATAATTTCCAAGCAGCTTCTGACTGTCGTGACTTCTCTAATTTTTTCCTCTAAATTTGGAAATTCTAGTTAAATCAATTTGATTTCTTAATATATTTGAATTTTTCTCAGGATCCAGCGCAGGGCCAATAAGGTTTTGAAAGTGAGAGCATACACAACACAGTTTACACACTTTTAAACTGTAAAATGATGCATTTTTTCGTAACATGCTTTTTGCATTTAGAGTAGCATACAGTGTTGAATGTTATAGAACTATTATTCATTCACAAAGTGGGCATTTCTGGTACACAAGCAGGCCTAGAAATTGCTGAAAATAATAGTTCTGAAACTTTTCCTTCCAAACTCCTTAAGACTCTTTCTTTCTTTCTTTCTCTTTTTTTAAAGAAAGATTATTTAAAAAAATGACATCATACCCACCATTCAAATAAAAAACAGAAATATACCCTTGTTGGGTTTTTTTGTTTGTTTTTTTTTCTTTTTTTTTTATAAATCTGTGTTTCATTTTTACATTCTTTAGGCATTTCATAACTAGGCATTAGGACTTATCTACGGTCCATGCATATTGCACAGAAGTTCCTAGGATCATGTTCTTGGTGTTCAATGCATCACACAGTGAGGTTCCGGTCTCTCACAGGCCTTTATCATCTACTAAAGCAGGTACTGAATAAATGTAATATCATACTAGTGATTTTTTGTGTGTTGCCAGAGAACAGTTAGAGGTCAGGCTTGCCATCTAGAGGTGCTGATCTTCCCTCTGAATGTAGCTGTCCATTATCCACACTAAAGGCCTTTATATTTGCCAACTATACTTAAATTTCTACTTCCATAGCCAGTTATATACAAAGATGATTGCACTAAAAGCAATATCAGTATTACCAGCAGACTAGTCAAGCACCAAGACTCCAGTGTTGCGTTCACTGCCCTGACCTAGACTCTATAGTCCTTGGGTATCGATAGTGAAGGCACTTTACTATGATTTGTATTCTTTTAGAAAGGAAACAGTGCACTTGCTCAGAGACAGACAGCCTAGTCCACAGGCAGAGTCTGGTGCCTGGTTGGTGCTGCTTCCACCTGCCTTGTCCACCTACCAGCAGTACCCCAGTATACTCCCCTCATCTCTGTTTCCAGCCCCCGTCTTCTATCTACACAGCCAGAAGAGTTGTTCCCTAAATGGACAGAAGTTTGTGAATATTTTGCCCAAGCTGCATTCTTCAATCATGTCTAACTGTGGTTCCTTTAGCACACTAAATTTCTCTTGCTCCAGAAGCAGCTGTTCTGGAAGAAAGCATAAAATTGGCTTTATTTGTTAAGTTCGATTATTACCAGTCATGGCACCACACTTTATGGACTGATATCATTAAACATACAGCAGCACACAATCCTATGTTAAATGCACATTTTCACATAAGTTTTATCTTTTATGTAGTGCAGTGATGACTCAGCTAATCAATGCTTTGCCCATTACACTTTTGTTTAGGAACCGATCTACTCCTTTGTTTGCAGCGTACACATTCACCTGTGGTCTTCGTTCACATTGAGACAGTCCAACTGCCTGATTAGGTACACATGAACAAGTAAAAGCAGGATTGCCCTTTTCACATCTTGTCCCAGGTACAAAATAAAGCTGGCTGGAAGGATGTTAAGGGATCATGCAAGTTTACCTCCTACAGTGTATTGTATTAGTAATGTATTAATTTTTGTTGTTGTTGTTATTTTATATGTTCATCTTGAGGTTTCAGACGATCTTTTAAAAATATGAAAGTGTAGCCAACATAATATTTACCATGCTTGCATACCTTCCTAGCCTTAGGTCTTCCAAGAAAATGAGATGTGACATTTCATGATGCGTGCATTAATTTTAACTTCAGAAAAAAAAAAAAAACAAAACTTCTGAACAAATAACTAAATAAATACAAAATAATCTCATAAATATTTTTCTAGGTTTGATGGGAACTCACATCATCCCATTGAAGTAATGTTGCCTTTTCAGAGGTTTCACTGGAAACTGCTTGATGTATTACACTGTTCAGGGAGAAATATTTAGGAAAAAAAATCAAACATAATAAGCTACAACTCTAGAGGCTGCCTTTACAATGGTCAAATCATCTGCTGACAGAGATTTCATCAATCAGCAGCCCTTACTGAGGATTTCTGGATTGAAGACTTATATGCATTACTGTGGGTTTCTCCACATGAAGGGAAGAACCTGACAAAACTATTCCATTTTATCTCTGTTCCAGGAAAATGGGCCAATTCTCAGCTGCAATACTTTGGAGAATTTCCTGTCTGGTAGTTCAGAAACTGCCAAAAGCAGGGCATATAAGCCAGAAAGTACACTGCTGTCATTGGCCCAAACAAACAAACAGTGATCCCCACCAGAAAATAATCCTCCCCAAAATAAAAATAGCTCTAAAAGATCAACAAAAACAAAAATGGACTAGATTTTAAATGAGAGCTTGTGTTTTACATATCATGTAGCTAGACATAGTTTCTGGAAACAGTCCAGCTCAGCCTACTTTCCTCCACCATCTGTCAGCAGTAGGTTTGCTTACTGCAAGAGCTTAGAGGCAACACGTAAAAAGGAGTGTTAGACAATCAAAGGCTTGATGATGTAATGTGCTAACACTTGGCTGTTGTGAGAAAAAGAGGAGGAGGAGGATAACACATTACAGAGAACGAGGTCATTCACCTTTAGGCTGAATTCTCTGGCTCTTATCAGTTTGTACTGAGACCCTGACATTATTTAAACATGCAGCTGGAAGTGTTTATTTTAGACATAGGCCAAAGAGATTTGGGGTGGTGATTTAGATGTAAGCTATGGCCCCAGGTTTAGATCTGCCAACAAGCCAAGGCACATCCTAGAGAACTGAAGACTTCTGAGATTGTGAGATTAGTCACAAAGCTGGGGACCACCAGAAGATGACCTGGCTGAGAGTTTCATGCCCTTTTCCATACTGCAAGAAAAGCTGGAGCAGGGGCTTCCAGCATTCTTGTATCAGCCGCAGCTATAGAAAACACCTCTACCAAATGCCCTTTCGTCTTACCTTTGCTGTGGGTCTACAGCAAAGACCAAAATGCTAAGAATCTGCTCAGCTTTCGATTCCCTTGCCTTAAATGGGCATATCAACTCATGAAAATGAAGCTGAGTAAGGAGAAGGCAGACTAGGCCCTCAGACACTTCATTTGGAGCCAAAACACTGAACAGTGTTTGTAAGATTCTGGTTTGCTCCTCAAAGAAGGACTTGAGGAAAAGGGTCTGCTCTCCAGGCAAAAAAAGGATTACAGTGTAAAACTATGCCCCTTGCAAAACGGGATAGTATTTGTATCTCATAGCCCTGTCTTGACTGAGGATTTACTGATTTCTCAGAAATTCCCTCCTGAAAGGCATGCTATCAGAATGAAACTTAAAACTGCTGCATGCATGATGTATCTCAGATACAGGAGATTAGGAAGCTGTAAAATGCATGCTACAAACAGAAGGATGCCTACTGAACTTGTGATGGTAACTGTAGTATTTGGTCTTATTTGTATTATTGTAAAGGCTTCTTTGAGAAATGTGCTTCTCATCTGGTCTTGAGCAGCAGGCAAAAGGATTTCTTCAACTCACTTTGAACAGGTCTATGTTGGAATGAGCTCAGTCCAGTCTAGTTAGACTGGCTGCTACAATTACAGCTAGTTTGGGAACTGGCTATTAAAAACTCTTGAATGAGCTGTGTTTCCTCCTAATACTCATTGCTTGTCTGCTGGGAAAGCCTGTGCTTGGTCCAGCACACAGCTCTTAATTTTCCTCCTCCCTCACCCACACTGCTTTGGCTTGATTCCAAAGTTGTCGCTGCCTTGCATGGATCTGATGCTCATCTCTGGATCCACCACATCTACCAGCCTCACCTCTGGTATTCAGTGGAACGTGAAGAAGCCCTGCTTTCAAAGATTATTTTCTGTCTTTTCCAGTGAAAAGATGCAGAACAAGGGGCTCCTCATGTCCCACTATACCAGACAGTGTCTGAGGGAGAGCAAGGACAGTGGCTTTGTATGTTTTTGTTTCTTGGCAGAGAAGACTATTTGTAAGTTTACTTAATCTTCCTGTGGATTTGCACCATTGGGCATGAAAGCAGAGCCCAGCCCCAGAAGCCATAGACTACCACAAGTATTCTGATTGCAGTATGAGTAGGGGCATGGATCAGCACCTGTGGACTGATTATAGATTTTGATGTCGTGCCATGCCTAGGATCCACGCCAGCAAATATCCTTATAAAAAGTGTGGACAAAATTTACTGCATACCTTCTGTAATCAGTTTTAAAATCACAACACTTTCCTTGGTTTTGGTTGTTTTTTTTGTTTGTTTAAAAAAATGGTAGGAGGGCAAATTCATCTTTAGATCAAAGTTATAAAGCCTCAAGAATCCATCTGAAACTTATAAACTCTCATTTTTGTTTTACATTTAGATAATTAAAAAATACCAAGCTATATATATATTTTAATTGGGATTTTAAAAATGACTCCCAGTCACATACCTTGTAAACTAAGTTTCATTGAGCAGTAAAGTTTATAAAGCTCATTTAAACAACCTTTGAAACCAGTTTTTTTTTTTATTAAATGAAACACTGACAAACTAGTGAATATTGTAATAAGGTAGAAACTGCTGCCTGAGGAAAAGAAAAAAATCTATATTTAAAAAAAAAATTAAAGTACTTTTTTTCCATTAATATATGTTTCTATTTTGTCATAACCTACAAAAGCAGTCATGACAAGTGACTAGAATACAGAAACATGGTTTCACTGTTGAATTCTAACAGTTTAAGAAATCCCAAAATATGTGTGACTGGTTGCCTCTAGACATACTCATACAGCAGGTACGATGGCTCTGCTGAGCAAACCCTGTTCTGGAAACTTCTAGTCAGCTTTTTGAGGGACATGTAATAACTCTGTCTCTTTTATCATCCAGCAGCAAACCACTTACCACAATCTTAAAGAATGCTCAGAAATGCTGAGGAAAAGAAGCACACCTCTGTCAGCCCCTATGCACCTTTGCACACAACCCAAAGCACAGGGTGCTCAGGCAGAGTGCTGAAGCTTCCCAAAAAGCAGCAATGAGCCTGGCCCAGTCCGAGTGCTACCAACATTGTTTTTTGAACTACCTGATGAGCTTAACTCCACTGTTCCTGAGGCTGACACAGATTTTTCAGTGCATGGGAGGGACAAGACCTCCTGCTCCAGGCTGTACTTATGGCCAGCTCTGCAGGACCTGAACCTGCTCCAGAAGTGCAGTTCTTCTGGCTAGAACAAGTCAACAATTCCCAACATGTTTTGATAAAGCCAAAGATAAAGTACCCCATAAATACAGTCACATGGCTGAAAAAATATTGAAGTACTTTACCACAGTGAAGCACTGGAATGGGTTGCCCAGGGAGGCTGTGAATGCTCCATCCCTGGCAGTGTTCAAGGCCAGGCTGAACGAGGCCTTGGGTGATACGGTTTAGTGCGAGGTGTCCCTGCCCATGGCAGGGGGGTTGGAACTTGATGATCTTAAGGTCCTTTAAAACTCTAACTATTCTATGATTCTATTGTCTGTATTGTGCTTTACAATTCAAGAGCGGTTCAACAACTGTTGCCTCCTTTCCTATGTAGCTTTCAGCCCCTACCAAATTTCCCTTAGCTTGACATATCCTACACAAAATTGCTAGGCTCTGTGAGATCTGAAATAGAGCCAAATACCATTTTGTTGTAAAGTGGGAGACAGAGACATGCAAGATTCATACACAGATTTCTAAACTGTGTGCTGCTTAAGTGGCAGAAGGAAAACCTAAATGCTTGCTGTAAGTTGAGCCAGAGCATTCATAATTTTTTACTATTTATTTCCATCATTTTCAACATTTTGAATTTTAATTCCTTTAATTTCTTTTTTAAAAGCATTATCACAGCTTGTGTGTATGAGCATAAAACCAGATAAATCCAGGGAACTACCCAAGAAGCCAGCAGAGGAGTAATGGCTTGTATCTTGCAAGAATCCTAGCTGCAACACTTACATAATTTGTAAGACATGCTATTTCATTGTAATCATTATGCGGCCATCTAAGGCTTCCTTAAAACTACTTAATTGGTGTATTAATCTAGACTAGTGAAGAATTTTCACACATTCTTTAATATCTATTGTGAAAAAATCATCGTGTCCCTGGTCACAAAAAATGAAGCAAATGAAAAGTCTAATTTTGTTCTAACAGAATGGGTAAGGGAGGAGTGAGGTACAATGGTCACTGAACATTGAAAAATTAAGATGGAATTGCTCAAAAATGCACACAAATCACAGAATGGTTAGGGTTGAAGGGAATTTAAAGCTCATCCAGTTCCAACCCCTCTGCCATGGTCTGGGACACTATTCACCAGACCAGGCTGCTCAAAGCCCCATCCAGCCTGGCCTTGTGGAATGTCGAGCATGGGTTATCCATGCTCTGGGCACCCCATTCCGATGTCTCACCACTCTCATAGTAAAGAACTTCTTCCTAATATCTAATCTAAATCTACACTCTTTCACAAAGTACTGTTGTAATACGCAAAAATGTGAAGGATAAAAGTAGATTCGTCCTTCTAGAACCTTCAAACCTCTTTCAGGCAGAGTCACAAACCAATGTTAGCATGATCATGAACAAACAGAAACTTAACCAATCAGCAGAAAAAAGGTATGAAGTTTTCTGATGGATTTTACATGTGAAATGGTGCCCACCTGACACTATGTGACTTTCTCCATCTGGTTGTTTTGAATACTAGCCCAATTCTGACCATTGGGATTTGCAGCAGTAAGAATTTGTCCATGCTACAGACCCTATGCTGTTGTCTCTTCTGAGCATAGATAGCAACAGGAAGAGTTTTTCTGTTAGTGTCGTTACACTACTTCTTCAATGGATGCAGGCTGAGCCAACAAAACTGTCAGCGTGGCTATATCTATTTGGGAAGTATCCTGGAATAACGGTGGGAATGAAAGAGAGAGACTTTAGCTGCTGAAATACCATAGAGGAAATGAAGTGTATGTGGAAGAGTGGCGAAAGAGAATGGGTCAGGTTAGGTAGTAAGTAAGTTCCAGATTGAAATAGGCTAAATGAGAAGTGCTGAGTTATTCTACACAGATTGCATCAAGCAGCTCGTAATTCTGATCACTGTACACTCTCTGTATATCAAGACAGATTAAAGTAATTTCCATGTTCCTTACTCTGTTCTCAAGTAGTATCCTTGAGTAAAATGCTGACCTCAGTCAAATCAAAAGCTGTGTGGCCAAGAGAATTTCCTCCTCTAGATACAGCGAATCTTCTGGAGAGCAAAGTATAATGAAAACTGAATCAGGTTCTCTAGACCTAGCTGAGGAAAGACCACATAAATAGCTTCCAAAATAACTGCTGAACTGTGTCATCTTCCCTTTGAGATTATTTCATCCCAGGAGTTTTAATTTAGTGCTATAAATGTAAAAAGCCATGTTCAAACTGTGACTGCATACTTTGCCCTGTTTTAATCCCAGCAGTGGTGTCCTCCTGGGGAAGTGCTCCTGATCTACGTGGCTGCAAAGCATGGATTGATTGCTATCATTGCTGGAATGGTAGGTAACTTTAAAGTCCTCTCAGAAGAGTCAGAAAGACAGACAGAAAGAAAGGCAGCTGCTCCAGCACAGTGAAACTTACACAGAATAAAGTCCAAGGGAGATGTTTAGAAATCAAAATCTCTCACCTCTGTGTTCTGGAGGAAATCAAGGCTGTGTGGCCAATGTTAAACAGAGAGTCTGTGGCAAGGAGCATCTTAGCAGCTTTCCCAGATGGGTCCTTAGGTGAATGTCTTGGTGCTGGGTCGTATGTTACAGTAAATCCAAGACTGGACTCAGTGGCAATCAACTGTGGTTGGGGTCTTCCAATGCTACTGTGATCTAAGTAACAGCAAAGGGGATACATTGGCAAGCCATGGCATATCTCATAAGGCAATTTAAAGTATGTATTTAAAAAAGCCAGAGGTTGAAATTACCAAGGATCCCTACTCTGCTGACTGCATAAACATTTACAGATGCCACAGTTCCACTCTGGTATTTACTCCTGCAGTAGCTTATTGTAAAGATGACAAATGCTGGGGGAAAGTTGCATATAATTTAGAGTTCATCTGAAAATACAGAAGCATGTTGTTGACCAACCTGTTCTTCCAGGTGTGACAGTTTAATGTGTTTTCCTGGTTGCCTTCCTGTGCATTGTAAACTGAAATGTGACTGCATGAATACATTCTTGATGTCTTGTTGAAGAGGGGGAGCCTCAAAGACTTCTCAGACATTTGCTACAGCAGCAGGAAGATGGATTCTGTTTTCAGGTGATTGTAACAGTCTGAATGAGATGGCAGTCTCATGCCATCTCATACTGATCGTTTATTCTGATACTGTAAATAAATCTGGGGTTGTGAGGCACATTTTGGCCTGCTGTGGCTGGTGTTTTCTGATGGCTGTTCAATTATGTTAATCAAAGGTGGCACCAGTAAAGCTGCTATCATGACAGTGCCTTTACATTGGGGTAACATTAAAAATGATATTGCATATAAAATATATTTTAATACATAACATGAAATATGTAAAATATATATGTTGCACTATATGCATAACAGTATAAGTCTAATTCACTATAGTACGTGAATACCGTACATATGCATTGTCACAGTAATGATCTTGAAAGAGACCTAGAGCTAATTTGTTTCTGTTTGTTCAAATTTGTCAATAAACACACCTCTGCTTTCCAGAAGCAACTACCCAGAGACAAGGTGGAGGACCAGCAGAGAAGGCTAGATGGAAAAGCAATGGCAGTTTCGTGGCATTCATCACTTTCCCAATGTGCATCGGCTGTTGGGACCCCTCCCTGCCTCCTACCTGCATCCCCTCTTCTCAGGCAGTCATTCTTGGTCTGTGGGTGTGACTTGGTGCCCTCATGGCCATCTCAACAACTTAGAGGTTTTCACCAAGTTAACAATAGGATGGGAAGAAGTTTGAAGGCACAGGGGCAAGTACATGCTATGGTAGTCAGTGGGAGCTGGATGGATACCAAACTTATGTGCCCTTGTGATCCTTGTCTGAATAAAGAAAATACTTCGGGCATATCCACAAATACTTTGCACTGCCCATACTTTGTGAAGACTGTGAACCATTGAGACAGCATGAACAGAGCACCATGCCCAAACTCGTAAGCCCTGTGGGGATAACAGTGGCAGGCAAAAATGACCATGTGATGAGTGCAATAGGGTGGGCTCATGCTCTGCTAATTTACAGTGTAGGCAGAGTAAGCTGAGGTCTGCAAGTCATGCGCTATGCATATGTTTGTCATCTTCTGTGGTTTGGGGCAGCCCGAATGAGCCATACAGGGTGCTGAAAGTGCAGAAAGGGGAGGACTACAGCCATGTGCACAGCCTTGCTGAGATATTCTATCCAATTTACAGCCCTTTGCTGCCTTATTCCTGTTTGTGTCAGCACAAAGGAGAAGAGAATCAAACCTTTCATTCCAGAGATTTTTAAGCCTGGGAAAAGACTGGCAGAGGAGGAGAAAGAAAAAAGATTTTGGAGGGGAAGGGAAGGAGAGGGAAGCTAAAACCAACCGGTTTGCTGTGAATGCAGAGGCACTGGGTGAGAAGTGGTGGGGCATGGTCAAAGAGACAGCTGTGCACATAGCTCCTCTTGAAGTGGAGGAGAAGGCAGCTCAGCAGCACTTGCTGCTCCAGTTAAATGTCAGTGAGGTAACTTCCACCAAAAGAATGCCTCCTGAGGGGGGAGAAAACAAGCAGAGTGTCAGGACCAGCTGGCAGCTTGAGAAAAACAACCGTACAATTAAACAGTACCACTGGGAGCACTGGATGGCTGCCCCTGCCTCCTCATCGTCACTATTCAAGGCCTGTCAAAAGAATAATAAAAGGTGCTATAAAGAGAAGACAAATCTCAGGCAGTCAGAGCAGCAATGGGACTGGCCAGAAGGAATAGTGGTCAGAGCTGGATTCTTAAAGCTGCGTGAGCATACAGGGGCTTCCAGAAGTAGCTGGCTTTACAGACATGCTTTCTGTCTCCAAAGGTGACAAGGCAAAGGCAGGGCCTGCTCATGACCTCACACCATGCAGGGGTCAGGCCCTTCCACTGATCAAAAATGCATGACAATTGGACTGTCCCTTTGTTTCCTTGTGGTTTTCATCTGTCACAGCGCTGAAGAAATGCCAGAGACAGGACTGTGCCTGTCAGATCCCCAGTCTGGAAACCTTCATGTACCAGTCTCAGCCAGGTCCCAATCTTCCTCCACCTCGGCACCTCCCTCCTAGTGCTGATACTACGATGCTATCCCGACATAACAGCATGTGCCATCATGAGAAGCACCTCACAAGTGTTACTCACAGAAGCCCTTCATTTTAAATCACCTGATCTGTAAAAGTTACCTGCTTAGTCTTGAGAGGAGCCAGAGATGAAATTTCACCCAGGCACAGAGATAATTTTCACTGTCTCCAAAACAGGAATCCTTGAGAAGGACAGAATCCTCCAAGCAATAAAGGCTAGGAAGGAAATCGTTTTTGAAAGCCAGAAGCCTATTCTTTCCAGATTTAGGCACAGTGATAAACATCAAAAGGAAACAATGGATACCCACTTCTGCAGGTGTTTCCTTCGTACTTAACTGCTCCCCTCCAGCCTGTTGGGAATACTGTTCTTGCCTATTGTTTGGTAAATTCCAAGAATCATATTTATATCCATTATGTGAAGGATTGTGTGCTGGGTATAAATTCCCCTGTGCATGGCTACAATATTGTGCCAACTGGAACACTTGGGAAGCCAAACCCCAGATAGGTTCCCCAGACCAAAGCTCTAGGACTCAAAGCCACTGCACAGTTCAGGGTACTATCATGTTCCTCTAGTCTGAAAATGGAAAACAGCAAGTGTTTGCCTTCACACACCTTCTGTTTTGTAGCATTAGAAGGCATTTCTTCCCACCCATCTCCACCATGCCAATAGCAAGACCTGCCCTACATTGCTGCAACTGACCTGAAATTGCATGCCAGTAATAAAAACACAAGCAGCCAGAAATTTTCCAAACAAAAAGGTGGTGGAAAAAATAAGAATAATGGATAAACATCTCAGGAAGATGAGCTCATCCATCTGATGATCCCAACTCCTGGAATTTTCTGTCTCCACCTTTACGTGGCAGAGGTGAATGAGACAGAAGGACAATTTCTGGAAACAAAAGTCAGATGAGCAAATGTCTGAGGGATATCAAACTTAGCATATTGGTGCATACACGCCACTAGATTAAACGGCATCTTGGGATGCATCATAAATGTTTTGTTTATATGTTATGCACATAATAGCTATTTTAAAGTATCTTTAACATGGAGTCACTTTAAATTCTTTAAAGCAGAAGAAATACATAAGTACTGTAGTTTTCAGATAGGGAAACTGAGTCATTAAGAGATAACAAATGTTTCCAAAGTAGCATGGCATGACAACAGCACAGCTGGAAAAAATCAGTTGTCAAGTCTTAGTGAAGCATTTTGTTCTCACAAACTGCCTCTACATGTGCATGGACACTAGGGCACACATGATGTCCTGAAGCCCTAATGGGAGGAATAATTTCCTAATATAGTTGGAGTTTGTTAAGAACACCACAGAATCGAGACCAAGACTTGAGTTTCGCAATTTCCACCTTCTGAGATCTGTAATGCACAGCTTGGTTATGTTGTATACTAAAATGACAAAAGGACCATCTATCAACAATTTATTAATTATTAAAATTAATTTGTAACAATACAAATTACAATTTAAAAACCTGCACTCAAGTCTCTAAGTCTAGCAAACTTGAACTTTCAGCAGCAGCAAACTCAGTTCAAGTATTACTTGTTCTCTAAGAGAGTACACCAGTTACCTCTAAGTTGGAGTGCCCATCGTTGCAGATATCAGTACACCCAGCAAAGCACAATCTGTGCTGCTAACTCACTCTCCCAATATACCCCCTTTTATATATTTTTTTAAGTGTATGGGAAATGAAGACATTCAGCCACAGTTCTCACACAGAAAATCTATAGCAGAGAAGTTCTCCAAGATATCGTCTTTTATGTTTCTGTGATGAGTATTAGCCTTTTATGGCAGTTCCACCAGAAGGAAGCAAAATGCAAATTCACCATCCTTACTACTTGCCATTTACTTTGGCACCCATTGTTGACAGTGGGAGACATCTTGTTGATGCTTTTAAAGAGACCCCCAATCCCCCAAAAACTCAATTCCAACTGAAGACCAAAAAAAAAAAAACAACTTGCTAAGTAAAAGTTGTTTTTTGTTGCAAGCAGTGATGGAAAAACTATGGGTTTCCACCTAAGAAAAACTGTTTGGTTCACAGATCTTTTCACTAGCTCCCTGATTACAACATACCTTTTTCCAAACCTGTGCTGAAACTGATTTCTACCTAAGTGTTTTTGTGTATTGGTTAAATTGTGCATTTCTGATGTGGTAAAAGATAAAGGACAAGATGTATTAGCAGAAGGAAACTATTTATTATTTATAGAGTTTTTATAGTGCTCATCACTGTTGTCACTGACCACTTCCAAGACATTAATGACTTTACTGTCACGCCACCCTATGGAAGTCAGTCAAAAGTAATGTCCTCATTGCTGAGACACTGAGCAAAGGCCACAGGGTCAAACCTCAGCTGGAAATGGGAACATATCCCCAGTTCTTTGGAACTCCTCTCCTTTGTGCCATGCAGAAGACTGGTCTTTTTACCCTCCCACCCCACCCCCACCCTTGCTTTTCCAAGCATTTTACATGTCAGCCTCACAAAACCAGACTGTCCTTAATTTTAACACGCAGGTTCCATCAAGCACAATAAGATCATTCACAGTGCTTGGAGCAAAGCAGGTGGGTGAGCCTTTCTGAGTTGACTATGTCATTTGGCATGAGCTCTCTGTTACTTCATGGAGCTGAAACAAGATGTGTGAGGAAGAGTGACTTGTTTACAGCATCCCAAAAATTAATAACCATACTGGAAAATGTTTCTAGATATACACATACCAAGTCCTGAAGCATGACACACACTTTGATTCATGTACAACACGCGCTCTCCGATACATAAAATTCTCAGTGGCCTGGGTTTTGTCAGCCTGTTGATTCTGCTGAAACATATGTTGGTCTATTGAGGGAGCTGCATGATGAGCAATTTCAAAAATGTCCCAATTTGGAAATGTAGCTGCAGACACTGTTTTAGAGGAAGTGCTGTGTGATTGAAAGCTGAAGCTGCACCATGCAGTTCAAATTAGATCTGGACATTGTGCGCACTGTCAACTTGGAGAGCTCTTCACATGCTTGCCAGCAGTTTATAGGAAATATGGGCATGAGCCACAGACAACATCTAGTCATCCAGCTCATATTTAGTTTTAATCAGACAAACACCTTGAAACAGAAAAGGGGGGAACCTTGAATTTCAACAGGGAACACACAGAAGAGCCGGGCTGGAAGGAATGAGAGAATGGCTTATTCCTGAGTAATCTCTGCTCTTCACGTGATCCACAGCCTGCTGATCTCAGCTAGTTCTGGGGAGAGCAGAAACTAAAACTAGCAGCCTGCAGGTTGTTTGGAGAAGTGAAATAAAACAATTAGTTTGGAACTAGCTACTTTCTCATAACCTCACTTGTTTCATTCACCAGATGTTTTTCTGAGGGGTGGTGAAGCAATAAAACATATCCGTGATTACCCTTTTATTCCTTCTCAAATCTTTTCAGCCTTTTTTGAAGTTGCAGAAGTGCATGAAAATCCAGTTGCATTCAGGGTCTGATCCAGCACCCATTGCCCACAGCAGGCTTTGAATAGCATCCATGGGCCTGGGTTTGCAGAAGGCTGGATTCAGAAAGGCACTTAATCACATTAGCTGAAGTCCTGCTGCTTTCACTGCAAACTTTTTCCATCGTGCTTGTTAAAGATGAAGGTGTTGTGAGCAATTTTCCCTTCACTGCTTATGTTTAAGTTCAGCACAGCAAAGAAGGCTCAAGCTGAGCTGGGGCCCAGTTGATTCCAATGGGATTAAGCATTTGTTTACAGGCAGGCATGTGTGTAAGCACCTTCCTGAATTACAGCCTTACATCTACTCAGGTTGAAATGATTGTGCTTGTGGTGTGCTGAAACAGGGCTTTATTGTCCTTTGAACTGAAGGCTATATGCCTGAGAGTCTTCTTCCCTCTGCTTTGATGGTTTCACTGAAGGACACTGTGGGTTTCTACAGTAAGTCTGGCTTCATGCAAGTCACAACATTTTTTTTTCCATGGGTTGCTGTGGAGTTAAGATTCAGTTTCACCTGCACAAGACCATGATAAAATTTAAGGTTGACTAGCATGACTGCTCCTTCATGTGGTAGATTTTATATACATTATTAAAAAAAAAACCACCACCAAAACCAAAAAATGAAAAAAAAAAACCCCACAAAACCCCCACAAATTACAAATCTGTATTTGATACAAAGCAGCCCAGCTCCTTTTACCTTTTTTTTCTTCTTTTTTTTTTTTTTTTTGGTGTGAGCAACTGTCATTTGATAAGGGCATTTTAATTGAAAGTATATATCAGCTGTGCTTTCATGACTACACTGGCCTTCTACCAATTACATGTAAATTATACAATTACATGTAAATCATGGAATATAATAGCACGGACCATCTATCATCATACAAACGTGTTCCATAGCCTACTCTTCTGGTGGAACACAAAGGTGCCAAAGCAAATAAGAAAAAATATAGAAGAAAAAAAAAAAGAACTCAAATAGTATAATGATAATAATTAAAAAAACTCAAAAACCACAAAATAAAACCATAAACCAACCAAACAGCAGAATGAGAAGTATTTACTTGAAGCCTGCTGAAATGCAGACTGAGTCCAGTGAGATACCGTCTCCTGATTTCAATGGGAAAAGGATTAGGTCCTTCTTTGCTATGCATGGAAACCAGATAGCTGAGGCTGTTTTCTCTTGCCATTCTCAGCAGTCGAATCTAATTCACCCAAACCAAAACTGTACCCTTTTTTGTAAGTCTTTGACTAGCAGACACCAATAAAGTTTAGCCCTTCCTCAACCCCTTAGACTCAAGTTAGCAGTAGTAAATACAAACAGCTGGTATGAAGTAGAAAACTGCATCCCAAAGAAAAAGCCAAGCAAAATAATTACACATGTATGTGAACACATCTTTCTTACTGGGGACTACGCATGTCCAAAGCACAGTGCCCACTGAAGAAGCCTTTTGCCCAGGCTGATTGCCTGATTGTTGGAAGGCTCTTGAGCGGTGCAAACTTAATACAATGCATCTCATCCAGGACCCTACATGCAACCAAAGGGACAGTTGTCCCTTTTCTTCCTCAGGGCTCTCTGACGCTGTCCCTTCACGTGAGACCTTTGGGATATGCATGGGGCCAGTCAACAGCAGCACTATCTTCTGCAGCAGCATGACATCCCAAACAAGTACTGAACAAGAGCCTGAGAGACACCCAGAAGAAAACAGACTTCAGCTCAGTGTTTCAGTAAAAATGAAAGGACAAGTGCAAAGCAGGTGGGGACTAGAAGTATATAGATTTAGGGCTCTGACTCATGGCTGCAGATGAATTTAGCTGGGTTAGCTAAGGCAGCCGCTGCCTCAGCTGTTTGTCCCAGTTCTCTGCCAAAGGATATTCTGGGCTGTCTGAAGGCGATGGAGACCCACTTGTCTTCATGGACCCATGGACCAAAGGTCCATTGCAGAGGCTGCAGCAGCTCAGGAGCAGGTGCGTCTCTTGCTCAGCCACTTGGTTCTCCACACCTGCCAGCAGGGAGTCAGGGCCCCAAGCAAAGGCACTACAGGAGGGCAGATGCCCGTAGCTGGATGTGCAAACCCGTGTCAAAGTGCTATCAGGATCATGATGCATCTCTAATGAAAGACAGTGTTTAAAAATTATATTATTCCGTTTTAGAGGTTGGTAGAAAAATTTCTCTGAGGATTTTTGAAAGTAATGACTTTGGGGGAATACAGGTTTTGGTGCCCGGCTCACAACACCCAAAGCGCTTTTCTAAAATAGGTCAAATGCTCAATATATTATGAAAATAATGCATTGTAAGCTCTAAAATGATCATTAGTGCTCCTCTTCGTGGTAAGTGGTACCCTGAACATGTAGACTACTACTTCCACATAATAATTGCATGAACTGCAGAAAAGTGACACCAAAATGTGGCTATCTCCATACAGAGATAGCATAATTTATCTCACAGACTGTACCTGCAGGGACAAAAGTGGTGGAGAAAGTCTGCCATGCAATGTCCTCTGCCCCAGCATGTGCTTTAAGGTGAGGCAGCACCTCCCTTTAGAAGGGCTCTCCTCCGAAGGTGCAGGTGAAAAGACGTCTTCATCTGGTGTGGAGGGGTCAGCAGCCTTTGTCATGACTTTGTGCTTCTGCGTTGGCTCAGGCTTGGTGTTTAGGGTGACAGCCATACTCCAGCATGCTCTGCAGGCTCCCTAGCAGGACCTCAGCAGGTTTTGAGAGTGTAGAGCTAGCAGTCTGCCAGCAGATACCTTTAAAGTGAATATGGGTACATCTACATCAGCCAGTGACAGCAGGGTGGACATACCTTGCAGCTTGCTAATTCAAACACTTCATTATCTGAGGTGTTGGCAAGACTTTTTAGGGCCTCCACTGCATTTTCCTTAACTAATCAAGCTGAAGGCTAGGCATAGATCTCACTGCCAAGGCAGAGCACCGAGTGTCCCAGACAATGGCTCCTTCTGGGTAACCCAGCCAGCTTTGCTAATAGGGACAGTCTGCTTTGGAGTGATGAATGCTATGTTATTGGCTGAAACTTTTTAGACATGCTGAATTCTCTCAACATGATCCCCTAACAGAAGAGAACAGAATACAAACAGGCTTGTATTCTCCTGCTAACGCATTTGTGAAGAAACACAAAGCCCTAAGAAAGTGTGCCTGCTGGTTCCTCGCCTGCGTTACCCACACTGAGCTCAGTGCTGACAGAGTTTGCTGAGATGTTGGGAAATAATGTGTTTTTGGAACACTAAAACTATCATTGCCTCTGATTAAAACAATCCAGCTCCCAGTTTGGTATAGTCATGATCACATACTGTTCTAAACATATATTCCAGCCTCTCTACTTATGTTCCCAGTTTCATATCCGAAACCCATGATTTCACAGAGGTCACTTGTGCACCTTGAGGGAAGCAACATAAAATTACCTCTGAAGTTGGTCTGGAAATAACCTTCCCCCTCTTTCTCTTTGCATGTTTGTACGAGTGTGTGTTTGCACGTGTGTATGTTCTTGAGTTGACATCTATTAAAGACTGATCTCATTTGTGTCAAACATGCCACCTACAGGGAGCATTTTGGAGCAGTCAACTTACAGGAGATAGATAAAAAAGAAGAAGAGGTAATGAATATGGAGTGTAAATGCCTTAGCAAAGTAATGGAGACATGTACTAACAGCAAGTGAAATTTGACCTTCTGGCTGAAAACCTGATAGCGAACCAATTGGAGAACTTTAGAAAATTGGATCAGCCTCAATGGGCACAGAGTAAACATTGGGAGTGCAATACAGTCTTATTAAACATAATGCACATTTAATGCATAATTTTATTGCAACCAATTTCATGCTACTGACTTAAATGAGTCTGGGCCTACTTCCACTGTAGCAGTCCACTACCATTAGTGCCTTTTAAAAGAACTGAAAGGCCAGTAAACTATCACTGGTCTGATTTCTCCCCTAGCCCATACTTTCTGCTTCATAAACTCTCCCAGCTCCCACAGCTTGTAGTGAGATCTTGTCTTCCTTCAGTACGCAGCTTTTGAAACACTAAACTGTTTTGGCAAGTCTTCACAGATGGGAATGTTACTACATTTCCATTTTATGCTGGTGCGGTAAAGCAGTGAACCTTTGCAGCTATAGATCAGTAGGCTGAATCCCAGCCTTAAAACAGGAGTTCCTGTAACCTATACAATCAGCCTGGTGCTGAAGATTTCTCAAGCACAGCAGGCAAAATCCTATTTTTCTAAGTGACAGCAATAGTGTTTGCCCTCTGACAGGAACAAGGAATAAGGAAAACAAATGATGCTGAATGCTAAGAAAGTGAGCAGCCCCCCTCACATACCGATGGAGTATGGCTGGATTAACACATAAGAAACCGCAAAGAAGGAACAATAAGTAAGGGCTTAATTTATACTACCAGAGTCCAGAAATCCACACCCTGACTTTACAATCACTGCTTGCTGAGATCTTCGCAGGCTTCAACTTTGTCACCTGCATCTTGCAGAAACACCAGCAGTTTAAGAGATGTTTCTGCATCAGCCTGGGACTTTCCAGGTGTAAGAGACATCCTATGTATAGTTGAGCTTGGATTTTCAAACCCCTTGAGCTTCAAGAGTGTTTGAGTCCAGAAATCTGATCTGAGTCCATCCCTAGATCTTACATCAGTCCTTTATGATTTATTACAGTACGTTGTTAATAACATCTGCATAACATTGCTACTGGAGCTCTCTGCAGGGGTCCTGTTTGCTAGGCACCACACACATGTGTACGTAAGTGATATCTCTTGCCCTGACAAGCTTTAGGATTTCAGCTGTTAGCAAAATGCAGTGCAAGGGTGATACACACAGAGGAGTGGAAGAGGACGCTGTTGTCACCAAGTGGTATGACATCATGTATCAAGCCTTCAGTACTAGTGAAATAACCTGAATTTTCAAGTCCTTCCCCCTGTAATTACAACAGCATGCACTCGCTTCATCATCTTTAGTCACGCAGCTACAGAACTGAAGGTTTTCTGAAAAAAGACTCAAATACTGTGACATTCTTTATTCAAATTCTGTGTGTGGAAACTGAGGAGGGTTAAAAAGACTACTGGGGTCCTGATAACCAGGGTCTTCTGGAAGTCCATTAGTTCACACCCAAAATACAGAATGCTTCTACTGATGTTACACCACAAAGTGTAATCTCTGCTGTCCCATTCAGTGCAAGGAACTTCAAGACATGTCAGAACCGGACCTACGGTTTTGCACTCCCACCAAATAATCAGGCTTTCTTGTGGCTTTATGGCATGTTAAACTTTACAGACGTTGGTGGACAGAGCAAACTGGTTACATTTTCTAAGCTTCCATCTATATGTGCACCTTGAACTTCACCTGGTCACCTAGGTGGCATAGGAAACCTATGTAGAGAGGTGCAACAGTGAGGCACTTTTAAGCGTGTATATGTTTTCTAATAAAAAGACAAAAACTATATCCCTAAACATAAGTGATGTTTTCCACATTTACAGAATTATGAACTATCAAAAAGGACTTTAAAGATAATGTCTTTGTTGCCATTTCCTCTGAATGAAATTATGAAGGTGTGTAATCTGACTGTGAACATACTTTAAAAAAGCTAGTCATGCAGTTTTCCACCATGTTTAAAACAAAAAATGGTGCAAAAATCTTAATAATCTCTAAATAGCATTTAATTAGCAACCCAGCAACATTTACAATGGTAACATGAATAATTCTGACCAAAACAAAAAAAAATACTTCAGCATCAGTCTCATCAGGATTTGTTGATTGGGAAGAAATGTAAGTTAACACAACTGAAAAGTCTTATAATGCTGTCACATTAGCTTATGGAATTTACAGCTGGTGGGCTGGATGTAGCCTGTAACCTCATTTTATATGTCCATGCAGATATTATTTTGAGGAAAGGGATAGGCAGGAATTGGAAAGTGAGACTCTGGACTTCTACTGAGGGATGTACAAATGGGTAGTCCACCAACAGCAGGAGCAAAAGGCTTGTTTGGTGTCCCATAAAGGGAGCATTTATTATCCCTGTTGATGTCAGCCTACATTTTAAGAAGATAAAAGGTGCTCAGTAAGACAATTGCTGTCCTGTTTACACACATGTAAATGCATATACCTACCTTTATATGCATTTTCCCAGAACACGCATGCAGACAGACACACAGCTGTAGACCGGCAGGCCAAACAAGGTTTAAACTTCTCACCTGAGAACTTCTTGCCTTTCCCACACTGAAATGTTAGCAGCAAGGATGCTTGAAAGCTCTCTGAGGCTTCTCACAGAAAAGAGAGGATGCTCTGAAACCTGGGGTGCTGGAGGCAAGTGCACACCTCTGGCTTGTAACTGTGGCTACTCACCCACAAATGATGCTTGCTTGGGCACCTCCCAAACCAGAAAGGCTTACAACTTTTTAAGATTGCCAGATGAAGTACAGTGCCTATGTCTGAATAAACTTGCCCATCTTTGTAGAAGACCTTGTGGAAAACTGCTAGCAGATTTGATCTCACTCACCTCCAGTTGGAATGAAATCTGGAAATTACCTATGAAACGAAGTTTCCTTAACACACTGGTCCAGAAATATCAAACTGACCTTGCTGAAGACAATATTTGCCAGTTGAAGTCATACGTTTAAATAGTCAAGCCAGCTGTAGATAGAAAGAGCAGAAAATATTTCCATGTTTAAAAACTTTTCTTTAAGTTCGAAATTCTTCAAAGCTTATGCTTGAAATACTTCAAAGAACTTCCCTGAGCCAAATCAGATATGTATCTGTTAGGCCATCTCTGACAGAAAATTTAATTGGAAGCTATAAACTTTTTCTTGCTTATGTCCTGAGACTATCACAGCTGCAGTAAAGCTGCCCCCCCTTATAGGAATGCTTCTTTTTGGTCTTATGGTTTTGACCACTACAAAGACAGCTATCTTAAAAAAAATATATAAAAAAAAAATCAATGAAATCTTTCAAGGTTTTCACAGCAACCTCTCCCAAATTAAAAATAATCCTAATGCAAAATTATCAACAGAATATGTGGGTTTTTTTTCATAAAGGTTTAAATTATCACACCAATACTCTATTGCTGGACAGATGCATTAATAATCTATTGCTTTTAACAATGAGTGGCTAAATCAGCTTCTACTGGTGTGTCTCTTGTCATTTATTACATTCATTGTTATTTCTTTTACATTCTGTGATTTCTGGAGAAATATGCCTCCATTGGTCTAAAAAAATAATAATAAAAAAAATTGTCACAGTTTTGTATTTAAAAAAAGGCTTTCACCATGGCTTGCTTTATTCTGAAAACACAAACCAATAGACATTAATGCTTGTAAAAGAGTAGTGCACATTGAAAAATGGTTATGTTCTATGCAGAACTTATGAAACTCAACAGGTTAGGAAGTTAAAGAGAAAGGCGTGTTTTCAAGGAAGACTTACATCCTTACTGAGGAGAGAAGAGCATATTGAGGATGACTGCACCTCAGGCTTTCGCCAGGATCCAAATCTTTCTTTCCATGTTGTGCTATCTCATGTTCAGGCAAATTGTGTGAGACAAGGCAATGATAATTCAACATAATGAAAAAAGCATAAATTGTTAGATAAGCAATGCTGGGATAAAGGGAGGATTATGCTTTACAGCAGGCCGAGACTATGAACTTTTATGTTTTTCTACAAAAAGTAACCAGAAATCTCATAACTGTTTTTGCACTTTTCTAATTTCTATTCCAATTTACTGTAAGCCTGGCGTGATAAGACCAAAAACGTATTTTAGCTGTGGGCAGGTTTTAAGACTATATTGTTCTCAACCCCTGAAAATCAGGACACTTGATAGAAACTGTGATAAACCCCAAAGTCTGACTGTATTAGCAGGGGCTGCTATCACATAGACAATTTAATAAAGATTTCAAATGTTCCTTCTGTGTCCCAAAGCCATTATTCAATGCTAAAGGACTAAATCACAAAAAGTCTCAGGCGGCTTTAATTTGAAATATATATATATAAAATATATACCTCTAAACCAATCAAGAAATTTAATACCAGAAACTAAATTCCTTCTGTCTTTAGTCTGTCTCTTGCTTTAAAATACAAAACTCAAAAAGAAATGTGGCTGTTTAAACACATCTGCCATACTGGAGCAGTAGATCAAATCCTCTATGCAAAGCAAACAATGAGGGCTGTCCATTATAGAAGACACGGTCCAGCGACTCAGTAAGTACATGCAGGAAGAGGAGGTTCTGTTCCTAGTCTCACAACAAGCTCATTGAGTGTGCGGTAGCAAATTAATTTTTCTCTTCCAGCTCATTTTTCTCCTTTCACTCTGCTGTGAACTCCTTGGGGCCAGGCTGTGTTTGTGGGCCCAGTCGTGGAGGAATAGACCTACCAGCTCCCTGGGAATGCTGGAGAAGTAATGGGAAGTCTCTCCTCAGACATGCATCAGCCACTTTGATACTATTCTCCTTGTTTCTTGTCAACACCACAGCAAGGTGGTGGTGTGGTGGTGGAGGAATATGTACATCTGAGTTTGAGATAAATTGTTAACAGAAAAAAACAAACAGTGACTGTGATTTCTAGAAGTTCAGGTTGAACGTACGAGATTTCAGCTGTAGGGATTGCCCCTGCTTAGGAAAAAGCCCTGAGCCAAGTACTCAAGTCCTACGGTGTTTGCAAAGGATAAAAGGGGAAAGAACTTCATCCCAGGAAAGCTGCACTGATGGGATGCAACCATGTCACCATGAAAACATAAAAATGGGGTGGACACAAAGAATACCAGGCAGCTTTCTCTCTGGTTTTACCCTACAATTGGCTTTTCTGCCACTTGAGAGAAATGAGGATGCAAAAAAAGAGGAAAAGATGAAATATGAAGAGAAAACCAATAAACCAGAAACTCTGCAACCTGGGTATGTTTCAAGAGTTCAAGAGTCATACCCCCACAGTTTAGCGGTTCTGGAAGGACAAGTTAATAAACCAGTGGTTTTATACCAAGTGTCCCTTGACTGAGTGTCAGTAACTCCAAGCTTCTCTGCCTGGAAGAAATTAATTTGATGTTCCTAGATTGTTTCATACTGGTCAATAATTAATTTCATGAAACATCCTGCCCATTCTCAGTGAAGTCAGACAGTACTGGCTATCACTGCTCAGGAGCACAGGACCATTCAAGTTCTCTGACTGTTTTCCTTCCCCACATAGGGGTGGCAGAAGCAGCCATCGCCCAGGCAGTTGTGACAGCCTTGTCTGGTGCTTCTCATGCTGAAACGCACAAGCAGCGTGAAGCAACCTGTGAAGGGAAGGGGGGATGACCTGCAGCAGAGGTGGGACACTCCGGATCCAAGGGGCCAGCGCAGATTTCCACCACAGGATTTGGCCCACCCTACCCAGCATGGAGAGAGACACCAAAACACAGATCCCTTGGATGGCTGGAGCTCAAGTCACCATTTGCCTGTCTGGAGCAGGATAATTCGTCAGACACCAGCCGCTCTGAGCCTGTCCTCTTGGGCACACTTGTTATTGTGTTACAGCCTGCCCAAAGAATGTGGGATGTTGCAGAAGGGAAAATGATTGCAATCTCATTTGCACAAATAATCTGAGGACTTATTTATGTGAGAGCCTCTACCAGGCATGGTATGTTCATAAAGCCAGTGTTAGGAGGGAAAAGAGGGGTGCAGGAAGAAAAAGGAGAGAGAGGAGAAGAAATGATAAAAAGGAGAGGGAGAAGAAGAAACGATAAAAAGCAGGCTGGCTATGCTGGGGAAGTGCTTCTGTGACCACACAATGAGATTTAAGACAATATGGAAGTGGTCCCCCCTCTCAGTCGCTCCCTTGCCTCGTCTCCTCTGTCCCTGAAAGAGTTACTCGGGAGGATTTCAAGGGTAGGTTTCTAGAGCGACACCATGTCTAATTATGTACAAGACGGAATGAAAAGGTGTAGGCCTGTCTTTCCAGCTCAGAAAAAAATGTGGTGTCCTGCGAATAAGAAATGAACAGACTGACCTTTTCAGAGCTGCTGAAAGAGAAAACCAGATGTATTCCTCAAGAGTCACTATGACTGAAGGGTGATAAAGGCTTGCATTGTGCACTTGAATAAAAGGAAAGCTAACCAGAAAACAGCAGCTGATAATAGTCAGGCCAGGCTGTGCTATTGTCCAAGGCACAAATGTTCAGCATTGGCCTAGACCACACTGCTGGTATACACAGCACAGACCTGGGGGGAGAAAAAATTGGGGAGGGGGGAGAAAAATAGGCAGCTTTTTTTATTCCTGTTACCTACAGAAGATTGTGTGAAACTGCTTGCAGTTATAAGACCACAGAAGAAGAAAATGATCTGGGATCCTTTCCCCACCACACACAAACATGCACATGCTCCATTTCTAGCATTATGTTCCTGTAGGATCTCAATCTAACCATCTGCCAAATGAATAGACAAAACCCAGCCTGTCTTCCAGGGTTCAGATGCAGGGGGGTGGCTAAAGAGGAAACATCACACTGGTGAAGAGGCTGGAGCTTACTGCACTGCAAAACAGGGGTATCCAGATCTCAAGACAACTGGTAAGAAAGAACAATGGCTTTAATTTACTCAAGGACCGGGGCCTGGGTGGGGAACACTTGGAAGGCATAACCATCCCCCATAAGAGGCAGGTTTCTGACTCCACCATAAAACCCAGATAAAAGGCAGGGGTAGGGAACAGAGAAAGGGGGAAGAAAGGGGTGATTTAGGAGAAACATAATAATTATGAAAAGATAAAACACACCAACAACAGAAAAGAAACTCCAGCCCTCAGCATCTCCCAGTCTTGGGAAGCAAACTGGCTTCTCCCTGGGCAGAAGCCACTTGCTTCAAGCTCTGCCTCTGTGACTGTCCAGATAATTCAATGTCACAGACCTTCCAAAGTGTCTCTCAGCCAGCTTTGAATGTCATGTCACTGTCTGAGAACCAAAGCTGGGGCTGAGTGAGCAGATCTTGCCCACTGGAAATCATTATTTTTAGAGTGGGCACAATAAGCTACTGCCCAGGCACCATCCACAGCCAACCATGTCCATGCCGATGTGTAAATCAACCTCAGTGCTTTTTGGGAGACCTTCCCTTTTCTCATTCAAATATGTTCTCTGAAATAATTCTCATCTGTGAATTCCGTTAGAGAGAGGTTCCCTGCTCCTCTTTGCCTTTCCAGAAACAACAGACGTGCACAGAAGCTGTGGAGCTTCTTTTTATTTCCCTTTTTCCCTTTTTATTTTTTTTTTTTTCTGTTGCACGGTGTTGTTTCTGTCCTTTACAAAATCAGTTCAAGTAGGTTGCTGGCAGCAGGCACTGCGGGCTGGCTCAGTACCTGTCTGTAGATGAGACAAGGTGTTCACATCATAAAGTGCCACTGCTTGGCCATCAGAAGATGAGTTGTAATCTGCTTCCTGGCTGCTGGTGGGGTGACCTTGGGTCATCCCTTCACCTCTCCCTGCCTGCCCTAGTTGTCTGAGGACAGTATATTCCTAAGGAAGTCCTCCAGAGCTGGAGCTGGCTGTCATGTGGTGCATACAGCTCCTAGCACAGTGAAACGCATCACTTCAACAGGGGATGGAGCAGCTGTTTGTATAAGGAATTAATTACACCATCCCTACCAGATAGAAGTCCTCCACTGACCAGTGAAGCAAAAAAAGCATGGGCTTAAAGGAGAAGCACCAGAGAGAGGACACAGGTACCTGCCAGCTGTGAAGTCAGACAGGAGTGAGGCTATCTCCTTTCACTCTGCTTTCCTGTTGTGTTTTAGCCCAAACTTGGGAAAATGACACCAGGGAGCAGGCTACTTTGAGGCTCCTGGACCATGTTTTTTCTGCTGTGATTGCCCTGGAGGCATCTAATTAGTAGCAATACGGCTGCCTTTCCTTTCTGATCTCAGCAAGGAACTGTACTGAGAAGCTACCAACTCATCTCATGCTGTACCCACAAGACCTATACAAGCTCCCTAGCCAGTTAGCTTTGTTTTTCCCATGTCAACAAAAGTAGGAGAGATTTGGGGGGTGGAGTAGGTGGACAGAAGGAGATATAAGGTGATTCACAGGGAAATAATGTATTCCTGCCATACATTCAGAGAATTGAACAGCACATGCACACACACACGCACATGCTCATGAGGCTGAGGAAGCAGGCTGAATAACTTTGAAAAGGCTTGCTGCATCTTGCTTCATGAGTGGGTATTGCTCGGCTATTTCTAAGAGACAGACATTAAAATCCGCAGCACAGTCATTTAGAATTTCAAAGGATTCTTCTTCAGGGGGTGGAATACAAAAGACACCACAGTTATTCACATAATACAAGCAAGGTTGGGGAAACAGCAGCATGCCATTAGGTAAGACTGAGCAGAAAACCTTTCTGGAGAAGGCTAAGATCTATTCATTCAAAGTAAAGAAGTGACCCTAATCATTTCTTATTTAACCGTTTATCCATGTATATATATGTAAATGTATGTGTACATAGAGATGTCTTTGTGCAGCTATGTTTTATACACCACTTGGAGAAGAGCTTGAGAGACGATCTGAAATGTGTACTGTAGTGCAGAAAAGAAAAGGAGGGGAAAAAATACATATATATTCAAAATACATCACACATCATCCACGCATCTACACAAACATGCTTGCATTTCTTTCACTGTGAGCTTTGGGTGTCAATCAGCAGAGAACAAACAGCAAAATGAAAACCAGGAGCTCCTTCTGTTGAGGTTTTATGATAATGTCCTCCAACATTTCACTGTTTTTGTTTTCAATGTGCTAAACTAACTGTATGGCTGGAGCAGCAAAGAATGCAAAGCTCACACATGTAAAGCATTGTGTCCTCTGACATACTATTACACAGAAGGCTCACAGTTCCCCCCCTCTCCCTCCCCTTCCTGGTGTTGATGAATTACATGAGATGAATATCACAGATCTGGGTTTTTTAAGCAGTGAGCTTAGGCAGCAACAATGACTGCAAAGCAGACATCGTTGTCTGAACCTCTATTGTTTCTATTTCGGGAGCACATTGAGTGATTAGTTTGGGTAACAGTAACATCACATTACCTTCTACAGGCTGGAAATGTCTTTTAAAACTGAGGCAACGCTGAAGCCATGTGATACAATACTGTAGACAGAGCCAAGTGGAATACATCAAAGAGTGCCTTGATGCAGATGTTTCATGCAGAAGAAAATTAGGTCAGAGACCACTTCAATTTCAGCTTCTGCCAGGCTTGTTTGAGAGCTTCCAGTGAATTCCTAATGAATAGCTTCTAGGGCACTTTTCTCTCATTCAGTCACAAACTGCCACAGCCAGATGAGCTTTCCATGTGGAATTTTTTCTCATTATTTAAAATACTATTACTTTGTGCTAACAGATTCCAGAATCTTCCTTACAACAATAGCAACAACACCCCCCCCTTCATCACCCCCCAATAAAATATGAGGGAAAAAGGTAAGAAGAATAACCAACTGCTACAAAATGTATGCTATGGGGAGAGGGGGAGGGTGGAAAGCAGGCTTTTACCAATTTTAAGTGGTAAATAAATACTAAGGGTCTTTCAAACACGGGGCTTTTTGACTCTCAGGTGCTCAGAGTTGTGGACCCAAAACAGTCTGCAGAAACCCTAATGTTTTGTTGATGCTTTTGCTTTTCTCCTTTTTTTTTTTTTTTTAAATAATACAAGGAAGATTTTCAGCAAAAGGAGTTTAGATAAGAAACAATTTTCCTCCAGTGATAAAGATGTCACATCTTGTTCTTCTTGTTCTTTACCAACCACAGGAAGTCTTTTTCCTTTGTTTTTTATTGGCAAAGAGTGAGATGCTTTAAAGATGTTTTTACAGCCTGTGCACATATCAGCTGGCACTGCCTGCTATAGCTATTGGCCCGTTGCACTTCCGACAGGAGAGCAGAGTCTGCTTCAGACCTGTGCACAATAAGACTACGCAAAACCTTCTGAACTTCTGATGAGCCACAATGCCCATCTGTCTCTCTCCTGAGCTCATTCCTCTTTCATGCTTAGCTTTGGATGTCACTTTTGAGCCTCACAACTAAAAAAAGCAAGTAGCAAACATGTCCACTAAGCAGTTTAGATCGGGCTTTTCTTTAAACCTGAATAAAAGCTGAACGGAGCATCTTGCAATTCAATACATGGCATACATCAGGGACTGCAAGATTGTGGCACTTAGAAATATAAGCAACGGCCTAGCAACTTCCTCATCAGCAAGAATTCTCCAGCATTTGTAACCTGGGTGTTTTTAATGTGGTCCATCTTCACTCTGGAATACAAGAAGCAGTTGAGAAAGCTATGAGCCAGATTCAAGACTCCAGTCCAGGCCACAGTCCAGCCAAAGGTGACCTTTTGGGTCTCATGTACATAATTTAATCCATGCTGCAATTGATTTTTTTCCCCTTCCTATAGTTGGCAGGGCACCAAACCTGAAGGTGGATTGAAATCTGTAAAGGTTGGGGTTATCTAAGGAGCTAAGCAGGTGCTGGAACACCATGTCATCTTCATAGGCTAAAGATCTAAATCTGACTGTTGAGAGGAGAGAAACCTTCTCACTGGTTATCACCTAGATATGCAGGAAGGAAAGCCTTTACATAGCAGCAAGGTCTCTCTGACACAGAATCGGGATCTTCTATGAATAATTTTACCTTGCAATCATAAATGTCTTCTGCTCCACCCACAAGTTGCACAGGATCAAATGCACCAATGACTCAGACTGTCATCGGAGAGGATCCAGAAACTGACATCAGCCTCAACATGTCCAGCTGTTGTTGTTCACTGAGTCGCAGACTCATGACAGAACAGTGTGAACTCCCTTGTGTTCCCAGGGGTTTAGGTGGAACAAAAGCATAATATAAATGTGCAGCAGAACAGTCTCTGTACTGCGTCTCTGTTTTTTTTCTGTACACAACTCAGAGTCCTACAGAAGTTCAGGGATGTCTTTTTGTCCACCTGAAGCAGAACAACCGAGACCCTCACCCATCTAAGCCAGCATTTCAGAGATGGCTTGAAGTTTAGGATGCTTCCAAATTCACAGCACCATATTATTAAGGCATATTAAGGCACTTGGCACTGAGTTTTTAGGCATTTTTCAGGCCGTCTACAGATGGAGTTTTCTGTTTATTGCTATGTCCAGCCACAAGCACTCAGAAATGAAAGACCAGAAAACTAAGTTGCTTTCTAAACCCAAGTTGCTCAAGATGACCACACAGGGCCAGGGTCAGGAACAGAGCCCTCAGCTGAATGACTAAGGACAGATCATGTACACATCCCTTCTGATGTTCACATCCAGCAGTCTGCACACAACATGGACATTTTTTGTACCAGAAGTCACATCAAGAGCCATTCCAGATGCCTTTTTTGGTGAACCACTGAGGTAGCTGATAGTTGATCCTATTTCTCCAGAGGAATCAGCTGTCCAAAGAATGCCCCACGTGGTTGCTCTCCTGCTCTATTTGATGACTCTAGAGCAGATCTGTGCTTCTATTCAGAGGCTCTCATCTCTTCTAGTCCTGAGGTCAATGAATTTTGGGGGGGCTCTCCTACAGTCAAACCCACCCCAAGATTTCCCAGACAGAGCAAATAGAAGCAGGTGAGTCTTTCCTTCACTTCATAATTTGAATTCCTGGTCTCCTGCAACTTCATGATCTCTGTATATCTGGAATGTTTGTGCCCTTCTCCATGAGGTCACTCTCCCACGCCCTCAGTTCTTAGGGCCTACTGCAAAGATGCAATGGTTCATCTAAATGCACCTTCCCTTCCACCTCAAGTTCCCAGTCTTTGTAGCTCAATAATTTGTTCTATTCCATTAATTTCTCCAAGACCTAATGGATGTCATATGTTTTTGTAACCTCCAATTTGGCTTAAAAACCCCATCATTTAAATACCACCACACAATCCTTGCATAAGGGAAAATGTTGTTAAATACATCGGTATTCAATTCATCATGCATATAATCGAGACACTTTTATTCATCAGTTGCTGCTAATGCACATAGGATACTGAGATGGAAAACAGCCTACAAAATTAAAACATACCCAAATAACCCATTTACAGGAATTTAGTTTTTCAAAGTAAACAATAAAAGCTGTCATATCTACCACCTCTTTCACACAGGGGACCACAGCAGGTGATCCTGCTGGCTTTAGAAGCAATTAATTCTTTCTTGTCTGACCACTAACTGCAGAGATGAAAGCCTTCTTTCACAGCAAAACAGATACAGTTTGGCAGTAACTATGACCACTTCTCAACATTGTCCTGCCTGCAGTACCAGATATGGTTGCTTTCCTTACCCATTCAGTCATTGATATCTCTAGGGATGCTATCAGCTGACGTAAAGTACAGCTCTGCTGTGGATATGTTTTGATCCAGATCTGGATGGTGGCCACCATATTTATATTTTACACAGACAACTGGACAGCCTTATATAGGAACATAAATGCCTGTTCTTTCTTAAGCAGTTACTTTTCTCTTCCTGGAGGAGATCAGTTTCTTGGCTGTACACAGCCTCTTGCTCTGGGTTCTCCTGGTCATCAGCTGGGATTCATGTAACACCTCTACCCTTTCCCGCAGAAGCAATGGCCAGACCATCTCTCATGGCAGGCCTAGATGGAGTAGGAGTGAGGGGAAAGTCCTGTTTCCATGTAGAAAGAAAACTAGAGAACAACTGTTACTGACAAAGTTCTGGTCCAGAGGTGTCACTGGATACCAGAGGGCTTAACTACCCATCACTCTGGGTGAAACCAAAGGGATCTGATATTTCTGGAGCATCCAACATCCAATGTTTACTGTTCATTTTTATCACCTAATTTCCAAGCAATCCCCCCTTTTCTATGGATACTCACCCATGTAGTATGATTCTCAATACTGAAGCTGAGCTGATGAAAAGAAAAAGATGCTTACCATGCCAATTATTAAAACAAGGCAAGGTTAAAACAGTTTCCACAATGAAGGAAAGAATCCCAAAGATGCCAGTCACATCACCCATCCTATCACCAGAATAAATGACAAAAGTTGAATGAACTAATTTATCTGTACAACCCATCAAATTAAAAGTGTTTTTAAATAGCCTCTTGACTGAGAATTGATGTCTCATTAATCTAAAGTATATCACAATGAGAGCCCTAGTAGTGCCAAATCGAGTAACTCTCCACATTGCAGAGACCACAGGAGAGATTTCACAATAAAGGCCTTTACATTTACTTAAGACTGCAGCATCTTCTACTGTAAGACTCTGAAGAGCTGTTGAATATAATAACTCACCAGGTTTACAAAGGTATGGGCATGCTGTGTTGAGCTGGAATATACTGCCCCAGGGGGATGTGACAGGAGCTGTGCAGCCAGTGCTTTCACAGTCAATGTCACCCATTGATGAAATGTGGCCAGTGGTCAGAGAGGGAAATGATGCCTCAGTGAGCTGGTTCCGTATCTGACTGCAGCTGTGAGACAGGGCTTTTCTGTCCTGTTTTCCAACAGTGAACTGAACAGAGGTAATGCTAGTTTCTCTCCAAATGTAGGTGGACATGGAAAATTCAGAAGCTATACTCAGAAGGTCCTAGACAAAAGCTACTGAAAAACCAAAGGAGCCAGCAGCAGGCAGAGTTACATCTAGAGCTTGGCAATAGCTAGCACAGTGTTTTCTTATATTTCTTTTTTATAATCTTGCTTAGATACTTTGTTGTTTCCAAACCCCTACTTTCTCCTCTTTTCACCACAACCCTAGTAGTCCTGGTTGTCTGTGGAATTTCATTCAGGATCAGATATTTTAAGTTAGGCATAAGGCAGAGTTTTCTGTTTCAGCAACTTTAGTTATGTGCTGAATCAGAACTTTACCCCAAAAAGCTTCATTATAAAAATGTTGAACCAAAGTATTCGGACTGTTTTTCAGTTCTTTATTCCTTTTCTTGTCTTGGTAATACCAGCAGGTTGGCAATACAAGTCTGCTAATAATTTGAAACTGCAATATGACAAATAAATGAACTTTAAAATGTTCTTGTATCTAAGTATGTCCGTGTGGAGCTGTTTTCAAGGCCTGTTCACTGAAACGTATAGAAATCTAAGGTGTCACAGAACTGTCAGGACTGGCTGAAGTCCTGTCAGTTCCTGCTTAGGAAAGAAGGAATGGTAGCAACAGCAGGGACTCAAGAGACAACAGACACAGAGAAGCCTCTCTGCCAGCCAAGAAACTGCAGAAATGTCCCGGTGCCTGTGCAGGAGCCTGCTGACCATCACGTGTTGTTTTGCAGCAGCAGGCTGCTTGCCCTCCCAGCATGCTTCCCCCTGCCTCCGCCTGCCACCCTCTCCCACCAGCTGCCAGGAGCTGGCACTTGCTCCAGGTGCTGGCAGCTCTTCTGGTGCTTCCTTTCCAAACCACAGAGTGGCCTGGGGTTTCACATCCAACCAGCCTCCCACGCACCCACATTTCAGAAAGGCCCCTTACCATCAGTCACATGGGCACAGGAGCCTTCCTGGCTTGTGGAAGGTACAAAACAGCTCACTCAGAACAGTGCTGGGATGCTCATTTAATAAGTGTATGGAATAATTGTTTTTAAGTCCCTATAGGAACTCCTAGTGTTGCATGAATATCAACCCAAGGGAGTACTATTACAGTTTCAGTGAAAGGCTCATCCAGGATTTTACCTGGCTTTTGTTCTTATATTTCTTTCACCTTAGTGTGTATAGGCTTTGAATCTGAACATGGGCAATTCTTCAGTGCCTTTTTGTCTGGTGTCCAAAAGGCACCATTTCCATTATTTTCTACCAGTTGCAGCCCTTGTGGTGCTGGGATATGCTCAGATCCACACACAGCTTGCATGGGCATGACTGAAGTGCCATTCAGCCTTTTGGCAGCCATGATTGGGTTTGCATAATCTTTTGAAGACCTAGACAAACTCTGAATAAAAGACATTTCCTATATAGGCTTGAATCAAGTGATCCAGAAAAAAGCAGACAGAGTCTCCTCATTCATAAGTAGCTGCCCTGTTCACTACAGGACTTTTTCTTTTTTTATTGAGAAGGAACCATTGGGTAGCTTGCAACAGTCACAACTGAGAAGAACAACAGTAAAATGGCAGAAGGGAAGAATTTAATATGTCCCAGAGATGTAAGGTGTATAGACATGTGCTCACCATGACAGACAGTCTGATGTCATAACTCCAGACAAAGAAAGGTTTTGGAGAGCCAGAGAAGAACCAGGCAACAGCTGCTGTAGTGCTTTCTTAGGCACTGACTACAGAGAAACCTAAACCTTTGGCTTAAACCAAGAAGAGCAGTGAGAGGGAGCAAAAGCACATCTCCAGAGGTTAATGAGCTTCCTGCAGAGAGCAGCAATCTTCCCACTCCTTCCACAACAAGTGTCTTTGTGCCCTGACGGATACCCTTCCATAACTATTGAGTGTCCTCTTTTATTCCTACAGACCCCTCATAGAGTGAAGTTTAAAACGTCAACTCATGGGACATACGTAAGTCACAAAGGATGCCAAAAATTTCATCATACTGTCACTGCCACATATCCAAGGTCTAGCTATAATGCAGACACGCTTTTCAAAATTCCCAACTAAGTCAGCTGCTCCAAAGGCAGGACACATTCCCTCCAAGCCCTAACTCGTTGCTAAGTACTGTAAGTCAGCAGTTGGCTTCTTGCCTTCCTTTTAAGCTATCTGCCATCAAAACATGTCAGAATGGAGGAACATCAATTGTTGTCTGGTAAACAAAAGAGGGGTTTTTTCCTTATCCTTTCTTTTTGGTCATCTCCTTTGCATCAGGTCCTCACTATGCTGTTATCAAACACGTGTTGAATGATACTTCATAAGGGAAGGGATCCTAAATGGAAAGGTGCAGTTTAATCACTTTTGAAGAAACCTGCCCAACAAAAAGCTGAGGCATCCCAGAATTTCCTGCCCCATCTTGTTTTGGATTAGGCAGAACCTGCTGCATAAGTGCCTAGAGTTGATCCTTCTAGTACATGTGAAAACAGCAGTAGCTCTAGTGTATCAGAACAAATTATTGTCACTAATATATCATCACATTCTTGACAGCAACAGAGAGTGGAGAAATATTCTATATGGTACAAGGCTAGGCAGTGCATAAGACTTTCCCCCATGTCAGTAGCTCACTGAGAAGAGTAAGACATCATTGCCCTGAAAATTCAGGAGCAATCTCAGAGGAACTGAGAGAGTAATTGTGTAGGGGAAGAAATAAAACTTTAGTGTTCTTTCCTTTTTTCCCCCTTTTTTTTTTTATCTCCTTGAAAAAAAATGCCAGATAGGACCAAGAGATAGTTAAGGACTATATAGGTGAATGCTTCCAATTGGCTTCAGAATTCTGTAAACAAGCAGATCACACAGTTCAGTTATTACTGATAATCCAAAGCTTACAAAATGACCAACAGGACCTATGGGCAGTTATTACTGACCAGGCAAAAACTAAGCAATAGAAATTGATTAGAGGGAACATTCAACCTTTGATGATACTGCGTGTCACCTGATTCAACTACAGACTCTACTCGTGGGCCAGAATTTGTACTTTAAGAGGTAAACTAGTAGAGGGGGCTGGGAAGGAGAGACCAACAAGTTGAGCTCTAGCAGTTTCTATAAAAACTGCAGCTGACTAGCTGTGAATCTTCTGTTCACAATATAAATACAGATAGGTGTAACATGGCTGAGAAAAGACTTACGGTATTGATAACACAGTGCAAATGTCCATTAAAGATGGTAAAGGGAGCTACAGACACAGACAGTTTAAGTTCCAGCTCTGGCTCTCATACCTACCAGGGACCACACACAGCTTAGATTTTTACAAAACCCACAGAGGAAGAAGCTGAGTAACACAGTGCAAATAAACAGTTTGGTAGAAACACCAAATGGTAGTTCCAGGCATTTCTTTTGAACTTGTACAAACCTCACAGAAGTCAAAAGGGAGTTTAAAGTATACTTACTTGTTGGGTTTTGGTGTTTTGTTTTTTGTTTTTTTTTTTTTTTTTATATATATCTCATCTGATATGTCCTTTGGAATATGAAGCTTCTTTAACCCAGAATTTTAGACAAATTCACCCAGAAAATCTGTCTTTCAACTAGATCTGGAAGGAACTATCCAGCCTTGGTAGAGAAAGAATGAGAAGAACTTGGTCGGCCTCTTTGACTACCTGTGTGGATTGGTCCTGCTATGTTGTAGGCAAAATGCCTGTTAACTTTGCTGCTTTGGCACAGGCTAGTAGTTGCGGTTTCAAAGTAGCTCATGAATCCAGGTCAATAAGAGAGCCCTGGCACTGGAACAAGTTCAGCACAATGCAATAACTTCAAGGTGTAGTCTGACTTCAGAGTGCACACTGAGCTGTGTACAAAGTATTTTCTCTATTTCTTGATGACATTGCACTTGGAGGAGGATGTTGGAAGGAGAGGTATCAAAGGCACCCTGGAACATCTTTGGCCCACTCAACCACACTGATGAAGGTTTTCCAGTGCCCAAGGTGCTGATACAATCACAGTCATGTTTGTCTGCTTTTGACTCTACAGGCAAAATTAGTGCGTATGCATTTGCAGCTGAATTAGTTCCGAAAAATTCTCAGCATGAGTTTGTAGAAAGGCTCAGTTTCATGCCACATACTTAAAACATGTGTCTGTCCCACTTCTGTCTTGCAGAAGAAAATCGCTTACTCATTTTAAGTATGCAAATTCTTTCTTGGCAGCTGACTTGCAACTACCATACCATATTGTCATCTCCTCTGCTAGAAGAGATTAAATACAGCTAATGCTTCTCCATGGGGCTGCTTGGTAACATCCCATAATAGGGAATGGTCAGACGTCTCATCTGTTCATTCCATGGGAGAGATGAGGTGGAAAGGCTGCTGCATAGGGCAGACTTGCCTCTGCTCAGAAATTGCCTCTTAGACTTTTCTGGTCTTTGAAAGCAGTGACTGGGGGGGGGTGGGGGGGGTGAGGGAGGGGAAGGAAACACAGCTCACCCCAGCCAGCATAGGCAAAGAAGTATCAGGCTGAAGAACCAAAAAAAGGTACTGTAATCTACAGATTACATTAATCTACAGATCTGAAGGAAATGAGTTTCAATCACTGCTGGTTTCTGCAAATGTCTTTTAAAGGAGAAAGGATAATTTTTTTAAATTATTCTGCATTTTTTTTTCTCCAAAGGGGCTTCTCTAAATTTCTATTTCCCTTAATATGTGTTGACTTCTCTACAAAGATGATTCTTTTGCTGATATACCCATTATTTTTCTTATACTGCAGCCTAGTGATGCTCTCATTTACTGTTTCCTTGGCTTTTCCCATGTGGTAGTTGGTGGTATCATAAAGGGTTATTACCCTGTTCTCGCCTCTTTCTTCTCAGCGCCTTAAAGACACACCCTGAATAATGGAGTGCCCTCTCAGAGTTGAGGCTACTCTCTCCACTACCACAGTTTTCAGATCTTATAACCGTATTGTAAACTGCAGCCTCCATGTGGATCATTTCCAGGTTCACCACACTGATTGCTATCTCTTGTCTGACCTTAAAATGTGTCTCAGAAAATTTCTGGAATATTCTGCCATAAGGTAAAAGGTAGGCTCTCCAAAACCAGCACTGACAATACCCTGCGCTTACAGGACATGAGAAATATCCATAAGTAGAATCCTCTGATTTTACTTCTGTCTTACAAATCTACTCATGTCCTTATTGTTTCATAGCTTTTGCCCCACCTGGCATAAGGAATAGATTGACATCTGTAAGGATTTAACTGCCTCTGTGTAGCACTCCTGAAATGAGATAATTGAAGCTTACATATAGTACTGGGGGCTTCCCAATACTTTTCCTATCGGGCATTGACACAACTATGTCTTAGTGTTGCAGCATGGATCTTGCAGCACAAAGACAAGGCAGATACAACAACACAGAGATCACCTTGCATCTCTCCCAGCCTCTGTTTTTCCTGTGGGACTATGACAGCTTGGTACAGAAGAGTACTCAGTTTAGAGACTGGCCATGTTTATCTGGGCTGCCAAGAAGCTGAAGCATTTTATCAGTGATTTAAAATGATTACTGACCTCCCTCTTTTTTTTTTTTTTCTTTTTTTTTTCTTCTCTTTTCTTTTAATTGATTACATTTTCAAGTGATTCCTTGTAGTTGGACTTTTCCTCTTGGTGTATCTAAAGCTTCTGAAACCCTTTCACTTGTACCAAACTAGTCATGGTTTGAAAAACATGGCTTACTATTAGATAGTCAAACATACCTGAACTTCCTGCACACTTTCAGTGTATAATGGTGGTACACTATATCCTTCTACTACACATATGGAGGATAAATATTAAACTCTTGTTATCTGTTCAAAAGCATTTATGAGTTCAAAGCCTTGGGAAAAACAAACATTCCTCCCTGCTAAGAGGTGGAAAGCACATGTGAACCTATGGAGAACAGACCATCCTACTAGCAAATGAAGTGTAGAGCACATTTTCCATAAGGCAGCTAAATAGCATCCCTGTGCCGTAGTTGCAATGAAGTTTTATAATTGGGCCTGCAGTAAATTAAATTCCTGTAGGAGACTGTCAGAAGATTTAATTTCACTGTTTACTGAATTATTAGCACAATAGTGAATCCCATATGCCAGCTCTTCATGCCAAAGAAGGAAAATTGCCAATCCAGAGAGCAGGATTCATCCAGGGGGAGGCCTTCTGCAACATGGAGGGGTCGGCTGCCATTATACCCACAGCTTGTTGGGGCAAATATATCCCTGGTGGAACTCTTTTAAGTTGCATGAAATCATCGTTCTCATCTTCACACAGAGAGAATGAGTGAGGTTGGGGATAATTTTCAGTCAGGATGTCATGTGATGCTCCATGGACTAGCAGATCAGGCTGTTCAGTAGAAAATGCCACCACGTGTATTGGACCCACTTGTCTACAGTGCAAGGGGAATATGGAAAATGAAAATGTAGGCAGTGAGGGGAAGACATCAAATAATGGCTCACATTTTATGAGAGAATGCTAAAGCAACATATTTCTGGAATGCAGTAACGGCAGGATTGGGGCTCATGATAGGAACAAATTTAATCTAAACATGCATTATGTTTTATTCTAACATGTCCTTGTGTTTTATTTTAACATGTCCATCCACTCTGATACTTTTGCAAAACACATTTACATAAAACCCCCCATGCAATCATGATTCCAAGTTGCTGTGCACCCACTGTTAACTATGCCTTTGCAAAGTGCATGCAAAAATGCCAGTGTGTCAGGAGGGAAGAGTTTTCTTCTTAATTTGTAAAGGTAGCTGATGAAGGAACCAAGGGTAATAAAGGATGTGGAACCTCGACTACTGGGGTTCATTCACTAGCTTGCTCTGTCTCACATAACAAGTGTGCGTGTGTCTTGTTTATTTTGATCATATTAATTAACGCTGCAGAAAAATAAAATTATTTGTGAAGGGGAAGTCAATATTTAGTAAGGAACATATAGCTGGCTATCTGAAGCAGAGTGTAAGGTGCTAAGGAAAACTTTAATGTAAAATTGCATGTTTAAATTTCATCTGAATTTTTACCCCAAAGGTATGGAAAGTGATGTACAGCTCCCTTTTTCTTTTTAAAACAGGACAGAAAAATTATTTACATATATTTTTATTTTTAAATTGAAGTTATTTTTATGTAGTTGTCATAATAAAAAAAAAAGTAAGTATATTCCCCAGAAAAAAACAAGTCAAAGGGATACGTAACCTTTATTTTATTGGAAGCTTGTATTTGTGAACAAAAATACCAAATAAATTTAGTTATAGTAGCAAAAAAAGGATGTCTAGGGGACAGGACAATATGTAGAACATTCAATTTTGTCCAGTCAATATAAAGTCACCACTGATATCCTTGGGTAATACATCTTTGGGGGTCAGTAACTGTTAACACAGGGAGAGATGACCCATGAACTCAGCAAAGGACAGGGTACCACAGATGAGAAGTGGGCAGCATCTTTGTGGTAAGTTGATTAGTTCCAAGTGGTGAAAATGGTGTGTTACATGCCCAGGCTTCAGTTACTTTGCTTAAGAAAACTTGTTGGCTTTTATACAACACTGTGAAGAAAGACAAGCTCTGCCATATGGACTCCAAATGTTTTAGGTCAGATCTAAGAGCACACTGGTCAATTATGATCTCAAATTAGTGATGATATTATCCAATAAGAAATGATGCAATTCAGGCTTCTGAGGGGTGCAGGATTGTACGGGACTTTAATGTTCAAAAGAGTGTTAATGGGGAAAACAAGGTATTCTCTACTCCTTTTAAAGCAGAAATTAAAAAATAACATGTTTTCTGTTTGGGTATAGTAAGAGCTCTGCCACCTGCTTCAATATATTTTAACCACTAAGCTTTTGCAACAGGGTATTTAATGTCAATCTGACACATCCCCTATCCTAGAGGACATCTATAAATACCCTCTCAAGAATTCTGTGTAGATAAGACATATGGAAATATTCAGTGATAACAATATTTAAAAAAATGGATAGACTATCTTCAGCAAGGAACTCATCATCCGTATGCTGTTCAGTTTCAGTGCTTAATTTCTATAAAAGACCGTGGAATATATAGGAGTAAAATTTTACCAAATTGTTAAACATGTTGTAATCCATCAATAGTTACAGGTCAGCAGCTAATTGTGTTTCTATGGGTTTAATTCTCAGTATCTGTTACGAGAAAATACAAAATGAGACTAAAATCACATAAGCAGAAGAATACTGTTACTATGTCCAGTGTGGCCTGGATTTTAGACAAAGATGCTAAAATGCTTTTTATAGGGTTTTTTTTTTTCCATAGCTTGTCATTTAATTAATGATTTTCCTCTTTTTAATCCAAACTCCATGCACCATTCAACACTATCAAATATTTTCCCCAAAGGTAATAAAATAATGAAAGTAAATGAATTCTAAACAATAATGAAAAATATTTCACTGAAACTGACAATTGAGAGGAAAATCAGTTCGTTTTAGAGTCCAAGAAAAGAGAGCTGACCTTTCAGCTGCAAATAATATTCTAGATACTTCTAGTTTCTAGGAAAAAAGTCTATCTCTTGATATCAAAATATGATGAAATCATTATACAGCACCAGTATCAAGAGGGTATCACAGTATTCAACATGAAATTGAGTTCTGGAAGTCTTCTCTTCTGCTTTAGAGGTTTCACTGCATTCAAAACCCTTTCAGAGGCTGGAACACATGACACTGTATGTAGAGACTAGAAAACCTAATATTTTGATCAATACACTTTCATGTAAGCTAATATGGTTATTTCCGTTTCTCTGTTTTTCACTTTCACTTCATTATGTTTGGTACAGCAAATGCCACAGAAGATGAGAGCATCCAAAGCAAACATTGGCTGCAGTTGCCCTATAAACAAATCCAGCTGTTCCACCAGTAACACTGTCAGGAAGAACTAAATGAACTTGTACAATAGAATATGCCTGCTGCATGATGATATTGACAAATATATGTGAAATGGCAAGCTATGGTGTACATTTCCAGATTTTTTTATGCCTTTTTTTGTTTTTGTTTTTTTTTTGTTTGTTTGTTTGTTTGTTTGTTTGTTTTTGTTTTTTTTTTTTTGCTCAGGGTATAGACTACTTGGCTGTGCAAGGCATGAAGAAATACGTAATTTTTTTTTACACTGAAGATGAACTTGCAGTTGAGTTGCAGGCATATTTCTAAACATACTTCTCTCCACCTGATCTAGATACCTGGTGAGTGAAATACTCAAATTTAATCTCACAATTCTTTTGCTTGAGCAAATCTTGCAGCTACAGTTACACCTTCCATTACAAAAGTGCTGTGCCCAAATCCTTGAAACATTTTACCCTGGGTAGTTCACCTAAATCATCTGGGGGAGAGTTATGGATCGAAAATTACTAATAATTAATCACAAACCCCCTCTGAAACATGGGCTGAGTACTTTATGCACAGGAATTATTCTTGAAAGATAAATCGATTTTGGGACAGCTGAACATGAACAGTCACAAGTGACATAGTAACAATGCAAGTACCAACATACATTCAAAGATCAAGTGAGTTTAAATGAAAGGAGAAGCACGTTTTATGTGCACGCAGATGCAAGTCTTTTGATAAAGTGGGCTAGCCCTTCCCATGGTTAATAGAGAAAACAGGACTGGACAGAATCCTGAGGGGCTATCTAATCCTTCCACCTAACTTAAATCAGTATTTTAGACACATATAAATAATTTCCAAGAAGTGTTTATCCAGCTTCCAATGAAAGATACCCCTGTTTCACATTTTAGGAAGCTAACAAGAAGGAATTTGGTCAAAAGTGGGTCTGCTTGGATCCTACGACTCTGAAGAAAGACAGCATTATTTTAAACCTAACAAACCAGTTGGAAATGAAATTGCTCAGATGTCAGCTGACATGTCTCAGTATTGACAGGTTAGCTTAGACAGCAAGTTACTTGTGCTGAGCACTTTAAACACCCAGTGGGAAAAATTCAAATTCCACGGCTTAACTCTTGGAATCACAGTCTGCTAGGGAATTGTTTCAGCTGAAAAATGGTGCTTTTTTCAGTCTTAGCAGGTGTCCACAGCATTGCAGACAGTATGATAATAGAGGCATACACTCAGCGGGAACATGATCAGAAGCTAGGAGAGGTCACAAAATGAGCATAAGCAGAAAACACCAAGTTTAATAAAGAGAGAAAATGCAGTTCAAGACAAAAAAATATGAAGGAAGAGGAGTTGTAGCACTTCTTTCATATCAAAGAATCAGGACAGTCAAGAGCACTGTACAACAACTATTGAACACAGCATTTGATTCAAATAGAGAACACAGTAATTGTACGGAGCTTTATGGCAGATCCTGGAAGAGGTAGGTTGGGAACTGATCTTAGTCTACGTTGTTACTGAATCCTAAACCTTTCTGAGTGGCCCAGAAACAGTTAAAATGAAATTCACAACAACAACAAGTCCTCGCAGAGGTCAACAACGTGTAATCTGTCATGTCCTTATGGTCAGATTATGAACTCAGCGAGCAATCACCTTGCAATCTGACATACTGATGAGTAGCATACTGGGGTGTGCCATGTAAGACAGCATGTCTGTTTCCATTCATAAAGCATGGCTTCACTGTGCTAATATATTTGAAAGAGACAATTCTTGCTCTAATGAATTTTCAGGCTCAGCAGAGGCAAAGAACCCATCCAAGAGTGAAATCCAAATCATGTACATATGCCAGAGAAATTCCTTGTTATCTTAATCAAGGAAGTTTTGTCATGGTGTCCTTGAGTGAGGCATTCACATGTAAAAAGATTTTTAGTTTTTCTGAAGCTATATAAATGTTCTGGAAGAACAGCTGAAGTAATACAAAGAAGTCACCTACATACCTTCATGCAGTCCAGCTGGAGTAGACTACAATCAACTCAATTAAGAGACATCATAGTGCAGCAGCTTCTGAAAACACTAAAACATGGCAGTGAGTGGAAGGCAACTCCAGCTTAAGTTAGCTCTATGTTTAATAGCAAAGAACTTTATCGGTGAAATTTCTTTCCAGAGGGCACTGTAAAGAAAAAAATTACTGAAGAACAAGATACTTTAACAATGAGTTATATATATGTAATGACTTGTCAAATATCATGACAATAAGCGGACTGGAAAATCCTTTAAATTAGCTAATACAATGAACTTCAAATTCATCTGTAGAGCACCAAACTGTCTTCTTATACTTAAAAAGTGGTGTTAAACTCTGATCAGTTTTCTGGGACATCAGAGCAGGAGACTGGAGTAGATGACCTCCTGAGACCCCTTCCAGCCTAAATTAGCCTTTGATCCTGTGATCATCGCAAAGGGTCTGAACACCCTCTGCAAGAGAAAGCAATAATTCACTAAGCAGCAAAACTGAGAGGCAGAGGATCTCTGTGAAACCCATGTGAGACAACAACAAACTTACCAGGCTGGAAGAGGTGACCGCATTTGGGCACTTCCTTGATTCAGTTGAGCCACTGTCAAGAACACAGAGCTGCTCCCTTACCTGAAAGATAAGCCTCACCTCAGGTCAGCCAGACCTTATGATCTAAGAGTCAGTCTCTCCCTCACTCAGCTTTTACAAGTAAGAGTTCCACAGGTCTGAGCGTAATGGTAGGCAAATGCCTTTTGAGAGAGCACCAAGCCATGCTTGTATGGGCCTGCTATGCTCCCAAAAGGAACCATTCTGGGTGGTAGACTATGAAGCAATTCAGCCAAGGTCTGGCCAGCTTTTATTCTTATTTATGTTTGTTCCTTATGGAAGTGTAAATTTTATGGCCATTTCTTGCTGGTTCACTTTCAATATGCGAGGTCAGTAGCATTAAAAAAAAAAACAAACAAAAATGTGTGAGCACAAATAGTAAATGACAAATGCTCTTTGGTAATTACTCTGAAGTAACTGTAACTCTCCAATAATACTGTCCACCTCCAACTGAACAAAATAAGTGAGTTATGCTTTAACTATGTCAAATACATTTGTTCTCATTCTGGTCACTTCAGTGTATACAGTTCATTTGTTTAAACATAACCCTAACAGAGTACTACAGAGTTCGTAAGTTCTGGTGCCATTGTTTTGTAGATACAACACATGAGGAAACTTGAATACACCAGAGAGCACAGGTTTCCTGCTCTAAGCAGTCCTCATTATGTTGGCCATCTACAGTGAGGACAGGATGTGGCAAAACTGAAATGAGTACTGTGCTGTCTCAGCTCAGCACAACATAATGGCTACCTGTGTTTCAGTCCTTGTGAAGGTGATGCAGAGATCATTCATTTATTTTGGGGCATTCTTCTGCTCAGATTGGGTTTGTTGTTTGGTTAGTGGGCTTTATTTATTTATTATTTTAATTTTTACACTAAATCAGTTCATTCTGCCAAGTTTGGCCCAGAGCTGAGACAGGGAATGGGGAAAGTGAAGTGAAAACTTAAGGTAGGTCAATAACAGCAGCAACACAAGTGTAGGAAATAAGGTTTCTGTTATATGACATACTTAATGAGACACTAGAAAACACAGCAGTCTGCTCTGACCATTCCCAGACTTGGAAGAACTGACAAAATGGCATAGTTTAAAAATAACATGGGAGGCTGAGCATTAATTTTTAACAGGACTTTCAGAATTGTGGCTTTCAGATTTTGTCACAGTTTCATTCCCAGAAAGCTGAGATGCAGAGAGGTCCTATATCTGCTTGGGACTCTGGCACCAATACAATCACACCAGCAAAATCTCCTGCAGAAATGTAGTCCTACTGATGTTAAAACATGTTTAGCATGGTGCAGCTCCTTCTGGTGTGAAGCTAGACAAGTTTTAGCCACCACTGCGTGCTCAGAAGTGGCTGTAGCAACACTAAAGTGAATACAACGGTCCAAATTTTTCCCATCAAGAGAAGTCAGCAAGTGAATAAGCTGATGTATGTCATCTCTTGCAGCATGAATATGTGTTTCTTAAGTCACAATGATCAGAAGACAAAGCACAGCCAACCTGGTCCCACTGAGAATGTTTTCTTCAAGAAGAGGAAATGGGCATCAGTGGTGGAATGTTCCCTCCACTACAAATATCTCAAATCCCCTCTGCTATTTGGAGTGAGCTCCTAGCAACACACATATTTTCAAGAATTCATGAAAGGGATTTTCTAGTAGCTGTTCTCAATAGTAATAATATTTATATTTTAGTTGCACCTACAAACTAGGTGTTAGACCCATAAAATGTGGAAGAAAAAAAGACATTCTTTGCCCAAAAGCACTTGCTGTTTTCATTCAAGAAGAATGCATGACCTTTTAAATGACCCATTCTACATGGATCTCAGTGAACAACCCAGATAAAGCCACTGATTTAACACTGATCTAATACCAGTGAAAATCAGCAGAATTACATCAGCATGAGATCAGAAAGGGGACATAGGCCCAGATTCTGCAGACACTCATAGAATGTAGGAAGAGGTGTAGAAATCAATTTGTATGGGCAATAACTGAATTCAGTGGAGGAAATGTGTGCTCAAGACAGCAAAAGGAAGCACACCAATGCAGTAACTATAGCAGGCATCTATTTAATTATGTCTTATGTTTAAACCATTTAATTTTAATTAAAATCATTGAATTGATCAGTATAAGAGCAACCATGGAATCTTCATAATTTGAACACGAAGAAATAAATTATAATTTATTTGAGGGATTAGTGCGTTCTGTTTTGATTTTAATAAAGATATGAGAGGAAAAACGAAGACATGGATCTATACAACCCCATATAATGAAGCACATGGCTTTTCTCTACTCAAACAAAGGAGCAGATGTATTAAACATACAATACGATTTAACAAATCATGATTTGTGATCTTTGTAAAGGTTTTAAAAAGGATTTGGAAATTTATCTCACTCCAGAAGTCATGCATTACCATCAAATTTTGAAGTGATTTCTGAATTACTTTTGATGGATTTTACTGCATCATGTTCTAATGGCAAATCTCTAGCTGTCAATCCATCAAATTGCCCTTTCAGTCTGTGGACTGCTTGGTTTTGGGTGATTGTTCAGGGAAGCAAGCAAATTCCTCCAAATGCTGGGAAGCCTAAATTCTCTAAGTGCCAAAAAAGTCATTTAGAGAGCAGTGATGGCCACAGGAATTTGGTTCTACCGCTGACTTTTTTTTGCAGTTTTTCTGTGAAACAGCCAGCAAATACCTGTGTAAACTTCAATTTTAAATACTGAGTTTTAAAAATGAGGAGGCACCATCTAGTATTTTCCACGTGGCCTTCATCACTCCATTAAAATATTATTTTGGAAAAGATGGAAAAGTCTGACCATGACAAGAGTTGGTCTGTTTGGTGATGAATTAGTCTCATTGATAAAAAGAGTGCATTTCAGTCTTCACTAAACAGGAAGAATTAGAGTGAAAGCAATTATAACCCAGGTACATGGCACAGAGAACACCAAACAAATCCCACAAGAATTCAAAACAACAACCATCACTAAAGTCAGGGGGTTGGTATTATCCCATGGGTGACAAACCTACAGAAAAAAGGGTAACCAGGTACTGCTAACAATACAAGAACAACTCATACTTAAACTGAGGACAGAGACAGAATGCAGGAGAGATAAATCTGTATCAGAACTGCTGGATTTTGTGAAGAGCAAGATAAAAACCATTCAGGAAGTATAAAATACATCCAGTTGCAAAGACAAACACTGAAGAATAACATGAACACGTAGGACCAAAAAACCACAAAACACAAAACGATGCAAATAGGACAGGAGAATAACTAAAATGACAACGTTTCTCAGTAAAGAGAAAAAACTTAACTAAACAAAAACTCCACAGAACCCCAACAAAGTGAGGTCTTGGTCTGCTGCTGTCTGTGGAGAGAAAGACACTGACAGATGATGCCAGAAAGATGGAAGTATTTGATGTCTTTTTGCTTCACTCTATACAAAAAGAGGTCAACTGCAACCAGGTGGCAAATCCAATGAATGCCAGCAACAAAGAGGTAACGTCAGGCCCAATAGGGAAAATAGTGTGTTAGAGAACACTCTGATAAATTGGTCTTATCAAATCATCTCCACCTGACGAATTTTATCCCCCACTACTTAAAAGAGCAGGCTGAAGCAATTTCAGAACTGTTAGGGGTTTTCTCTGAGAAACCAGAAGAAAGTGTTATGCCCTAGAACACTGAGAAAGAGTGAATACCACATGTGGCCCTAAAAAGAAGAGGGAGCTGGAGTTGTGGACCAGTCAGAGTGAGCTCTATTCCTGCTAGATGTTGTGCTAGCATCCTAGATAAACTTATCTGTAAGAACTTCGAGGAAAACAAATGAGCAGCAGTCAACACAAATTTATGAAGAGCAAAGCAACCTGATTTCTTTCTCTAACAAAGAAACAGATCTTGTGTGGATGGAGATAATAGGTCTTATCTATCTCAAATTTCATAAGGCTTTTTACTTTATAAAAGAAGACATTCTAAGCTAAGAATATCTAAATAAAAATGAAATAACGTGGTGTGAGGTGCTTGAAAGTCATACTTGGACAATAACTATTAATGGTTGACTGTCAAAATCTAAAGATGTTTCTAAGGGGATTCTGCAGGATTCTGTCTGCAAAGGAACCCTACTGTGATAGTGAGGTGCATCACTCTGCTGTCTCAGTGAAAGTTAGTAGAGGATGGAGATACATGTGACAACAAAGATACTAGGGCTATTGATGTGTTAGAAACCACAGAAGTGCCTGAGAATGTTCACATAGGAATTATGCCTTCTACCCCCAGAAAGGTGCCAGGATCAATAACTGAACTCAAGTGCATCTGCACCAATGCACACAGCATGAGGATCAGACAGGAGGAGCTGGAAGCTATCATGCAGTGGGAAAATTATGATATGGTTGCCATCATGGAAACATGGTGGGAGGACTCAGTTGGAGTGCTGCAGTGGATGGCTATAAATTCTTCATAAGGGATAGGCAAGGAAGGAGAGGCAGTGAAGTAGTACAGTATGCTAGAGAATGCTTTTGAATGTCTAGAGGTGATGATAGAGTTAAGTGTTTGAGGGTAAGAATAAGGGGGAAGGCCAACAAGGCAGATATCATGGTGGGAGTCTGTTACAGACCACCCAACCAGGAGGAAGAGACAGTAGAAATATTGCATCGACAGCTGGGAGAAGTCTCACAATTACTAACCCTTGTTCTTGTGGGTTACTTCAACCTACCAGATGTCTGCTGGAAGTGCAACACAGCAGAAAGAAAACAGTCCAGGAGGTTCCTGCAGTGTGTGGAAGATCACTTCTTGACGCAGTGAGGCAACTGGGGGAGGCACCCCATGGGACCTCCTGTTCTCTGGCAGAGATGGACTTGGGTGACGTGCTGGTTGGAGGCTGTCTTGGGCATAGCAGTCATGATCAGTGTTCAGTTCTGGGAGATGTAAGGAGAAGGATCAGCAGAACTGTTGGTTTGGGACTTCCAGAGGGCAGACTTTGGCCTGTTCAGGAGACTGGGTGACAGAGTTCTTTGGGAGGCAGCCCTAAAGCACAAAGAAGTCTGGGAAGGCTGGACATTCCTCAAGAAGGAATGCTTAAAAGCACAGGAGCAGGCATCCCCATGTACAGGACAACCAAGTGATCAGGCCCAGTCAGCATGGGTTTAAGAAAGGCAGGACCTGCTTGACCAACCTGATCTCCTTCTATGACAAGGTGACCTGCTTAGCAGATGAGGGAAAGGCTGTGGATGTTGTCCTCCTAGACTTTAGAAAAGCCTTTGATATCATTTCCCACAGCATTCTGCTGGAGAAATCGGCTGCACATGGCTTGGATGGGTGTGCCTGTGCTGGGTAAAAAACTGGCTGGATGGTGGGGCCCAGAGAGTGGTGGTGAATGGAGTTAAATCCAGTTGGCAGATGGGTACAAGTGGTGTTCCCCAGGACCCAGTACTGGGGCCAGTTCTGTTCAGTGTCTTTATCAAGGATCTGAAAGAAGAGATCAAGTGCACCCTGAGCCAGTTTGCAGACAACACCAAGCTGGGTGGGAGTGCTGATCTGATGGAGGGTAGGAAAGCTCTGCAGAGGGATCTGGACAGGCTGGATCCATGAGCTGTGGCCAGTGGTATGAGGTTCAACAAGGCAAAATGCCAGGTCCTGCACTTAGGACACAACAACCCCATGCAACACTCCAGGCTTGGCAAAGAGTGACTGGAAAGCTGCTTGGTGGAAAAGGACCTGGCGGTGCTGATTGATGGAGCTGAACATGAGTAGCTTGCACCCAAGCAGCCAAGAAGGCCAATGGCATCCTGGCCTGCATCAGCAATAGTGCGGCCAGCAGGGCCAGCACAGTGAACATCCCCCTGTACTCAGCACTGGTGAGGTTGCACCATGAATCCTGTGCTCAGTTCTGGGCCCCTCACTACAAGAAAGACGTTGAGATGGTGGAGTGTGTCCAAAGAAAAAGAACAACAAAGCTGGTGAAGAGTCTGGAGCACAAGTGTGATGAGGAAGGACTGAGGGAACTGGGGATGTTTACTTTGGAGAAAAGCAGGCTGAGGGGGACCATACTACTGTACAACTACCTGAAAGGAGTTTGTATCAGGGTGGGGTCAGTCTCTTCACCCAAGAAGCAAGCAATTGGAAGAGATGGCCTCAAGCTGCAACAGGAGAGGTTTAGATTGGGTATCAGGAAAAAATTCTTCCCCAAAAGAGTTGTCGAGCATTGGAACAGGCTGCTCATGGAAGTGGTTGAGTCACCATCCCCTGGAGGCATTTAAAAGACACGTAAATGTCCTTTAGGGACATTTAGGGACATGTGCTTAGGGAATTGGTTTAGTGGTGGTCTTGGAAGTATCAGGCTAATGGTTGAACTCAATGATCTTAAAGGTCTTTTTCAACCTGTTTCTGTGATTCTGTGATTCACCATTTTCATTAATAACTTAGATGATCAATGGAAATACAGTTACCTCTGAAGAAAGCACTGAGGTTGGAAGGGCTGCAAGTGAGCTAATAAGAATAAAAGTTATTTTGGCAGCTAACAGAGGTGGTCTGAAATTGGCTGAATACAATTCATGAGGACCAGGCTGGGCATAACTAACCACACAGGTACATGATGGAGCAATAACTGGCTCACCAACAATTGTGCAGAGAAACATCTGGGGATGACTGTCACTCACAAGATGAAGATGAGTCAACAATGTCACACTACTAAGAAAGGCTGACATGATACTCACATGTATGAATAGGAGTGTTATCTAGCAGGCACATGAAGTAATCTTTCTCTATGCAACCTCTCAGCCAGAACACAGTGTCCAGCTTTCAACACTACAATTGAAAGGACACAGAGACTCCCCTGGAGAAATGACAGTTCAATAGAAAATCATACAAAAGTGACTGAGAAGGAATGACCAGTTTTTCTCTAAGAAGAAACTGTTGGTTTTTTTCTCTCTGAAAAAAAACATCTGTGGTGAGTCAGGAGGGTAATCCTTACCTACAGCTGAGCTGCTGCAGAAGGGAAAGATACAAATGCTTCTGCACACCCAAAGATTTAAAATGCAGCAAAGATTCACATCAGGCAAACATCAAGGGAAACTTTCTGATGGTAAGAGTAGTTAAAGACTGGGGAATATTGTCCACTGAGGTTGTGGAATCTCCATCTTGCCAGCTTTTAGAAGAACAGGTTGATGCATATAAAGGTAGATACAAAGATAAAAGATTGCTTTCAAAACGTGTCCTTTTGCCTTTCATATTGCTGTGATTCAAATGCAAAATGAGAACGGTATTGCTTACTAACCTCGTGGGGGTTTTCCAAGGACATTAATGAGTACAAGACACTGAGTGCTGCATGGATATGTACTCCAATGTAATAGATAAATCACAATCCTCATGTCCAATGGAGAGAAGGAAAAAAAAAAAAAAAATCAAATCAATGCTGCATTCTTTTTAGTCTCATTGACATAGATAATTGATTTTAAAACGTTACATGTTAGATGTGGAAACTGAGGCAGTGGACACAACATGCCTAAAGTCACATGGGAAATCATTGCCAGAGCTGGGAGGAGACACCATACATTTTGTTGTCACTAAACCAGAGCAGCAAATGCCTAGAGCATCAGAGGCCCTGCACCATGACCCGTAATGTGTGTTCTGGCAAAGAGACAAGTCATGGTTAGCTATATGAAATACTGTTGTCCTCTCTGAAATCTGAATAAGAACATGCTGCCAGCCATCACTGAGGTCTTACAATGGTGCTTTCTTCGCTTAAATATCTACAAAATTCAGGCATATTCTTCAAACTTTATACTTCTACAAGGTAGTCAGATAAGTAGTCAGATTGATACAACTTCATTATGATTTTTCACTGTATGTCAGTGGGTTTTCCCTGAAGGAATGACTAATGACATCAGTTTGCATTTCCCCTGATTTCAGCCAAAACACAAGTACTTTGAGCAATGTATATTCAACAGAGCAGTAATTAGAAGGACCCTTGGTTATCCTGGAAATGAGATTCAGATGGCAGAGATAAAACTGGTAGATGCTAAAACACAGACCCCCTCTCTAAAGTTCTGGGAGATGAAATGGCCCTGCTGTATATCACATCACACTGCAGTAAATTGTGGCTGATGAAGTAACGGACATGGGAACTCTGAACTACCAAGGTGCCTCTAAATGAGCTCTGGACTTCAGAGTGCTGAGCCCCCTCTTGCTTGAAGGGTAAGCAGGAAAATGCTCATAAGCCTTCATTCTGCTTCTCAGTACAGGGAAAACATGTCTTCCATAGCACAAAAGCCTGTGAGGAGCATGGCTCCATCCTGCAGGGTACTGTAGACTCCCAAGAGTTCTGCCCCTTTTGCCCACAGATGGATCCTGTTAGGAAGGCAGGGCTCTTGGTGCTTCAATAACTAGCAGCACAGCTCTTCTTTTCAGGCATAGTAAGTGCATGCAAAGAGATGGCCCCTCAAGGAGAAGGGATGTTTCCAGTATAGCAGTTGAAGTTTTCCTCGCGACAGCAGGAGATGCTGTCTAGTCCTTATTTGCTGGATTTACTAGCTTCCATGCAGGCACGCTGCTGGGAGACCACTTGCTGTTTGATGGGGGCCTGAAGTTTAAAGCTGCTTCCAGAGTTTTGTTGAGACAGACAGGATTCTGTCAACAGCACACCAGACAGAGAATCATTAATACGAACACACTTTGGGATGCTGCTGTGTGCATGCTCTCTTCTTGGTGGTTGCAGTTCTAAACTAATTAATTTCTGTGATCTGAACTGTTCTTTTATTAGTAGTATCAGCATGTTCAATGCTGCATAGTTATAGATGATGTGCTCCCTCTGGGGATCATATCAGCATGCCATTGTAGGTCTTCACAACATGGAGAGAAATCTCTCCTATGTTTCCTTAGTAGTGTTAAAATTTTTCTTGCTGATATTTATTTCCCTTGAACACTTACTGCTTTCTCCCTCTTTGTAAGCTCAGCGTTTGCTCCTTATGGGTTTCAGTGGCTGTTCAGCTCTGTCCTTGCCTCTGACTGCTCAGAATGACCTTTCTGATAATTCTTCTTCCCTCCCTCGGGCTGAGGGTTGTGGGTAAGGCAAACTCACAGTTTCCTTGGATAATCTGACTTCATTATTTTCATTGTCAGGGGAGCGTGAGGTTCTTTTGCTCCTTGGTGCACAGCCTTCAGGATGAGTGATACATGGGTTTCTCCTATCTCATGACAGATAATCTTGACAAGGCTCCTCTTTTCTATTGCTCGTCTCACTAGATACAGCACATAAATATAAATAGACACACACATGATCCTTCTCTGTGCAAGGGCCCATATCAGCTGCATTGCAAGGTCTTGTGGGATTCTCAGCTCTTTCTTGCAGCTCAGGTGGGAATGTATCAGCCAAGGTTCTAAAGAGCACCAGCTGAATTTGGATGCCCTCTCCATGTATCTTTTAAAGAGTCCTGATTTGCAGAAGGGCAAGTCAGTCACTTAAGACTGAGCTCTTTTGGAAACCTACTGTTGGGTGTAGCTGCTTCTTCAGAGAGTACTCCACTAATTATTTTTGCCATTTCATTCTTCTTCTGTTTCACTTCCAGTTCACAATTTTCTTTAATTTTTTTTCTTCTTTTTTTTTTTTTTTTTTCTCTCCCAAGAATCCACAAAATTCCATGTTCCACCTGCCCTTGGATGGAAGCTGGAGTCTGTTGTTCACCAAAACACAGAGGAGTTGCTTGGTTGCAGGAGACACATAATCGTCTATCAGGATTTGTGAGCTCAGGTATCACCAGGGTCCTCTTGTTTTTAAGCAAGAAAGAAAGTCCTATTGTACTTGGAGTCTTTTTCTACTTAACACTGGCACAGGAGCATCTCTGAATCAAGCCTTGTTCATCAGTGCTGGAGTGGAAGCTTATCTCACTGTTGTCCATTTCTACCCCCCACTACCTGGAGCACAGCTACCTTATCTGCTAGCCCTTGTACTTGCTTTCACTGACACTTGCAATTTTTTCCGTGTTTTACTTGTTCTTTTCAACAACATTCATCTTTGTCACAACAAACTGCTATATTCTGAGTATGGATTTATCTGTGCAGATCCCATTCCAAATAAATATCTAAATAAAATGTAATATTTCTTCTCCATAGCCATGCCATTTGTTTTTCGCCTGGAAGCCTGAACATTTATTGATGAAACCATATTTGTAGTTAGAGCAGCCTCTCCAATCATTCCTTTAGTCATGTTCTGTGTGGTTTGTAATAGTGCACGAAAGTAGAAAGGGAAGGTATGCAAATATCAATAATAATTACATTCTCTGTATGCAGATTTCCTCAATATTCCTTGAATTCATCTTCTAAATTACTTTTCCACAATTTAGGCAAATGTAAACATGCATTTTAATAATTATAGAACAGTTTAGAGTGCAATCTCAGTTAATCCTCTTAATTAAGGGAGTACTGTAAATAAAGAAAATATATACACCTAGATATATAGTTGCCTTAATATTTACATGTTTTACAATTGAACGGGTTGCTCTTCTAATTCAAAATTATAGTTTCATTGTTAGAATAGTTTTAACCATTCAGTCAAGTACAGTAAAGCCATAATTGTTTTAAGAGAAATTTCCAGAACTAAGGCCTAACACTCTTGAATGTGCAGAGCTCTTTAGTCAATGATGTTTGCCTACTGACAGTATGTATTTTACATAATAATAATAACACAGTCCTGGACTTCCACTATTCAAAGCAGAATATTACCATAGCCTCCATATCTGAGAGATAAATGCGTTATTAATGCTGGTTCTTTGGTTGATTACCGGTTTTACAAAGGCTTCTGATAGTCTTTGTTGCTCCAAACCTGGCCAATAACTTTTTCACTACTTTGAAGTTAATAACATGACCAACAGATGGTGTTTGAAATCCTAACAGCATCCTGGAGTTAAAATTCTGGCTGTCCATGAAGCCACCTCTCCCAGACCTTCAGCCTTTTGTACTACCACTGGCCCACCAGCACACCAGGGCATTTTTCTGCTATCCTTTCCCCAGAATTTTAAAGGACCACAGCTCTCAGAAAGCATCTGAGATGCATCATACTCCTTCAGACCTCTGAAGGTACGACAGGAGCTCCCTTATTCAAAGATGCTGGAGCTTGTATCTTTAAAGTGATTCACAGCAGCTGCAGGCATCTTCTGCTCTGCATGTGATGTCTTTGGAAGCAAATGAAACAACAGGCTGAAGACAAGCCTTATAAGAGCTGTTGACACATCGTCTATTACACCATGGTTCAAATAATCCACAGCAGGATACAACAACAAAACTCATGCCACCAAACCAAGATGCTTTCATATATGACTTTATCCATAAGCCAGGAGAGAAAAGATGGATCTCACCCACCTTGGCCTCATCCCAAAGCAGTCTTACTGGGGATATAGCTATAAATCAACCACAAAGCCATCTCCAGAAAGGGTCAATCCTTGTTATAAAATATCACTTGCACAGAGCTGTAAATTTAAAATGTGCTTTACAGAAATAGACTGGTGAGTACTTTGCCCCAAAAGACCTGACAGCTCTCTGTACCCCACTGAGCTACAGGGACCCTTTTAAAAGCAGTTGCTTACTCAGAAACAAGAAGCTGCCTGTAGCTAGCATTCAATAAATCACCACTTTCAACTTTGGTTGCACATTCTCAGATGTGTAATCAGAACATAGATTCATAGATTTTGAGGCCAGAAGGGACTGCTCTGATCATCCACTCTGACTTCCTGCATAACACAGGTCAGAGAACATCACCCAGTGACTCGTGTTGCAGCGGGAATTATTCTGGCCCTCTATTTCAGATGCTGCTGTTGCAAATGCTGTCAACCAGTGAAACATGCTTATCCCATATAACACTGCGCACATCACCTTATTCTGGAAATTTTCCAAGACAGCAAGCCAGGCTCTTAGATTATATTTGTTTACAAGGAGAAGATACAAAGGAAACGATCCCCCCAGAGAAAATTCGATGTTGCCCACCACCTTGTGGGGAATATAGTGCTGTTCATGAGGCTGAGAATAACAAAAAGCACATGGCTGTTTGGTTTATCCCTGGTAGTTCCAGCACGCAGAGCAACAAGGTTCTGCACTGAAACCAAAGGAAAATAAAACCTCCGTTACAGAAAATAGGGATACACACTATAAATACTCCCAGGCAACAAGGGATTTTGTGTGTCCCATTTTATAGAGAGTGGAAAGGTTTGTAGGAAGAGGCAATATCTTTTATTAGACCACCTGATAGATTTGGGGGATAAAAAGGGCAAGGTATCAGACATGCAAGACCTTCTTCACATCTGAAATATAATTTTATTGATACTGGCCTTAGGATATCTCAAAGGGCCATGGAGGGTTTTTTTTCCTTATTTCTTAGAGAAGAAAACTTGTGTGTTGTCTGTCAGCCCCACCTAATTGCTTTTGAATCAGTCAATCGATTTCAATCACATTGTCAGAGGGAGGGGCAAACGTTTTGCAGATATTGCATTCTCTCACGTTTAAAGAAAATAGGTCACAAGGTAGAAGACAGACCCAGATGTGTGTCTCTGTGAGGAAAAATTGCAGGTTGATCATAATACAATCCACACCAGTGAGAAAAATAGGAAAGCGGTTTTCATCAGTTTTATAGAGTACAGTACTATTCATTTTCAAAATCAGATTCCCTTCAAAGAGTCTCAAATCATAATCCAGGTGTTAAAACCAGCTTCTCTGAGCATGCCTTATCACCTTCCCCAGTTCACTGTCTAAACTGACAAATGTTGCTGTTTTCCAGACAATAATTGCAAGCACCATTTTTCCTAAATCTGTGATTGCAATGGTGAAAGCTCATGGCTGTGGTTAGCGAGAGCCCCAGACAAATTCCCTTCTCCAAACATCTAGCTGCTGACGGGTGAGCTTTGCACTGGAGCACAGATAGGAACTATGAAACAACATCTGTGCTGTTGCATAAGATGTGGCAATGGCAATCTCTATCTCATGAGACCCTTGCTGTTTACTGAGGAATGGGTTGAGATCTAGGTCTGGAGTTCCCTTGGGCAACAATCTGCAACTGGGGAAGCTCCTCAGGCTGTGATTTGCTCTGAAAACCCTTTTTTTCACCCTGTCAGCCAAACCCTGACAAGAAGGGAAAAACAGCACAAGAGGTGTTGAAGAGACAGAAGGTGTCAGAAAACAGTGATTTGACAGCTCTTGCCTTGTGGGCAACTGTGCTGACACAGGGTTTTCTTCTCTTATCAAGGTGTTTTGTAGTCTTGTCTCATTCTGTGCGTCCAGTAGCCTTCCCTGCTAACCTTTCCTAAAGGCTGATTAAAATGCAATCTTGTTCAATTTCTCCCGTGTCTCCTCCTTTTCCAACTTCCATTATTCCCTCCACATTCAAAAATCTATGATTTCTTCCTGCTCTTAACACTTCTTGCTGAAAGTTTGCCTCTAAATTTGGTATCATTCTCGCTGACAGTGGTAACCTCACACTTGTAGCTCCAGACTGGGAATCACATGAGGTTTCCACTCCCAGCTTCCTGCCTGATCCCAGATACACGACTGATACTTACAGATCCTTTCCTTAATCTGAGTTTACTAATGCATTGCACAGAGAAATAGTAAGTGTTTGCTCATTCTTGCTTTTGAAACGTGGAGCTGTGCAGTGGAGCTACCAAGTGTTAAATATATATCTAGTTCTCTCCATAAATACTACCAGAGTGGTAGGGTTGAGTTAAACTCTGAGTCCTGAAGAGCAGCTCATAGGTCTTGGGCAGGCAATCAAGGTGATACCACAAATACTGGGGCAGGATAAGATCAAGGGTAGCATCTGGCATCAGGGTTGCTGGAAGGACATGTTGTGGGGAGCTCTGGGCAGGAGAGAGGGGGAGGACCTTGGTGGGTGGTGGGTGTGGAGGACAAAGAGTCAGACCAGAATAATAGCTTAGGTATTCTTTTTGCAGTATTGCTGTCGCATGTTCCTCCTCTGCAGTCATTGAAACTAGAGCTTCCCCCCCCACCCCCGTATAACTTCCTCTATATTTAACTGCTCTACCTACTTACTTAAACAGGAACAATAATTTCTCATGTATTAAAATTCAGGCATGTTAGACCCAAAAAATACATAGTGCAATTAGTCCTAGTAAAGTAATGCTGTCCCCCAGGGTTCTTTTACAAAAGCATTTCATCAGCAAGATCTTACCTTTAGCAAACTCTCCAGCAGTGTTGCAGGTGTAAACTTCAGTGTTTGACCCATCAGAAGACAGAAGTATGAAGATGTAATCCAGATTATCAGATCCATAAGAAGACAAATTAATACATACAACCAATACCCAAGTACCAATATGCATCACCATGCAGGTTTTCAGAAATACATGTTAAAACAATTGGTTAGTTAGGAATATGGATTTTCTGTCACATACAAAATCTCGGGCAGCTTCAAAGTGTAGTAATAAAATGTTAGCAACCAAAGAACCTGCAAGACTCACTTCATCAAGCCTTTTTTAAAACAGAACCTGTATTATAATCAAAAGAAGTGATACATTTATTTGATCTATTTTAAGAACGAAGTCAGCTCGAGGTCAATTGCTGATCAAGAACAATGGAGGAAAACTAGGTGAGATAATTTTAAAGCTGTTTGAATTAAGACACAGATCCAACCTGTTAGAAAGGTAATTTATAAGAAATCATCTCAATTTACATAATTCAAGTGGTTTTATCCTGGTACCTTGAAGAGGTTGATCTACATATGAATTAGAAGATATTGTTGCAGATAATTTTCTCCCTAAAACTCCCCAAGTTAGAACTCACACATGGAAAACATGTGGTATGGAAGAATGATCTAGCAGATACAAAACTGTTTCCAAGGCAGTAGCTTAGTGTTTCAGGGAATACACAGTGCAGTCTCCAAAAAGGCATCGATTATCCCAAGCAGCAACTGAAATTCCTTTACTGTGGAATTAGGCAGCCCAACACATTCTGGACGAGATGAGCTCCTCTGGTTAATAACCAAAAGCCACCTGCAGAACTTCAGTAAGCACCCTTTTGTCCTCCTTTAACAAGCACACTCTCTCACGTATAAAATAGCAAGTTTCGCTGAAGACAGCCACAGCTGTCTTCCCTTTCCTTGCAAATGAAAGGGTCTGCACTCCTGCTACAAAATGGTTATCAAATGCAGTGTCAAAGCAAGTGTTTCCCCTCCATTGTAAGAGGCAAGCTGAATACTTTCGGCACAGTTTTAGTGTCTTCAGACCCAACTGCAGCTGCACACACTCCAAACATTCTGCTGGCGGCTTCCTGTTTGCATTCCTGGGCTGGGGAGAAGGAGGACATTTCTTTCCAAGTCTGCTGCCCACTCCTGGTTTTCCAGCTCACTCTGTCTTTCTGCCTTTCTTTGTTCTTCCTTCAGGAAATCTTTGAGATTCATGAGCATAACAAGAATCTCTTCCCTCTGAACTGTGCTTTTAAATTGGCTGGTTGTTTCAGAATGGGACTGAGGGGGGGCTTTGGGGAAAGGGGAACCCCAACAGAAAAATAAAACCAGCCACTCTGGCCATGATAGTGTTCATTTACACTAACGGCATTCTGGTGCTAGAGTGAACCCTCTGTGCATGTATGTGTGGCTTGCGCTGAGATCAGTAAACCAAGTACTGTCCAAAGATACAAATGCCATTGTCTCCTGCAGATGCCAATGAGGCAGGTTTTGCATTCACAACTGTCGAGCATGCTCTTTATGGGGTTTTATACCCTCACCCACTGTATTCAGAAGACCACACTCTGCCCTCCAGGAGGGCTCACTGGGAGACAGACATGCACATCTGAGGTCCAAATTAATGTCTGAATCAGTGTATGTGACTCAAGGATGCAGTATTGGGACTGACAGGCTCTGACCATCATTTCAACTCTCACTGCAGCTATGAATACTGATGCTTCTCCCTTGTGGTGATTTTCCTTGCCCATTTCTGCAGTGATGAGGGATCACCTCCTTTTCTCCCATCTCTTGTCCTTTCTTATGGAAGGAGTCCTGTCTTTGCTACACCTCCACTAGCATTATTGTTAAATGTTTAAACTTTTTCCTGATACATCCATGAAATGTTTTAAAATAAGAAAAGGACTTAAATCATTTTGCAGAAAAGCTTAAGTTTCATGTTTGTCAATGATGCTGCAGGCAGATCTCAACCAGTTGGTTAATGCTTCTTTTATAAAGTGAAGACACCTGATTTCTGTCAGTCCTTGGCTTAAAAATGCACCATCAGCCACAGCTTCCTAAACAACCATATCAAATAGACAGAGAAAAGCAACCAAACCAGTAATCAGATTCCACTGAAGGGACACCAGCACACCTGCTGTCCCTGTCCTGCTTTCAGGAAAAGGACTTCTGCTGCGCAAAGAACTCTCTGGAGTATGTGGGGCAGATAAAGTTACAGCAGCTTAGAGGATCTTTTTTCAGCTGATGCCTGGGAAAAGGGTTGACCCAGAGAAGCTCTTTCAGGAGATGCAGAGGCTGGGGTGAAGACTGACTTGCATGACTCTGGCACTTCTTTTCAGTAAGTGTTGCAGAATTATGCTTCAACAAGGGAAGTGGTAGGTGTCTGACTACAAAACAAATGGATACGCAAGTTCTCAGGGGCACTCCTGCATGTGAGTAGGAAAAAGACTGTGGAGCATGACTATACAGACTCTGACAGCTCCAAATGCTCTTTGTTGCTGCTCTGTAACAGAGGTTGTTGTGTCCTCTGCACCTTGGGAAAATGAGGGGAAAATAACATATTTGTGTAACCACTGGCAGGCTTTGCCAAAGCAGCTGCCATAGGCTCCATGTCAAAGCACCAGGGGAGTTCCTAATCCCCTTAGAAATTCAAAGGCATGTGAAACATTCTGTCATTACACTGTCTCTCTTCTACTCATCTCTCGCTCTTTGACTCTTCAGCATCCAGTTCCAGCTTCAGACAAGGGAAGCAGAGCTCAGTGGCAGCATGATAAAATCACATTGTTTGCACAAAAAAGAAAAGAAAGGCTACTGTCAACAACACACTTTAATTGGGTGGATGGGTCAAAGAGACAGTCTTTTCCCACTGCAGAAGGCTGGGACATGGGGCAAGCGAACACAAGAGGAGTCAGGCAGTCCTACCACGAACAAGCAGTGCTGTATGCGTGCCATGTATTCCACAGGAGATCAGTTGAGAAAATTGCAGCAAGCTCTTCTTTGAAAATGGGTGGCCAGAACTATAGGATCTACACACAGTTGTCAGCAGCGTTATATTCAGTGGGCACACTGGTTTATGCCAACAAATGCTTGAGCCTGAAGAGTTTTACAAGTTTACACTGAATTTGCAATAATAGAATCCAGGTAAACAGCAACAGTAACAACAGTTTTTACACATGGGGAAAAAAATCCCTTGATGAAGCCAGATTGATTTAGCATCATAATTTTACCTCTATTTTGGTTAGCCAAGCCTTTGGCAAGCCAAACCACTTTCTTCAGTGAAACGTCTGGCTTCAGTTTAGGGGTGCAACGTTGAACCCCATTTTCTCACCATCAGTACTGCACCTGGACAGTTTTTGACATTGCAGAAAAAAGCTAAACACAGTTCAATGAGTTGGGAGTAAGGTGCATACTGATCTGCTTCTGCAATCATGGCTTAGAGAGAGCAGTCTGAGTTCCTGATGCTTTTGTATTTTGGAGGCAGTGGAGTGAGGCCCTCTGACAAAAATATCACCCAGTGTGTTTTTATTACCACATAATCCATGCCTTTGCCACTTGTCCACATACCACTCTTTAATGCAAACCTCATGTCATCCTGCTCTTTTCAGGTCCTGATTAACTCTAAAATGCCCAGATTTACAAAGCCAGTGGAGAAACAGATCTTTTCTAGTCAAGAATGTAGAAGGGGAGGGGAGAGGGAGGAGAAAAGAGAAAGACCTCTAAGTGCTTACTGCTTGGAACTGATAAAATTAAAAGTAAAAATAGGGAAAGAATTGCACTTCATTTGATGTCTTCTGTGCACACAGATGAAACATCCCTTCCTACTATAAAGTACACCATGAGAAAAACACAGAGTGCAGAATCAATCTGTTCTGGGCAGCCAGTGGTGTCAGTACAAAGTTTTTTAAAATTTTGCTATTATCTGGAGGATGGAGAACCAAGGTTTCTCCTGCCCCTTACATTTGATGAGTGAATACTGACAAATGTAGAATTATTGTATTAATTTTAAATCTCCGTTCAATCAGGCAACCTCCTAGGAAGCAGTTTGGTTGTTTTTTGTGGGTTTTTAAATTGGGGTTTTTGGCTTTGTTGAGAATCTGAGGAATGAGAGAAGTCTTACTCCAATTTAATTCTAAAGCCACTTGAGACAAAGTCCTTCTTAAACAAAAAACCAGAAGACTGAAAACTGAGAAAGTTTATTTCATGGGAGGCTTAGTAAGATTATTTTCAAGAAAGTAATCAAAGTTTCTACCTCAGTATAAGGCAGGCTACATGACTTTTCTGAGACATGACCCTGTTTTCTGTGTGATCATCTAACACATCTGGAAGTTTTGGAGAATATCACAAAAGCTGCAGAGTTACGCACAGAGATATTTTTCTCTGCTGCTAGTAGCTCAGATTCAGAATTCACAGAATTCTCCGTAAGGAAGCGTCAAGAACAATCAGCTCTGTACCAGCGTCCTGCAAGGATATAAAATTCTGGGCTGAATTAATACCACACTGCACTACAGACATACCATAGTACATTGCTTGACACAAAAATGGCAGCAAGCATACAGCTGACCACCTAAACCACTGCAGACTTCCCCTGAGTCTCATCAAGGGAAACACAGAAGATATTCTTGCTCATGCTACATCCACTTTTATGCAAAAAGAGACAATTTTTTTACTGTGTTATGGCAGTGAGCTTAACAGAGGATTTTTTTCTGAATAATTTGTGCAGTCCCATCTATTATAAGGTATTTGGCATGATAAAAATCTGGATGTTTGCCATTAAGTTGCAGCAAGTTCAGCAAGTAATGCTGATAGGATTTGAACATTAACTCACCAATGGAGAATGCCAGTGCATTTGTAGGATCATCAGTGTAATGGATTCTGGCATTCCCTTCTTACCATCTTTACAAATGTCACTTTCATTCTATTGTAAATTAACCCCAATTTCTTCCAAAGCTCCAAAATAAGGTTTGCTTGCAAGCAACCAGCCCCATCTACCTTGCTGCTGAATATATTACAGCAGGAAACATGTACGAATAATATATGGGCATATCATTAAAGATATACATTGGACATTCCCTGATAAATTCACAGATTTGATGAAGTATTACCTTAGACTTTCCTTTCTACCACTGGGAAAGAGTAACCAAGGGCACAAAGTGTCCCACGTAAAAAGCAGCAGAGTTCTTCAGTTATTGATCTGGCTAACACAATGTGTTGGATCCTGATTTGTTGTAAATCAGTGAAGGACCCCTTAAAGTGAAAGACGTGACACCAGTGCATCCCACTGATGGATCTGCTCTCAACCCTGCCCATTTAATATTGGAGGATTTTATTGCTTACTACAGTGTAGTCTCCCATCCCTTTATCAATTATTCATTCTGGAGAGCAACCTTCTCTAAGCAGTAGCAAGAAAATCTGTAGGTTAGATCTAATTTACTCTTTTAACCAGTTTACTCCAGTATCAAGTATTTAAATTGGCCTCACTGTGCTTTCATAGTTACAGCCATATATCAAAGCAATTTGTGCAAATGCCAGCTGAGCAGCCAGCTACATGTATCATGTATTCTGAGATTACACAGTTCCAAATGCCTTTGTAAAGGAAACCTTTCATGAATAAATCAGAAAATATGCATGCTTTATGTAGAGCAAGGTATTCTATTTAGGTCACAGGAAGGTTCTGCCAGGTTTGCTAAAATGAACAAATCCCCAGTGTGCATTCTCACTCCATACATTTCATAACACAAGCAAACATCTCCCAGTAAGTCACCACTGTGCATTTTTGACTGCTGGTGACCCTGCACTTGCTAAACATTGGCTTGATCACTTGAAGCTGAAACAGCTTGCAAGCCTGAAGGCAAACTTCTCTCGTGTCCACGGCTGTTCTGTCCCACGCAAGGATTGGCAATGATAAAAACAGATCAGAACAAAAACTCTCCTTCGTTCTTGTGAGAAGGATCTTAGAACGTGCACCTTTTCCAGAGGGCTGAAGAAGGAGTGGGCAACAGACAGGCTGGTCCACATAACACATGATGCAAAGTTCTGAGTGCAGTTTGTGGTTCTTGTCCAAGGAGATGACAGATAGTTGAGAATCCAACCATTAAGTGCAGAATACCTAAAAAGCAAATCCAAGCTATGCAGTCATCCATTTCCTCTGCCTTCAATACAAGATGCTGTTGTTGGTCTGATCATTCTTCCTGCGGTGGAAATGTCTATGATAAAGTTCCAAGCATAAGGATTTCCAGATTTCCAGACAGGCTAAAATGATAAGTTATCTACAGTGGAGGAATGAGAAACTAAATGCAGAGCTTGCTTTCCCTTTGAAAGGTCTGGCAGTAGATGAGGAAAATGCTAAAAAAAAAAAAAAAAAAAGAAAAAATAAAAGAAAAAAAGAAACAAGATAAATGCTAACAAATTTAAGGAGAAATACATCACATCCTACCAAAAATACAGAAGTTTTATTTCTTCGAAGACATGGGTTTGAGTGTAAGGAAACAGAGCCTCATGCCCATAGATTGGAGGGTTTCCATAGAAAATTCCCATCAGTGCTTGCAGAAACATTTCCAACCACTAATCAAGCTTGCATAAGTGGATGAGGACAAAGAATGTCCCTCTGCACAAAGCTACTCCCACTCTCCCTCCTACCTCAGCTACTGCCCGCTTGGCTCCTGAAGCCTCCAAGCCACATCTCCAACATGTGCAACATTCCACCCCCCTCTCACGGGCATCCTTTGCTACTGTTTGCCTTCCCTTTCTTTCCTTCTCCCTTCCTTCCCTCTCATTCCCACTATATCCCTGATTGCAAAATGTGTTGGCAGCCCACACTCTTAGCTCTCCCCACCCCTCCATCTGCTGGCAGGCTCTGTGGCCGAGTAGGGGAGAACAGCAGAGTGGGACTGCAGTGACCTTGGGCAAAGTGAGATGCTTTTCTGGGCCTCAATTTCCTCCCTGTAAAATTCAGGTTATAGTCACTGCTTCTGTAAAACACTTCAAAGTCTTTTGATGAAAGGGGTTATAACACCCAAGCATCACAACTAGTAAGCCCTCAGCCCACCTGAACAGCTGTCCCTGCTTTAAGACGCCATCAGGACCCCCCTCTGTCCCCAGAAGGAATTTTGGTCGTTGTCAAACATCTGTCTTTTTACCTCAAAAATCAGTTGACCTGATTACTGGAGTCCAGCCCTAAAAAAAGGTAGTGGAGTAACGCAGATTGCTTTGTGTGAGTCCAGTACTCTGCTTTCAACATTATTTGCCTAAGCTTTCTGGTTGTTTGGAAATTTGTTGGACTGTCTACATAAGAAGCATTGAAATAGATTAGTTACTAAAACAGCACAGTGGCCTGTGGAACATCTCCCTTCAACTAATGGGAAATCTTCAGCCAGTGACACATACAGCAGAGCATAAATTAGTCCAGGACATTTTCTTAACTATTCCAGGCTCTTTTTTGATCACAGTGGAGAAGAGTAAGAGAAAAATGCTTTCTGTATCACTGATGTCTGTTTCATGCCTTTCATGCTACTCCTTGATGTAAACTCAACATGGATCAAGTCTGAGGACATTATCAAGGGTGAAAAAAAAAAAAAAAAAACCAAACAAGGGCAGAAACAAAGTGATGAGAAAGTAAACCCCAAGGATATTAAGAAAGAGAACTACAAGGTAGAAAATATGAAATTTGAGGCTGTTAAAAATAAATCAGGGTGAAAAAAGAATAATATCGATACATTTAGAGGGACAGTACTAACCTAGGCATAGCTATGACATTAGAATCAGTTCACTTTTACCTTTTTTTCCTTCAGAACCATTGGGGGGGTCCTATCCCACTCCAAGATACATATTTTTGCACAGAAGGCAGTGCAAGCCACACAAATAATGGGGGGGGGAAGGGGGGGAAGAAGAGCTTCTTTTGTAGAATCCTTGTTTTGCTTTTTAATTAACACATTTTAAAGTATTTTTCTTTCCCTTTCTGAGTCTCCAGAGCATACCTGGGAAATGTTTCCCAGCCTCACTGCTACAGTAGGCTCTTAAAACTTGCCTGTTTCAAAATACAAGCCAAGATGCATAGGTTTCCAGGAAGTGGATCTTGACAAGAAACACCAAATATCAGGAGACTCATGATGAAATCACTAGTGCCAACAATGCTACACATTAAGATTTTTTAAAATTAATATTACCTCGGGGATTAGAAAATGGTCCCAAACTATACACACTGCAACTGAAAACACTCTTAGTGCATTAATCTTCTCACTAATGATTAACAATTTGTATTCTAATGGGACCTGTAGGATCCAGCCAACATTGAGTTCCTGTTGTTCTAGGGTAGCGTGTGCACACAGTGGGGACATCAAGCAAGTTCACTGATAAAACAAGGCAGACCAGGAGTTGGAAGGGAAACCAAGTACACATAGATGAAATGTCTTGCCAGAGATCACACAGCAGGTCTGTATTCCTGTCTCAGCAAGTCCAAAAATAAATATATATACAGCACTTCAGGCTCAGGAAAGATTTTAATTACTATCAAACTAAACTAAGATAAAAAGAATATAGGCTGAGTGTGTATATTCTTCATAGACAAGTTGAACACCAGCTGAGATGAGGAGCAGAATTCCCTCAGGAGTAATTTCTTGTTAATTGCACAACTTCAGGCAGTTTCTTGGAAGTCCTTATAAGTTGCAGACATGAATTGTTACAAGAGGGTCACAGCTTTTTTGTGAAGCATCAAGCTCTGCCCGCTGGTGGAGGATACAACAGGTGGTATTGTCTATCCACTGGCATTTCTTAAAGACGTCAAAATGCCAGTGAGAAGCTGTGTGGTGCTACTGAACGCTCCCTGTCTGGAAGCAAGATGCGAGTCATACGTGGGTAACAGGCCAAGCAGCCCTGGTTCAGACCTTACTTTACTGTCACACAGATGTTATCCCACTTTTGCAATCCTGCCTGTGACATACGTGAGAGTGGGTGAAGGCCATACAGATCATGCTAATCAAGAAATAACTGAATAATATATCAACATACCACAGACATTACCACATATATAACATACCACATAAAATATACCATACTTTTAAAATAAATATACCTCTGAATGTAGCTCTCACACAGACAGCTACATTTTTTTTTAAAGGCTGATAACACAGTCCCCTCTTCTGAGAAAACTGACAAATTTTAGTGTATTTAAAAACCACTGTTTTACACTTCTTCAGTAATACTAATTCCTGCTCAAGCTTCTGGAAAATTATATGAAACCAGTCATTCCTAGACACTTCTGAGAGATTTTTAAGGGATTTCAGGGAACTAATTCTTTGAATTTTTTCAAGTCTTTGCAAAGATATCTTCTATATACAGCTTACCTGTGTTGGGCTTGGCTATTATTTACTGTGTACATCCCTGTGTACATTTTGCTCTTCCAGTTCAACAGTGGAAGTGGAAATGCCTCCATGTTCCGAAGCACTCATCTGGAACAAGTCTACCAGGAAAGATACGCTCCCTAGCCTTACTGGACAGAAATATGTGAAGCATACCCCAGCTTGGAGTCATTCTTTCCTGACATAGGGACACCTAGCCAATAGTTATCTCAGATTCTTGAACGGCATAAAGCCTCCCACAGCTGCCCTGACCTCAGCACTGAATTAAGAGTAGTTGAGACTTGCAAGTTTAGACTTGCTATCTTCCAGTGACCTGCTCCTCAAGCACACTGTACAGCTATGGTCCAGGCAACTGTTGAAGGCTGGTAACCAGAGGACTGTCTTCTGATTGGTCTTGCATAAGGAAGCAGGAGGTATGTGCATTTTTGTCCCACAGCAAGGCCAAAGCAAACACCAGTGCAAGCTATAAAAGAAACTGCTAGCTTGCATGGTCAGATCTTTGGGGGATGCAAAAAGTCTCCACCAACTTCTGTGGTGCTGTTCTGATTTACATCAGCACAGGGCCAGAGCCATAAACCCCTTCCCATTAGGTGCATCAGATTTTATTACCATGAGCACAGTTCAGATTAAACTAAGATCTTTTGTGGTCCAGGTCCATACCAGCACATTTACAATAAAAGTTTGTCCCCTGGTCGTTCTAAAAAAGTGGTAAGTTCCATGTAAATGATAAAGTATCTTGCCCATCAGTGGTATGACTTTCATGGCCAGGGGCAAAACTGCTTGGGACAGCCACACCCTGCAAAGAGAAGAGGGCAGATGCATATAAAACAACTCGCTGCAGGGTACCAACGAACAGAGACATTTTCCATGTATTTTTATGCCTTTTAAAAGGCAGCTGTCCAGAATACACGTCTGTTCTCCAATAATGCATGCACAAGCTACTTATTTTTACAAAACTAATGAATGCCCAGTAGATGCAAAAGTTCTAAGCTTGCCTTTTGTGTTTGCTTTATGACTACCGACGTGAGTCACAGAGGATAGAGCTTTGGCCCCTTACACCCACTCTGTCCTACAAGGGGTGTTGGGTGGAACCTCGATTATCAATTGGATATTTAATAATTGCAAATGTTAATGTTAGATAAAAATGAGAATGGTATAGGAATGGCAAACAGGCAGCTTTTCCAACACTCTTAAGAGCTTTCTAAAACAGAAGCCATGTGTGAAGCACCTTGCTTGTCAAAGCTTCCTTTACTTCAACGTTGAGCTGCCACCCTGCATGGACAGGAGAGAGGTCCTGAGTGTCACAAAGAGCAAACACTCTTTCCATCCCCCCACTGGCTTTCTGAGGAGCTGAGAATTGTTTACCCATGAGGAAGTGTGATACCTGGACACAGGGCTTTTCATCAGTAATGGCTGGACTGAGCTGTGTGCAAGGCAGGTGGGCTCTGACACTGCCTGTCTACCTAGCATGTGTGTGAGTTAATCCTCATATACACTCCTGTTTCTTTCTGAAACAAAACCGCATGAGCACAGACAACAGCCTTCCTGCATTCATTCCTTCCTGCCTTCCTTCCTTTGTGGGCCACAGGCAAAATGAGTGAGGAGTAGAGCTCCAAACAGGGCTCTTGCTGTGCCCCTTTGCTTTTAAATAGGAGATCTAGAGGGTTTTGGCAGATTGCTTCACTTCAGGTAGGATTCTGTGCAGCAGAAGGGCTCTCCACGGAAAAAAATGAAACTTTGGCTTGTTCAAACCAGTTCCTTAAATTTTATTTCTTCTTCAGCTGACAGTACCTGCAGTGGGAAGTGTCAAGTACCCCTAACAAATGACTAAAACGGGCAATACTGAACTTCACAAACAGGCTGCCTGACAAGTCTTCCCCATCAACACAGACCACAGAATCAGCATTCAAATTACCAGGAAAGCTGACTCTATTGACATCTGGCTCATGTTTCAGCACATTAATTATCCCCTTGGGTTCTCCCATCTTCAGCTGCTTCCACACAGATGCCATCTCATCATTTATCTGCTCCAACATTTTCTTCCTAACCTGAACAACTGAACTCTTCTTGCATGGCATTCCTGCTTCAGCAGATGCTTTAACACTGCCAAACAAGCCTACCCCATCAGTGTCTGTCTCAGCAACATCGTGAGAGCACACCAAGCTAGTAAAGAAAAATACACTATTTTGTTAACACATGGATTCCAGGATGCAGCTGCATCACAGTACTCTCTATCCAAAATGACAAAAGGATCAGTAAGAAAGAACTCCCATCATCAGCAACTTCAAAAGAATGATGGGACACAGCTTATGCTGTCTTGGAGAAAGCTTATTCTGTTTTGGGACAGCCAGAGGCAGTGAGAAGTCTTGTAAATGCAGTATGTCCCAGGAGGGATTCTAGCTCAGCAGGGCTTAGTAGAGGATCCAACATTTACCACAATAGAGTATGAAAGGAACCAAAGATTGTGCTTGAAAATAACCTGGGAAAATTCAAGCAAGCTGGTGAGGCAACATGGTCCATCACATGTGAGAATGAAACATAAATCAGGATCCCTTGTGTCTTGTCCTGTGTCTTGCCTGACCTGGGTCTGCTATTGCAGTAGATCAGGCAGCTCACTCCAAAAAACAGGATGTTATGCTTTTTAAAGTGTTGTTGCTGTGACTTTGGAAACACAAATGATGCCTCCTCCAAGGGACTGACAGTGGGTTCATTCAGATTTTGACGCAATGATAATGGCTGGAGTTTTTTCTGAAGCTCAGGCATTCAAGTAAGTTGCTTGTGCCAACAGTTCTCTACACCTCAGGATCAATAAGCCTAGTGAGATTCCTGGGCTTTGCAATGGCTCCATTATAATTGCAAAACCAACAGCTTTTATCAATAAATCAACCTAACAAGTAACATGTCTAGGACATCCCATCAAGTGTGCTTCTGATGATGCAGCAAGTTGTTTCCTTCACTGCACAGTTATTGAGTGTACAATATAATTCTACTGTTACATCACATTAGCTGTGTCCAAGTCTTTAGGACACAGGAGTATGCAGAACAATTCACAAGTGCTACAGCAAATCACAAGCGGTAAGTTATTTCTCTTTATACTATCCACAAGGTTATACCACACTAGCAGCCTGTAACATCCTTGTGAGGAAAAAGTTAGCCATGTAGTTCTTACTCTTTACACAGGCTAACAGCTGATGAAATGGTGACATAGCTTTCTCAATCCCCAAATCAGAATTAAGATTAATTGAGAAAAACCTTTTGCAAGACAACGCACAAAGAAAAAGCTTCAACAAGTAAACATCAACCAGTATTATCAAGGGAATAAAAAAACACTAGCCTGTATCACTACTAAGTAGTGTGTCTGTTTCATGCTTCAGTCATGCAACTTAGCATACAGATTTCATAATACTAAAATAACCACATATCTTACTGCTGTGTTATTTGTACAATATTCAGCTAATTATTTTATACTGTATTTGCCTCATGTTGATTCACAGAGTCAAACTTGGAAAGAAAAAAGAAGGGACTAATATACAAAAGTTAACATTAACCTTCTTGGACTGTAAGTGTAGGGCATACTGTTGGAGTGATTTTCAGGAATTCTGTTCATCAGTAGCTATCCATCAAAGCCCACTTAATCTCCTTCTGGTTTAGATATTACTCTTTTGGAGAGCTATTTTTTATCCCAAACCAGACCGAAAGTATGACCATAACACATAGTCACTGCAACCTTCTCACCATTCTATTCCTTTTAAAGTCTGGAAAGCCCTAAACCACTAGAGAGGTGTCTTAATACAAGACGTTGGGGAAAGTATTTCCATTCCTGCCGAAAAAAGTTAACTACTCCATCCTTTTACCTGTAATGTCTTTGCTGAAGGAAGCTCACTTTAACCACCATACCTGACCTTTCCAGTCCTAGTCTAGCCCATGGGTTTATGCTGCAGCCAGTACTGTATAACATCTTAATTCATAACCTGGATGATGGGGCAAAGTGCACTCTCATCATGTTTACAAATTATTCTAAACTGGGACGGGAGAATGACACATGAGATGTGTGTGTTGCCATTCTGAGGAACCTTAACAAGCTGGAGAAATGGGCTGATGGGTACACTGTTCAACAAAGGGAAGAAACAAGTCCTCCACCTGGGCAGGAATAATTTCCCTTTATGCTACCAGCCAGCTGGCTGAAAAACAGCTCGTCAGAGAAGGATCTGAAGAATCTGGTAGATGCCAAGCTGACCATAGGCCAGAATGTGGTTCTGTGGTAAAGAAGGTCAGTGGGATCCTGAGCTGCTTTAGAAGAAGCATTGCCACAAGGTCGAGGGAGGTGCTCTTTCTGCTCTACTGAACCCTGCGGAGAAACATACGGAGCTCTGGGCTCCTCAGTACAAGAAAGATGTGGAGTGAGTGAACCAAATCTGGTGATGGGCTCCACACAACAGGAAATATAAGCACCTACTGAAGAGAGTCCAGCAAAGGATCATGAAGATTATTGCAAGATTGGAGCATCTGTCATATGGAAAGAGGCTGAGAGAGCTGAGACCGTTCTACCTGAAGAAGAGAAGGTTCAGTGGGGATCTTATCAATATGCATAAATAAATGACCAGAAGCTGCAAAAAGGATAGAACCACCTCTTCTCCTGTTCACCTATACCCCCTTATGAAAGGGCAAGAGGCACTGGACACAAATTAAAACACAGAAAATTCCATTTAAATGTCATAAAAACCTTCCTTACTGGAAGAGTGGTGAAAAACTGGAGCAGGTTGCTTGTGGAGGTCATAGTCTTCTTCCCTGAAGACATTCAAAACTGGACTGCAGATGTGAGAAATCTGCTCTAACTGACCCTGCTTCGAGGGAGGGGTTTGCGAGACAATGTCGAAAGATGCCTTCAAATTCAACCGTGCTATGAATGTGATTCTGACTGTTAGCTAGACTATACTTCTTACCTAGTTTTTCAGTTGGGTAGATGCCAGCATTAAGGGTTTCACTGTGATTGCCAAAGATTGATTTCACTCTTTCCGGGCTTGATTATCTAACAAAAGGAAATTAGACATATTATAAACTGGCGAAGGCCTCAAAGACTCAGTGTTAAAGTGGAGAACATAAGAAGGAAACGAGAAGCACACGTTCAGGGTATATAATTTCCTGCATCTTACCACACGATTAAATGTTACCATAAATTTGGTGAATGCTGAATACAAGGAGTTGTTCCACTGTGTAAAAGACAGACTACTCTGAATTCATCCCAGTTGATGAATCGTTTGAGTATGTCGTTATGGCAGACCATCAAGGTTTCTGAAGCATGCCAACTTCAAATCTTCATCTCCAGCCATCACAACAGGTTCAAAAGCTATTCCAGCTTGCATCATAGCCATCACCCCTTTTATGAGATGTCTTCAGGAGAGCCTACTCTGCATCTAGTTTACCAGAAATGGACATACGTGCATTTGGGTCTTCTTGGAGCTACGGTCTGTCACAGCTGTAAGGAGACTTCTAACAGAAAACACTACACTCCTACAGCCTGGATCACCTGAGAAGAAAAAATGGAACCTCTCATGACCCATGAGTCATGCAAGTTCAGATAAACATGGCTATTGACTGCATTCACATCTGTCAGTAAAATTATTCCAATGCTAGCAATGCTAGTAACATTCAAACAATCTGGGGCTGTCTTTTTTACATTAGAATGCTTAATCCATGGCTGCTCTGTGGCTGACAAATTGATCCATATGCAAGTATGCATGTTCACGTGGCCCTTGTTAACCTCAGCAGTACCTTGAGGGTGTTCAGGGTGGTGGATGTACATCTTTACAGGTGAAATAAAATGTAAGATTGGCCATGCAACAGATGTTCAGGGGACTTCACATTGTACTATCTGCTATTGCTCCTTTTTCAATTGTTTTTGTTCCATTTACATGTTTATTTTGCCTTCATGTAAGGCTATTCACATTGCTAAGATTTATTGAGCTTATCTACCATTATTCTTTCAGTTGAAGCACATTTATTTTGCAGTACTTCTGAAGCTGCCTTACATATATTGATTAGCTACAAGGCGATGCAGCAAATGCAGATACAGAAAAAGCCCACTTGTCTTTAGGCAGCTCTTGTTCTCTTCTGGATTTAGAGACAATCAGAGAAGTCAGAGCCTAAAAATAATTACTTGTAATTTATCTAGTTACCCTCCGTGAACTGTTCCCTGCAATTACAATAGTGATGTGCCCAGATTCACTTCCCTTTGAACACTATAACTGCAGCTGACTTGGCATGACTTTTGGACATGTTATGATCATGTTGAGGTCGTAGTGTTTTTCAAAAGAAGGCAGTCACCTTGCACTATCTATAGTCTATTTTTGGAAGTATTAGTAGCACAGTGCATAAGTGCCTGCTTGCCCTGAATAGCTTCAAAACACTGAACAGTAAGCATGCTTTACACAAAAATGGAGCATTCATACCACCTTTTGCAAATGTGGAAACAAAATAGATTATTCTTTGTTGGATTTGTTGCTACAGTTGCAATCCTGAGGTTCAGAAATCAGTGTTTTTCTTTGGAAGCTCAGCACTCTCTTGCCTTATGCTTTTGAAGGTTTCTCTGGAAACAGGCTGGATGGTAAATAGGCTGCACCACCTATACATATGCATACATATATTTACTTATTTTGGGTTGGAAGCATCAAATCAGCAAGGGTAACATCCCAGATTGGCACAAAGTCTAGTATGGCAATATGTTCAGGGAAGCTTCACGTGTCAAACCAACAGGTATATGGGAAGATGCAAAAAACTCTTTTTGCTCCAGGAGTTGCCCAGCTGTAGTAACACGGTCTGTGCGTGGCCTGAGGGAGGGGCAATGCACTGTGGCAGTAGCAGTCCTGAGGTGGCTGGAAGCTAGATGCTCTCTCATCCCAGCATATGGGAGCTCTGGCAGTGGAGGAATGTTCATGTAGCTTGTGCATCAAGGTGGTAGCCACCCTCGGGACTGCCAGGGAGGGATTCTTTCTGGCAGGGAAGTTTCTTTTTGGTCAAAATGATACCCCAAAAATAGGGGGTAATTTCAGCTGTGCAATTTTAAAGCAGTAACAACTCCACTACAGCATCTGAGGCAGATGCTCAGCTCATGAGTTGTCTCATCAGAGTTTAGGACCAAACGACTCTGGAGATTTATAATGAAACTTAATGCCTTTTGAGCAGAGCTGTGCATATGAACTGATACTGCTACGTTTTGGCCAAAAAAAAAAAAAAAAGCTCTAACTACTATGTTTCTGAGGTCAGTGAGGAAAAAAAGGCTGGTAAGTTCTTCGTGAATACAGGCATTCAAGTTGGTGACAGAGACCTATTGGATCTCCTCAATTATTTGATGAACCAAGCTTTGTCCCTCCTTTCTCTTCTTTCAAATCTCCCTGATATCTTCTTTACTTCTTTCCTTTTATTTGTGCATTCTCTCCCCACCTGCACGTAGTGCTCCAGGTTTTACTCATCAAGCTCCTCCTAATGCTGTGTAAAGACCTATTTAATAACAGAAAGAGCAGACTGGACAGGTTTGCTGTTCCAGACAATGGGATCTATTCTTTTCAGCTGCACATTTATCCAAGCTGATTTCCTCTACAGGCCATTCACTGCCTTCTGAGACTCTGCTGTGGGTGCACAGAAGGTAAGGGGTGTTTTCTACAGGTATTTTCTCATATCAGCTGGCACTATTTTCACATTTGGCTTTTTTTTGCTTCTTTCTATTTCTGGACCAACTTAAGGATCTGTGATAAGATCAGATAAAACAGCCAATTGTAAAAATAACATTAGTTGTACTTAAGGTTCTGAGCCATAAGAAAGCATGACTTGACTGAGGGTGCAAGGTGCCCTACACTGCCAAATATCCAATTAATTTAAATTGCATAAAAAATGTCTAGCAACAAGACCCATGAGGACAGAGGTGAAGTGTGCTTTTCAGTCAAGCCATTCACTCCACCTAATTTCCTCTCTTGTAAAAATAAAACTTCTAGATGTATTTGCAGTCTCCAAAGTCTATGTGTTGTTTCTCCAGCTGCTGCATTTTCAGTGGCATGTTGTTGCATTGCATGTCTTTTATCAGACTCCTTTGGGATGTGTAATGCACATCCCAATAGGAAGCTGAGGATGATACAAATAATTATAACGTGTGATGCGAACCCACTGTTAAAAAGTCAATCTCTCAGCAAATTCATCAACTCGACACATGATGTACAGTACCAATTTTATGTAAATGACTCATCTAATCCTGCTGGGCAAAATTACTCCCTGATGTAAACTCTGTTATATTTGGTGGAGTTACACCAGGAATTCATTGTTTTGCTCATAAGATCTGAAATCACACTTCTTATGTCTCATTCATCTGGAAACCATGGTAATAAGAAAGAGTGTAATCACTTCATTCTGAGTATCAGAGGTATTATGTTCTCTTTTGTTTAAAACAAAAGGCTACCTTAAATATTACACATCAGTCTATTATTGTTTTAAAAACGTAAAATATTAACTTAGAAAATAATATTGATTTATAAAACTATAAAAGAATAAAAAAGCTCCATAAAGACAATGCACTGGCTTTCACTGACTCTTGCAAACTTTGGATAAATAATGAAAAAGTTTAATAATTTGAACATAAAATACATTAACAGTGTAAATTGTTGCAAAAGAGGCAATCAAATGAGACTGAAGGCACTGAGTAGATTTTCTTAGGGATATTTTAAAAAAAGATGATAAATCAAACCCCAACTCCCACAAAAAAATCCCAAATAGTTCAAACCCGGTAAGTAAAAACTGGATTACTCCGGTAATAAAAACGTGTCAGTTATACTGAAGTTTGAAAATGTACATAAATGATGCTACCCAGATTTTATTTGTATAAATTACTTATTTTTAATGGGCTACAGTGCTACTGTATATGGAGTCTAAATTAAAATCAGATAAAAATACTGTTTAAGAACTTTCTAGATACAGCCAAACTTTGCAGTGCAGTCTCAGCCAGGATGTTAAATTCAAATGTCCCAGGCTTTGGAGGTAGCACAGCTTTATGACACAACACCTTCAGCTGTTAAAAGCAATGAATCCTACAAATTCTAGGTTTGGGTTAGGGGTTTTGTTGTCAAATCAAAGCCTGTCACCGCCAGTTCTCCTTTTACCTTATATACCACACTGAGAGAGGACTTACTTTCTATTTCACTTCAGAGATATTACAGAGAGAGTGTATTCTGTGTCCCACCTCTATTGATATTAGATTTCTGCCTAGATGAGGGAAGAAACCCAGGAAAAGCAAAACAAAACAAAAACCCCACCTTATATAATTTTGAGCATCTAGATTAACATTTTCTGTTATATCACTCAAGAAGCACTCAAAACTTCTTATCAGAGAACATTTGTTCTCATTGCTTTGCTTTGATTCAGCTCACAGAGTAAATGGGATGATCAGAATATTTTCAACAACTTTCTCAGTCCATTTCACTAAGCATAGTTAAATATGAGTGGCGGGAGATGTTTCAGAAAGTCTCTTCAGCACGGCTACTACTTGCTCAGCTATTGCTTTATATACAACTGCTAGTTTTGTGCACCCTTCTATTACATTCAGTCCACTGCTAATGGTAAGGGAACAAACATAAAGCAATAAACCCTAATGTAATCTTTGCATTTTTCAGTATGGTTATTGGGCACATTTCATCCAATCACATCATGAGGTAGACCACTGATAACAAAAGCAGAATCAGGTCCAGTAATATATGTGTAATTGCTTCTTTCATTTTAGGTAGTGTCATTGAAAGGTACTTAAATGAAAGAAAACAAAAAAGGCAGCCATGAGATGCCTGGGTTTGCTTGAAAAAGTAATCGAAATGCTTTGTATAGTGGAAATGTACCTTCATTTTTTTTTTTGTTTTATATCTTTTGCCCTCCAGATGGTCTACTGTGATGACATACACCTGTTCAGCGTCAGCTATTACCCATAGCGACATATGGCAGCTCACATATTGCCTAGGCTGAGGGGATCTGGGATTCAGGTCACCTGGGGTCTGTTTTCAAGTGGTGCTAAGGCAGCTGTGGGAAACTTGATGACTGACAGAAAATTGCTGTTCCTCTCACCAACAGAAAAATTTAGATGTCTTTAAAAACCCAGCAGCTGTATCCTAACTTCACCACGTAGGTGCAGACAATACAGCAAATGGCTCCTTCAGCAAACACAGCACAATAGAGGTGCAATACTATCATTTTACATGTTTTCAGTGGTAGGAGTTGTTCAACATGGACAACATTGGCTGTTACAGTAACAAGTCATGAAGTGTGCTGGCTAGGGAGGGCTGAATTGGCTCACATCATGATGAATATGTGGACCTCTGCCCTAGAAGAATGTCTAAAATTAAGTATCTGTAGGTATTGAAATGTGCAAGTGAATTCTTTGTTCTCCTGCTACATCTGATTTGTGTAGGCTGCTACAATACTATAGCAATAGGATACAACAGAAAGTAGCTTAAGAGAGAAAGTATTTTGAGCACTCAAGAAGCTGGGCTGATAGAAGAAAGGAAAAATGGAAGACAAAGGAAGCAAATATCTGGAGTTTTCATCATTGCTGTTGAAACCGTTTGTCTAGCTTTGGAAAAGAGACCATTTTCATGATCTTTCCAACAGAAACAAAGGAGGAAGCTCATGGGTGACACGGTACTTTCAAGATGTTCTGCTAAATGTGGTTAACATTTTAGGTGGGTTTCTGGAGAGTAGCTGAATTTCTTGGAGCTTCTCCAAATCAAACAGAAAACAGCAAGTTTTTGGAGACCCAGCATACCTCCCACATTTCTAAAAGTTAAGAGACATGTCCTTTTCTTCCCTGCTGGTGTTTTATTCTGTATCTGCAGCTGAGGAGGGCAACTGCATTGTAGGTGAAGACAAATCTGAAACAGAACAACACGACTTTCGTAAAACCTCATTTTGAACATCTATAGTTCTGAATCTAGTCAGTCGTTACCTTTAATGAACTGTGTAGGAAATTGTTTGAAGTTAAGTAAAGAAGGACCAATTTTTTTCTTTATCTTCTAATTTTCAGTGTCCCTTCAGTGATCCAGAGGACTTTAGCTCTCATGTAATAGGGCTAGCATGGCCGTGGAACACACTTTTGTTTTGGTGGTCAGCATCTTTCTCTTACAGCAGCAAACTTTTAATTCTAAAGAAGACGTTCCCATGCCTCTGATTTAATAATCTATTTCTGCATCTACCATACCTAAACTTAAACATTAATGTAAAGAAAGAAATACTGTTATTCAAACAAAAATAGGATTTTGCAACAGGACACTCTCCTTTTTTTTGGAGTCCTTGGTGTCACATGTTGTAAGTATTTTTTCGTTCTATTTCTTACCCAAGGAAAATTTAACATGCAGCACAGCAGGCAAATTTTGTAGGCCTTATTCAAGTGATAACTCAACTGGGTGAGAACTGAGAACAGTAAGACAGAATTAAACAAAGTTTTCAATCAAAAATTCTTTCTAAATGGCAAATGATTTGTCCTTTTCAGTGTTCATTTTCATATTTTGCAGCTTTCCCTAAAAAATATCACCTTGCTCCCAATAATACAAAGGTTTCACCAAGCTCCCATATGGTCTTCTCATTTCCATTGTTTTTATTTGTACAAGTTAATGGTATTGAAAGAAGAAAAACAATGAGGAATGGAGAGGAACAAAAAGAAGCTGTGAAAAATTATTCTGAAATATGTCATTTACATACCTTAGAAAGCATGAAATGCATCTGCTTAAACAATGCTCCTACAACATCATAGACAGCATCCTCTTCCCATCAGTTGCATACAAGATTGTGTTCCTGGCTATATCCAAACCAAACCCACTGAAATTTGTAGAGTTACTGGCATTCACCTGCAGTACAAATAGTAAAATGTAGGCCTAAAGATGGAAAAAAAAAAAAAGGTAATTTTCTATTATAAAATGAATGGATGTTCATTTTAATCCACTATTTTCTAACAATCCATGTATTTCACCTTTTCATACTGCTGGCTTAATAAAATCAAAATAAGAGAAGAAAAACAAAATAACACCTTCTTTGTATCAGGCAACTGAGTACATTCAATTTTGGGTCATCCATTCAGGACTTCTAGGAGTACAGATGTTTTATTTTCCAGTGCTGGACAATAACCATGTGGTGAGAGTCAATCGCTCCATGTTTATAAAATGGTATCTGGGTTTAATTTCTGCTGTCTGTCAATTGTAGCCTTTGATCTTGGCCTGGAATTATTTTTTCCACTTCACACTAAGTGACTAGAGGCTACTGCTGTCACTGACTCTTCAATTTCTGATTTCACTTTGCCAAGATGCAAAAGATTTATTTACAAGAGTTCTCCCAGATATGATCCTTAACTGCATTTTTTTCCTTCTTACCCTCAAGGTATTTTGTAGTGAGTTGTTGTAGGATTAACCTGAAGTAAAATACCCAGCACACAGCAGAATGGAACAGAGTCTATGTGAACAAACAGATGTATTTAAGCAAAGAAGTTTAGTTTTAATAACTAATTGCAGCTGGGACTTTGATATACTCTTCTTTTTTGAATCCAACTGAAATTCTTGGTAATATGTGTTAAAAGTTCTGGTTTAAATTTCTGACGATCAAGTTACATTGATTAAGGTAATAGATACCAGACTCTGCATCGATGCAGTTATAAATATGGATGAAATGAATGTACATTACACACTGTTATAAATCTGTGTGTTCAAGGCAAAGCATAAATCTCCATCACCTTTTCCTCCTTGGGATATGAATGGTATGGCTGTTTTTACAGTGTTTTCGATGAAATTATGAGTTGGAGTAATTTGCTTGTTCTGACGGACTTCTGTTTTTTTTACAAGCACTTGAGTAGCATTTTTTTCACAATGGCATATCGTTAAAACATACAAAGTAATGTGCACTGGAAAGGGTATGTGATTTTCCAGACATGAACACAAACAGGATCATGGTGCATTCAGAGACATTCATAAGTACGTACAGAATCTGAAGAGGTTTCTGCCCCTGCAGACGTTTGCCAAGTGTGGCATAATCATGTCTCTTTTCACTGTTTCCTTTCAGTGGCCATCAGTGTGCAGCTGAACAGTGGCAAATAAGACGATGTGGCGAAGCCTTATGGTTAGAGGGAGGGGTCTGATTTTAAGCTGTGATAAACCACTCAGTTGCTGTGTGCTACCGGAGTAAGTCCCAGAGCTTTTTTTAGGGTTGATGCAGCCACAGGGACTTCAATGAATGTTAGGTTGCAACTCTTTATCTTTGATCTTCATCTGATTTCTGATGTATTAGGAGATAGATGAGTTCTTCATACAAGTCACAGATCTTATCCCTCATCCAGAAGGAATACACCAAGCTTCCCACTGGCTTTGAAGTGGGACCTATGCTCTCCTGTGAAGCACACAC